>NC_052050.1:158746857-159099357 GCF_903992535.2 Arvicola amphibius
GGTGTTTTCAGAGCCTGGTTATTGACACCAAGACCTGGCGTTTTCAAAGCTAATCCTGTGCTACTTTCTATAGCTTCTATAACAAAGTATAAAGGTTGATAGTTCCACGATTAGCAGTTTATCACCCATCATCTCTGGAGGCTAGCAGACATCAAGGAGTTAATGGAGAGGCATACTCACTGTGAATGTAGGGGAAATCCTTCCAGGCCTCTTCCTACCTTCTGCTGGTTTCCAGCTTGTTGCTGGTTCACGGTTTATATCTATGCCATATCAGTCACAGGATACTCTCTATATACTACCTTTTCTGTGAATCTTTGCCACTTTCTTGGAAGGGTACAAGTCATTAAATTGGTGTCTATCCTAATCTATTATAACATATTATTTTCCCACAACAAGGCCACACTCAGAGGTTCTATGTGAGCACCCTGCTTTTCCAAAGCCCTGGACAAGTTGGTTTCCTACAAGATCCTCTTTAGAGAAAACCTAATTCTTTTCAAAGGGCTTGGTCTGGTCTGAGAAATCAAAGTTCTAAGCACCCATATCCTACCAATTTATTTCTTAGACTTACAGGACAGTGAGGTAGGCTCCAATTTCTACATATTAGCTCAAGGAGAGCCAGATTCTCAAATCCCTTCATTCCTCCCCACCCCAGTAAAAGTTTTATAACAAGTCAACCAGTCAACTATCTATGGGGTTGAGTATAGAAGGAGATAGCTATAATCTCTTCAACATCTGGAAACATCCATCCTGGGTTCAGGTATTTGTTGGCTGCAGCTTGCCTTGGCTGCATTCCTCAGGTAAATAGATCCAGTTGCAGGAGCTGAAAGCTGCTTCCCATGCATGGCCAATTGATGGTGGGTCAGAGGCATTACTTTTTATGAATGTAGCAATAATATAATGTAATTGGACAACATCAAAATAAATGGCTGTCTGTGGTGGCTCCATTCAATGAGTTCTAGAAATTAATGGTGCCTTGCTGAAGGGACATCACATGAAACTCTGTGGCGTATGCCTGTTGGTGTTCTGTAATTTCATAGTCCACAAACCATAACGACTCAATTTTCTCAGAGGTGTATTCTTCTGTCTATGTCTACTATTGATTCTTTTCTACTGTGAACTAATTTGGGGGGTTCTCTGGTTGTTTACATGAACTTAATGGCCAAAGGGGGAGGAAGGATACAGCAGGGAATGCAGACAGTCCTCTAAAGAAATTTTTAATCAACTGCGCTTGCTGCAAATTTTTGTCCAGATTTAGCCTTTAAAACACATTTTGTCTGCATGTTAACCAGTTTTTTTTTCATTCACAGACACTTAGCAAACATTCTTCAGCATCTACCCTGCAGGAGCCACACTGTGGGAAGCACTGGGTGAGATTTGATGGTGAACTTTCAAATCCTTGCCATCAAGGTAGTCACAATATTACTGCAAACTCCACCTCTCATAGCTCAGCGTTAAAATCACAGCAGAATGATGCAATGAAGCAGAATCCTACATGTCAATGCTACGTCCAGACAATGGCCATAAGCACAGAAAGAAGCTGCAGGTTTGAGAGAAAGGAAGGCCCAACTCAATTAGAGAGATATCTACATCTCTTCAGGCATCCGAGAGTCTCATTTTTATTTGTATATTGAAATATTGGGCATTTATTTTTCTGCCACAACTACAGCATGGGACCTTTGCGTCTCCTCTATTCTTTTGTCAACATTATATCTCTCCTTTCTTTCCTACTTTGGGCAACACTGTATCTCTCCTTTCTTTCCTACTTTGGGCAACACTGTATCTCTCCTTTCTTTCCTACTTTGAGCAACACTGTATCTCTTCTTTCTTTCCTACTTTGGGCAACACTGTATCTCTCCTTTCTTTTGTACTTTGGGCAACACTGTATCTCTCCTTTCTTTTGTACTTTGGGCAACACTGTATCTCTCCTTTCTTTTGTACTTTGGGCACCACTGTATCTCGCCATTCTTTCCTACTTATTTTGGGCAACACTGTATCTCACCTTTCTTTTCTTTGCCTTTCGTCATTTGTTTCTTTTCTTCTCTCCTCTGCTTCTTTAATTGCTCTTTCTTTAATTTCTTTGCCATCACGCTATCTCTGTCTCTGTTACCTCTATCATCCCCACAGTGGTTTCTAATATCCTTCTTCAAATGTGTGTGTCTTCTTTCTTGAATGTCGAGTAATTATTTCTGGACAGTTTTTACTCTCAGACCATGAATGTTAGTTTCTTTCCTCTGCCACCTTTGGGATCCCAGAGTTCTAGTGAAGGCTCTCATGTCTTCTGATATCATACATTAATAAAAGACTAAATGCAGTGAGACTTATCTACATGACATTCTAGAAGAGGCAAGAGTATGGGCACAGAAACGTACTTGTGCTTATCAATGCTGAGGCTGACGCAAGGGGCCAGTTATCCAGATAAGAAGCACCTCTGGGGCACTGGAGCTGTGCTTTACTGTTACAATGGTTACAATAATGTGAATTTATCAAAGTCCTCACAACTAAATAACCTGTGTGTCTATTTTACCTAAAAAAAAAAAAACCTGACATAGAGACTTACGCCTATACAGATGCACAGACACAGGGTTAGGAGTGTACGGATATGTTTTGGGCAAGACTGATTTCTGTTAACAAGAATGTGGTAAGCACCAAAGAATTTGGAAAGAAATAGGAAGGCACATTGAAGGCTTTTACATAGCTGATTGATAAAATGTCTATGATCATAGAATGTGATCAAATGTGAGGGTTTCTATCTCCAGTTCAGTTTCTGGTCAGATTTATTTAAGCATTTTGTTAGTTTGTCTGCATCTAAACCAGCTTATTAATTCACAGACACTTAGCAAATACCTGCCTGAGGTTCTGTAAGAAGTATTGGGTTCCTTTATGGTATTTTAGACATATATGTCACCTGAGGTACTGTAGGAAGTACTGGGTTCCTTATGGTATTTTAGACATGTATGTCACCTCAGGTACTTTAGGAAGTACTGGGTTCCTTTATGGTATTTTAGACATGTATGTCACCTGAGGTACTGTAGGAAGTACTGGGTTCCTTATGGTATTTTAGACATGTATGTCACCTGAGGTACTGTAGGAAGTACTGGGTTCCTTCATGGTATTTTAGACATGTATGTCACCTGAGGTACTGTAGGAAGTACTGGGTTCCTTCATGGTATTTTAGACATGTATGTCACCTGAGGTACTGTAGGAAGTACTGGGTTCCTTATGGTATTTTAGACATGTATGTCACCTGAGGTACTGTAGGAAGTACTGGGTTCCTTCATGGTATTTTAGACATGTATGTCACCTGAGGTACTGTAGGAAGTACTGGGTTCCTTATGGTATTTTAGACATGTATGTCACCTGAGGTACTGTAGGAAGTATTGGGTTCCTTTATGGTATTTTAGACATGTATGTCACCTGAGGTACTGTAGGAAGTATTGGGTTCCTTTATGGTATTTTAGACATGTATGTCACCTGAGGTACTGTAGGAAGTACTGGGTTCCTTCATGGTATTTTAGAGATGTATGTCACCTCACATGTTTTCATTTCCTTACGGAAGCGTGTTGCATAGCTCTATTACTGGTGTGTAGTGAGCATTGCTGTGGAGTAGTAAGCCTGATTATGTGACACTCTGGAAAGAAACAGGATGGAAGGAACCCCCCACACGTTTTCTGAAGGTTTCTGCAGTTCTACAGTGGTTCATTGAAACTCTTCCATGTATTTTGGCTTCTTTACCAACCTGGGTCCTCAGTACGGGAGATTCTTTCCTCTTGCCAATTGGAGAGCCTGTCGCTATGAACATACCCTCATTCTGTTTCAGGGCGCTTCTTGCTCAGGGTTGAGTGGGAGAGCAGCACTGAAGGAAGGCTCATCTTCCTTTTGGTTGAAAGTCCCCCCCCCCCCTGCAGTAAAGCAATCTGACATGTAAAATGCATACTGATGTGGCAATCTGGGAAACATGAGCTTAGAGACAGTGTAATTAACAAAAAGAGGAAGCGAGAAAAATAGAAGACCGTTTCAGAATTAATGAGGGCATTATCATTTAACACTCTGGGAAAGGAATCTAGCTTGTAGGAGTTTGTCAAGGGGGTGTGGGCCTAGAGTGTGTACCCTATTAGGAGGCTGGCAAGATGCACAGGAAATATAAAATAGTAGGAAGATGATAAACAGAAAATTGGCTGGGTAATGCTCTAGGAGATATGAAGTGTGGGGAGGAAATTAGGAGAGTCAGAGGAGGGCATCTTCAAGGAAAATAAATGCAGTGTGATGGCTGAGATGGTTGACAGGCCTCGCCAAGAGCGGGAGAGCTGTGGAGTTTGTCAGGAGTGGTACACATGGAGCTGCTGAGTGGAATTCTTTCATGTCAAGTTGTATTACATTTCTATCATCTTGAAGGAATTTGGACTTGACCATGATGAATGTCACATTCTCTTTTCTTGAAACCATAAAATGGGAACCACACAATGCAAAAGGCATTGGAGTCATTATTTTGGGCATCATTAGCTTGTCCATAATTAGAACCTCTCCCATTCCACATCTCCCAGACCAATTATACGTTACGCAGTGGGTGACTGCCGGGCAGCAGTGGGAAAGCTGGCAGGGCCTCAAGGCTTGTCTTATCTTCTCTTTCTACTGCAGCCAACTATTCATTTACAAGGTGAGTCTGTCTCTACGGTGCAACTTGACTGGGACAACTAAGGTTATGTGGACAATCCTTTCCACACGATCCAGTTTGTCTCTTCATCTACTTAGTGTTTGTCGTCTTTCTGGTATGTTGGCAATCCTGTAGCCAGAGAGAAATCTCAAGCACCTTTGTCTTACACAGCCATTCCAGATTACCCATTCTTGCAAGCACTGGTTAAAAAGACAGAGCATCAAACTTCTGGAATTTCTGATATGAAACACTGTTCATAGATTCATTGACAGCAATTCAACCATTCAGTACACATTGACTAGATACTTCTTGGAAATCAGCCACTGATCTTGGTGATAGAACCCAGAAAAGATTGCTCCATCCCACTAGGCATTATATCTCATCAGTTTGAGATACTCAGTACTGAACATTGGCTATTAGAATTGGTGTTAAGTATAGTAGCTTTAAATGTGTTTTGACCCACAGACAGCATATTGGGATTCTGAGTAAGAAATTGTCCAGACATTAGTTAATATTCAGAGGCTGTTTCCTATTTCTTGTTGTTTCTCTTTCTTTCATGTGATTCAAGTTTTAACAAGAAATAAAAATGATATGTTGGTTGGATATATGTGCATAGAGAATGAGGATGCAGTTGGGTATAATGAAAGATTAAAATGAAATTAAATTTATTTATTTTGAAGCAGTTTCACTGTATAACCCAGGATGGCATCAAACTCTTGACTCTTCAGCCTCAGGTTCCTGAATGCAGGAACTGCATGCATGTGCAACTATACTCAGTTTGATGCATGATATTGAGGTGATGATATTTGGAAATTTTGCACATTTCAATGAATCTGAGCCCAGGTAAACGTTAATTGTACTCTGTGAAAAATTCAGGCTCTACTGTGGGATGTTTGAAAAGTATCTGGGTTTATTGATAAAAATTGACGTCTCCTTCTTGGCCTCAGCATGGGGATACTTTCTCTAATCTTTTGCTGGTCCAGTCTGCATGGTTGTAAGTAATGTCTCTTATTTCACCACATTCAGTACTAATAGATATTTACTACTTTCATTTGTACCATTCAAAATAACTTTAGAACTGTTTTGACTCACAAATGAGAGAATGTTGGGAATCTGTGTCCCAGTTACAATTGTAGCTGTTCAAGGTTATGACATAAATCTTAAACTGGTCAAGCTAGCCTAACCATAGAAGAATGGCCCAGCATGTACAAGAATAATTTTCTGGATTCACTATTCAGATGCACATGCATGCATGCATGCATGCATTCATATACATGCATGCACACATACACACACATGTGCAATTTTAATCATTGTGTGTCGTGCTGAAGTAGGAAAACCATGGACTTAATAATCAGATAAATTTTTTATATCTTCCCTCTTATAAATCTGAGAAATGCAAACAGTATCTGTATAGGCAAATGTGAATGATGACATCCACCCTGCAAAAATAGTGGAGAATAAGCATGCAAAGCAGCAAGTCAGAGCTGCTTGCTTTCGCCCTCAAGCTATGATAAACTTGCAAACCAAACAGGACAAAAGGGGATAAAACATTCACACCGAATGAGCCTAGACCTGTTTTCCATTTTTTCCTCTCACTGTGGGTGTAAGACTGAATGTTCTTAAATCTAACAGAAAGGAGGAGAGTGAAATCCTAATTTGTCAGAGTGCGTGTTCTCTGAGGGGAGGTGGTGCCCAAGCCGTTGACATCCCTGGGTGAATAGAGAGGGGAGTGTTGTGCAATTCCAGGAGTCAGATGGATTAGGATCTGCAATCTGTACATCTTCCATTATGACTGTGTGCGGTTACCTTCTCATTGGGCAAAGTTTTACTGGAGCAGTAACGTAGAACATAGATTTCTATTTGGAAAAGGACTTAAGATACACAATTCACTTTCATTTTGTCTCAAGGCAGGATGAAAAGGGGCCACCCAGGGAGGATTAAGGCAAAGATGAGAATTCTAGAACATCTGTCTCCTCCTATGGTTCTTTAGTCCCCCTTCTCTTTAAACTTGGGGTAGAGGATGCCATGGATCAGGCTCAGCTGTTTGGTGAGTAGCCTCATGCTAATGTCCAGGGAGGTGAGGAGCCTCTCTCCAGAAATAACCTCAGAGTTGGCTTGTGCCTCGGTCTGTGCAGCCCATTCCTGCTAGGTTTGCACAATGAGCACTTTATTGGACATTCAGGGTCTAATGCACTTCACAGTGCACACATTTAGCATCTGGTTCTCGGCTGACCTCACTGTAAAAGAGAAGATGCAGCCACTTAAGAGTCCAGTTAAAGAGAGAGAGAGAGAAAAAAAAACAGGTTCTGTTCCTTTCTTCATTTGATTTAAATCAGCAGAGAGGAATTGCCAAGAAGAAATTCCTGTATCCTGCTATGATGCTTAATGGTTGAAAAGCCAAATTGGATGCTTTCCTTTCCCTCTATTGAAGCAGCTAAATAAACAGGTATTTTTCAGTTACAAACAGTGGTTTACTAGCTTCGGGGTCTTTGTCTTGCAACCACTGCACTGGAATGTTGTAGTTAACATGCTATTAGAGGACTCTCTGCTCTCCTGCCTAGATGTACATGGATGCTAGTAAGACGCTCATGCATGGACCATGAAGATACCAGAATTACACGGACCCAGCAGGAAATTAACAATGCAGGAGACAATCATGCTTAGTTATAGATAATGCATTCAGTGCTTAAAATAGCAGTCCGCCACCCATGTGTTATTTCACCCCAGATGGTTGGAAGAGCACAGGACACATTTATATACACACACATATATTAGAAGGGTGACATACAAATCTGTTAATAGCAGCATCATCAAAAGGGAAAGAGCCATCATTTAGGATGGATTTGTCACTTTGCCTTCATCTGTATCAAGCTCAAAGGTATTTGTGTGTGTGTGTGTGTGTGTGTGTGTGTTTGCAAAGTAAAAAAAAATCCATTTAATGAATTAGCAAATAAAATTACGACATTAAGCCTTTCCAGAGTTTTAACTAGAGAGTCTAAGGCTTGGCTTGCAAGGGTTAACTAGAGCTTCCGGGAGTCCCTACCATGCCCCCCATTTGTCCATATGACTTGATTTTAATTAAAATTCGTAGGAGAGAAGCTGCTGTCACTCTAGAGAGAGCATTCAGGGTGGCACCCGAGGCAGAGGTGATTCACTCTTCTCTGTTGGGTGACTCCTGAAAGATGGGGTTTTGCTTCCTGAGAACCTATAAGAGAATATCAATTAAGAATAATTAATATTAATTAAGGCAATTAACCTCTAGTATACTAAAGCAATGCTCAAGTGAAAAGACAAGTGTCTAAAGCAAGAAATGTTACCACTCTTAAAATTTTTATTTCTGTTTATTATTTATTATTAAGTATGTCTGTGAGCATAAAGCTCATGTATGTCACAGGGTAAGTACAGCAGTTGGAGGACAAGTCTGTGGAGCCTCTTCCTTTGCTTCATCTTGATGTCAATTCCAGGGATTGGATTCAGGTCATTGGATTTACACAGGAAGTGATTTTATCTGCTCAGCTATCTTGCTGGCCCAGCAATGGACTTTTCTATATTATTCTTTGAACAGCGCTAGAACCATTTGTGGTGTGACACATAAAACCCAAGTTTCCTACCACATGTTTTAGGAAAGCAGCTCTCAACTAAGGATTTTGCTACTATACCTCAGAGATTTTGGCAACATGCTGTTAAATACCTTGCAATTGGTGGGACAGGAGAGAATGGCTGGGTGAACCCGGCAGAGGCCTAATGTACGAATCCACAGGATTGTGCTCTAGAGTCCGCTTCTTTAATCAAACACTAATGCTGGTGCTTCAGGGAAGGCGTTTTATGCATTTGGTTAATATCTTCCTTTCCATGACTTTAGATCAGGCAGATTGCTCAGGGTGTGGGTTTTATCCCATCTCCTGAAGATCTCAAGAGCTAAGCCTGAAGATTCCCACAGTGGTAGCAAGGAGATCACACGTCTCAGATTGGTTCTGTTTCCCTGGAAGAAGCAGGTGTGGACTGAGAGTTTGTATCCCCTGAAAACACTTCTCTGTTGAAATCCCTACCTCCTGTTAGATGGTAGTGGGATGGAACTTCATGGAAGTGATTATCTTATGAGGGTGTACCCCTTAGGGAAGGGGATTAGTGTCCATCTGGGGAGAGACACGGCGTTTGCTTTCTCTCTTTCTCTACTCCCCGAGTTGAGAATATATAAAGAATGCTTATTTGCAAATTAGTACCTGGGGCCCTCACCAGATATGGAATCTGCTGTCACCTTGATCTTGTGCCTGTGGTAATATGGAAAACCCAATACTACCCCCGGTTTGTGGTAGTTTGTGAAAGTAACTGAACTGCCAGAGACAGATCTTAACTGATATGATCTTAGTGGCCAGTAGGGGCCAAGATTAAGAATTCCTGTGTCAGGTCCACTGAAACTCCTGCAGCCAGGTGCATGTCCCAGGGATCTTCAGAACCTTTAGAAGATTCTTCTGTTCTTGCTTGATGTACATGTGTTCCATGCACTGCCTGATGCTTGGAGTCCTTAACACCCAGACCACTATGATGGAAGCTGTAGTTTCAGAGACCATGAAACGTAGCAGGATGGTGTTTTGCCTTCTTGCTGAAAGAGCATCTCCTCTTCTCTAGAGAAGATAAGGAAGTAGAGGGAGCTTGAGTCACACCCCTATTCTCCCTCTGAGGTCCCAGACTAGCACCCGGACCCACAAAGATCCTAGCTCAGGCCTACTCCCTTGGAGTTCCCAGACTTGCGCCTAGACCTGCAGAGGTCTCTTGTTCCAGCCTACTTCCTCAGCAGCTGCTCCCTTGTCCCCCATTTCTTCTCTTTGTAGAGTTGTGGCTCCTTCCTTCAAACCCTGTGGCCCTGCCTCCTCTCCTTTCAGCCTTATACCGTTGCTGTTGGTAGGCTTGGCTTTGTAAGTCACTTGAGAGTAAATCTCCATTGCTGTTCACTATGCAGGGGACTTAAAAACCCTTCTCTGGTCTATGCGTGCACATGCACGCGTGTGCACATACACACATGCACACACACCACACACACACATGCACACACACACCACACATACCCACACCACACATATGCGCACACATGCACGCACGTGTGTGCGTGCACACACACTCACACACACCACACACACATGCACACACATGCACATGCACACACATGCACCCACACCACCCACACCCACACCACCCACACCCACATGTACACACTCACACACACGTGCACGCACGCGCATACACACACACACACACACACACACACACACCCTTACTTGGGAAGCTTGGAAACACTTGTCTTGACCTTAATGTAAATGACCTCATGTCTCGGAGGCTACATGGAAAGATTCAAAACTAGCGGGCTGATTTTTGGAGTTTCCTCAACTAAGATCAGAGAGAACAAACAGCTCTTTGTGTGCGGACTCCCCTAAGTTGCACCATTGTGATGAAGAAACCAAGTGGGACGCAAAGGGGTAAGAGGATCAAACACTTGCAGTGTTTCTTTCATGGGGATCCATGTTCCTGAGGCCTTTCTGCCAGAGGCCCTCTTTGAGGGCTGCCTGTCACAGAGAGCCCCAAACCCTCCCTGAATCAAAGCCTCGCTGTCAAAGAAACCTCTTTGTGGGAATGATGTTGGTTGGCCTTTTCTAGATCTATGGGCCTTTTGGAAACAGAAGTGAAGTTACCCCCAGGCTGCCACAGCAGCAGCCACCACCACCAGGTGTGCAAAGCATTGTCTTGGCAGGTGATGTGTGTCTTGGGACCTGGGAGCATGCCACAGCTGGGACCTCATTGTTGGCACCAGATGGGCATTGTAGGAGGAAGGGGGAATGGCGTCAGCTGGCCAGGAGCTTGTCATCTGAACTGATGGCCTCCTTTCTCCAAGGTTCCACTTCCTTGGGGGAAATCTCCCCATTTTTTTCCTCTCCTGGATGTTAGCCAGTTGTCTCTCCTACACTCTTCTTGCAGTTGTACTTTGTAGATGACGAACATTCTTGCTTTATTGTTTGGGAGAGCTGCAAACATGAAAACCAGCTGACGGTGTATGGAGAGGTTTGAGACTGAATACGCAGGGAAGAAGCCAGACGTGGCTTCAGATGTGGGTGCTCCAGGTCAGCCACTGTGCCTGGAAGACAAGGGGTCTCTAAAATGAAGGGCTCGTGTTTTTGTTTTGTTTTTGAACATGTTGTCCAAAACTGCTTTGTACAAGTAAAAGGTAGATAAAAATGATTCATCGTGCTTCACGTGGGTGGTAATCGAGAACTGTTCTTCTAGAATAACTAATTGTGTGGTTCGTTCAAGATGGGTGGAGTTTCCCAAGATGTAGGGTTTCAGAGCTGGCAATGAGACAGGCACAGGTCACCTTGTTTCTCTCCGTGGACAGAGAGAGGCTTATATATACTGGGTTGTGTTGCTCAGACAGTTTCTAAACAGGGTTGCTTTAAGATAAACAGGTGTTCCAATGTGCTGCCCTGGGGTCCCCGGGACAGCACTCCTAATTTTAAAAAGCCCCATGGTTCCAAGAGTCACAGCTTGCTCCTACGTTCAGAGTCTCAGCATTGTGTAGCTGGGTGTTTGCATAGTGCTTAGGAAAACTTAGAGAGGGAAGCCACACTGTTTGAGTTCTGGAAGGGAGAGGGGGTATGTCTCTTGTAGGAGATGTAAGCGTGTGTTAATTGGTGGTGATGTTTGCATTTGGTTCCAGCGCCTTGCATGCTGTAGAAAAACACGGCAGGCAGGCAGGCAGGCCAGAGCAACAAGTGCAGGGGCAGGAGAGAAGTCATCAGGACATATTGTTTTGCTTCTCAAAGATAAATCATCGGCATGCATGGGAAAGAGCAGAGGGTCAGCGGGAGGGGAGCCTGGCTCAAGGTGGGATGATATTAGCCTGACTGCCCAGCTGTGCAGCCTTGTTGGTGAAAAGAGCAGGGCACAGCTCTTCCAAGACCACAGTAGGAGATTAATGAGGCAGAAACCAGTATGGCATGCATGCATTGCTCTTCAGTTTACAAAGAACATCGTCCGCTTTGTCCTTGTTGGTCCTCATGACACACCCCGAGGGGAGGCCAGGCAAAGATTAGTCACTTCATTTTTAGAAGTAGGGAACCCAGCTGGGAAGGGGAAATAGCCTGCTCCACGTCACACGGACAGTTTCACAGAAGGCCAGATCTGAGTTCTGTTCTTCTGTGCCCCTTCCCCCCACATCAGAGAGGCTGTCTTGTGGCTTCAGGCATTGTCAGGGTGAATAAAAACCATGGGGAATCTATAATATTAGGATCATCTTGACAAATGGCTGTGTCTTTGCAAGTCTAAGGTGTGAGAGCAAAATCAAGAGCAAAAAGAGAAGCTGCCTCCCAAAGAATCTGATTCATGGATGGGGAAGGAGCTGACTGAGCCAAGGCCTGAGCCGGGGCCCCTAGAAGCCATTACAGTGGTCAAAAACACTGTTGTCCTGCTTTTAAATTGGACGCAGCAATGGTACGTCCTTACTTTTCCCCTCTATAACAAAATACCCTGCGAAAACAGCTCAAAGAAGAAAGAACTTATTTTATCTCAGTTTGAGGGTGCAGTCCGTTATGGAAGTGGGGGTCTGGCTGCAGGACCATGAAGCAAAGGTTGCATTCTGTCCACAATCATAAACTGAGGTCAATGACACTCAGTTGGCTTCCTATTTATTTATTTATTTATTTAGTAACCTACAACAGGAGCCTGTGTCGGTCACATGTAGGGTGGGTTTTCCTACCTAAGCTGGAAAAATCCCTCAGAGGTTTGGTCAGAAATCTGCCTTCAAGGTGTTTCAAGGTTCTATCTAGGTGAAAACCAGGATGGCCCGCTGGACCTACAGAAACAGAAATGTCTTCAGGATTAAAATAGATGTGGGCTGTGGGTAACATGGTCTTATGGTTCAAACATAAACTATCCTTTACAGAATCTTGCATTGGATCACTTGGTCTTCTGATGGGGTGCTGTTTTAGGAGCCAGTAGGATATAGTGAGGAGAAATGGGGGATTTGGAGCAGGCCTTCAAGGCACCCACTGTTCCTTCCTGTCTGACTTCTCTCTGTTTTTTGATGAATCAAGATGTGAACAAGCCTCAGACATACCCTCCTGCCCCCATGGAGAAGCTCCCCACATCCTCTCTGCCATGAACTTTGAGTCCTGAAACTAGGGGCTAAATCTGTTCCTCCAATAAATTACTTTGGTCCTATATTGGCAACATGCTAAAAAGGAACTAACACATACACATGTCAACTTTCAAAATTCGTTGATTTTAAATCTGAGGATCTTGATTGACAGTGTCAAGATGACTAGCAAAAGCACCTGTGGATGAGTTAGTGAAGATCCCCTCCCCATCAGTCTCTTATCTCAGTACCTGGCTCTGACTCTTTCAAACCTCCACAAGGATCACTAAGAAGAGAGACTCTCATGCTGTCCCACTGGGAGTACCATAGACTTCAAAGCAAGAATTCAGAACTGCACAGCGGATGCAAGAGGACAAGTAACGGTGCCACGAATGCTTCCAAACATTACTGTGACATCCAGGTTAGCCTTGCAATGAAAATGGTTCTGTCAGGGGAGACACAGAGTTAGAAGTTAGCCACAGGGAAAAAAATCAAGTTCCGTGTCACTCGTTGGTGCTGAAAAATGTTAACCTGTCCTTTTTTATTCTGTGTTAAACCCAGGGTGGGTGGCAAGGACCCCAGAGGCTCCCTTCTCAAAGCACTCATTTCAGATGAATTAACATAGATGATGTCTTTCTTTGCTTTTACTTTTATTCACGACGGATGCCACCCTAAAGGGCCACCCTGGTGACTTTGGAGAAAGTTGTCATCAGTCATATTGGTTGACTTTGGCTACCATATTTTCTTCAACAGCCTGTAAAATTCTAGACCCACGAGACGGTTCAAGGTCAACCAGCCAGGCTAGTACATTGGTGAGGATGGTTGGAGAAGCTGAAGAGTGGATAAAGTGTCTGCTGTTTAAGCGTGGGGACCTGAGTTTGAATCTCTAAGTACTCATGTAAAAAGTCTGGTGTGGTGGGTAAACTTGGAACCCTAGTGCAGGAGAGGCAGGAACAGTAGATCCCTGGAGCTAACTGGCCCGGTAGTCTTGCTCACTCAGTGAGCTTTTGGGTCAGTGACAGATCTTGTCTCAAAAACTAAGGTGTGGAACAGTAGAGGCCGATGCCTGAGGGTAGTCTCTGATGTCACTTGATTACATACACCTGCCCATGCCTGTGCACACACAAATGAATATTTAAACACACAACATTCAATAAAAACAAAGAAAAAGACAGCTTGTGCTATGCATGCAGATGCATACCTGTAAACCTTGCACTGGAGATCATGAGACAGGAGGATCACCAGCTTGGGCTACATAGTGAAACCTTGTTGAATACAAAATAAATATGCAAAAAATAACAAGATGGTGATGTCTGCCTTTGTTGTTATCAGTATTGCTCCAGCTGTAGTCTGTAAATTTCCCTTTTGTTGGTAAACTGTAGACAGCATTTTGCACATAAAATTCATGAGCAGAATGTCCAGCAACTGTGGAGGTTTGAATAGGAATGGTACTCAGAGACTAAAGTGTTTGACTACTTGGTCCGTAGGGACTGGTGTTATTAGAAGGCATAGCCTTGGAGTAGGCATGGCCTTGTTGGAATAGGTTTTGTTGGAGGAAGTGTGTCACTAGGGTTTGGGCACTGAGGTCTCAGAAACTTAAGCTAGTTCACTTTCAGCTGCCAGGAGTTCAAGATGTAAAATTCTCAACTCCTTCCTTGTCTGCTTGAATGCAACCTTGCTTCCCACCATGACAATGGACTAAATGTCTGAACTATAAGCCAGCCCTAATGAAATATTTTTCTTTTATAAGAGTTGCCATGGTCATAGTGTCTCTTCACAGCAATAAAACCCTAACTAAGACAACAACAAAAACCAAAATAGAGATGAGAAGTGAGTAACATTTGAAATATAAATGCTGTATCTTGTTCTTGGAGTCCTCTCCTTCTTCCTTGTTTTCCTCTCTTGACAGGGATGTTCTTCATGTGGCTGTAGAAGCAATGGTCCCAAAGTCGTCCACCTTGGTTCATCCATGATTACGATCTGAAATATGGTTTTAATCTCCTTCTCTCTCTTAAAATTGGATTTTGGACTCTATCTCTCAAAGACCATATTCTCTCCATACTTTATTAGATAGTTGTGCATGACTGTCCTGTTGGTTCTCATAATCTCATATATGAAAGGCCTTCCCAAGCACTCTAGATTTTTGTAGGGAAGAGTTCAAATAAGATGGTTTAAGTTTGAATCAAGGTGTCATGAGTGTTCTGGGTCAGAAACAGATGAGTATGTTTGTATCTTCCTACAAGGTCAGATAACAATGAATTCACAATGTTTTGTGGTTACAATGATAGCAATTTTAATATATTATGCCTACCTATGTAGCTTGACCAAGGTCAATGCATGCTCTTTATTGCAATTTTAATTACTAATATTAACTCTTATACTTGACAGTAAATAATAAATATATCCACATATCTCTATACATATTTATAGGTTACAGAAAGAGTACAAGCCAAAGAGGCTGCAGCCAAGTTCAAGAGGGCTTAGAAGTAGACCAGGTGTCTGTATTGATAAAATAGTAAACCAGATGGATGTCAGAATGGAGTTCCTGTTGGAACTGCTTCAATCAGGTTTGGGAGCAACGTTTCCGAGTCCATTTGTGGGTGAAAGGCTAAAGCTGGTCAGGATTAGGAAACAGCCATCCAGGTCCAGGTCCAGATGGAGGAACAGGTGGACAGGTGAGCAGTAGAACAAAGTTGGCTGCATCAGCAGAAGGAGTCCAAGCTGGAGAGTCCTTGGTCCTGCTCAGATGATAGGCAGGGGCACATACAAAGTCCCTGTGCTGATGCCAGGACAGGAACGGGGGCAGTTGCAAGAGGCCACGAGACTAAGAGATTGCTAGGACTAAAGGGCAGATAAAAATACTTTGTTCATTCATGGTGAAGGTTGCTAGGTGAGCACCTGCCAGCAGGCACATGTACATGGAGGTTAGCGCAGAGGCCTACACATGGACACACACAGGCAGGCTGGTTAAAATGGAGGTGGAATGGCTCATATTTATATAGAATCCACTAAAGTTACTAAACCCACTAAACTATTCTGCAGCGATAGTTATATGACACACATCATTGCTTACTTTTTGAGGTCTCCAGATATCCAGTGTATTAACCATTGTGTTGACTCATAACCTTTGGACGTCTAGATTTGGTCCATGCCAGTTATCCACATTCATGCCCTGTCTCTATCACCATGATAATCAGAGAGCTAGGTGTCCATCCCTTTATGGGGTTTAGCTAATGGAAATATAATCTTTTATTGGTTTAGTGTATGTGAGAAGTTGATCTGGTTTCTTTAATATGATTTTAATATGCCTGTGTCCCTATAGTCTCAGTTCTCCCCCAATAAACTTATAGGGTGACTGACTTTCTATTCCTAGGAATAAGCCATTTTTCAGTCTGCGTTGGATGGTTGGGTGGTACAGTTTCTGGGTCTTCTTCGGGTGTGTAGTCATTCTTTTTCCTCAGAATGAAACTTCTTGTAGAAAGGCATTTCCTGGGGCAAGGCACAGCATGTAAATTCACTGTTTTAACAAAATGGAGAAACTTAAAGCAGGGCACAGACTTATCCCAACACACCTTTTTTTATTTTTATTGAGCTCTACATTTTTTTCTGCTCCCCCCCTGCCTCCCTCCTCCCGTTCAAGCCTCTCCCAAGGTCCCCATGCTCCAATTTGCTCAGGAGCTCTTGTCTTTTTCTACTTTCCATGTAGATTAGATCTATGTAAGTCTCTCTTAGAGTCCTCATTGTTGTCTAGGTTCTCTGGGATTGTGATTTGTAGGCTGGTTTTCTTTGCTTTATGTTTAAAAGTCACTTATGAGTGAGTACATATGATAATTGTCTTTCTGGGTCTGGGTTACCTCACTAAATATGATGTTTTCTAGCTCCATCCATTTGCCTGCAAAATTCAAGATGTTGATATTTTTTCTGCTGTGTAGTACTCCATGTTGTAAATGTCCCACATTTTCCTTATCCATTCTTCGGTTGAAGGGCATTTAGGTTGTTTCCAACCAACACATCTCTTTAAGCTCATACAATTCCCACATTTTTTTCAGGCATGCTGTCCATGACTGATCTGTAGGCTTTCACAAACCCATGCATGAAAACCTTTCCTGATTACGTTATATTTCTACTGTAATGAGCTAAAGTCCCATGGTTCAAGTTTGAATCCAAGTTCTGACACTTAACTGCTGATGGCCTTTGGCACGTAGACTGACAGACCTTCTCTTTTTCAGGAGGTCACACTTCACTCCATTTTTTTAGCGACACCATTTAGAAGGTCACTGTTTCAGGGTTACTATTGCTGTGATGAAACACCATGACCGAAAGCAACTTGGAGAGGAAAGGGTTTAACCAGGGCCACCAGTCAGAAATGAATGCCACAATGGGCTGGACCGTTCCCCATCAATCACTAATTAAGCAAATGCCCCTCAGTCTTGTCTACCGCTAGACTTTATGGAGGTGTTTTCTCTAATGAATCACCCTCCTCTCTGATGACTCTAGCTTGTGTCAAGTTGGTGTAAGACTAAGCAGCACAGGGACACACACTTAGCCTCTGCTCCTGGCACTTTGACTGCATGTGACCCGTGGGCGTTGGTGGTGGCTTGAAACGGTAACCTGTCTGCAAGTTTTCTTGTGACCATTGCTGCAGAAGGAGTCGACTGAGCTAGGGTTGCTACAGGTGAGCTTTGTGGGCCCCACCTGAATAGATGCACACTGAGCTGAGGACACCGGAGAACGGCCATCATCTGTCCTGCCCCACCCCCAACACAGAGGGCTTATCACCTGCGCTTGTCACCTATACCTTACCAGGTGCAGGCGCAGTGTGTGGGACCTGAGCCCAGTTGGCTTATCCGTCTTCATTCCTGGGCCCACAGCTATTGTTCCAGGCGGCTGTAGTCACAGGGCTGTTTATATGAGTGTGGTCTTCTGCTGCAAACAGATAACTGAATCACATGGGCCTCTCACCTTTAAATAGGCAAAGGGTTTATAATTACCTTAAAATTATTGTGAAGATTAAATGGTATAATACATGAAAGGTGCCCCGTCTGGGCCTGCTGGAAAGCACATACATAGTAAGTATTAATTATTACCATTCAGAGACCAGGCTGGACTTGCTCTTTGTGTCCTTTCTTTTGGATAGATTCCTTCCTCTGAGATTGTATTTCCTTTCACGGGCCAGCTACTCATTTTGTTAACAATGTTTTACAGTTACACCTGTACTGTAATTGTTTTTTTTTTCTTTCTTTTATTAAGTTTTTCCTTTCTGTCTACTTTCCTCTGGGCAAAGAGTTGCTGTGTGGTTGTACTGACTGAGATTATAGCTTGAGACAAGCTGGAGGACTTTAGAAAAGGGGAACCTCAATTGAGGAAATGCCCCCACCAGATTGGCCTGTGGGTCACCTGTGCTGTGTTTTCTTGACTGATGCTTAAAGTGGGAGTGCCCAGATCACTGTCCGCATGCCACCCCGGCTGGTGGTCCTAGGGGCTATAGGAAAGCAGCTGGAGCAAGCCAGGGAAAGCAAGCCACCAATCAGCTCTCGCCAACGGCCTCGCCATCGGCTCCTGCCTCCAGGTTCTTTAGCTCCTTCCCTGTCTTTCCTCAGTGATGGAATGTTACCCGAGAGTTGTAGGATGAAGTAAACCCTTTCATCCCCATGTTGCTTGTTCTCATAGTGTTTTACCACAGCAACAACCAAGACGGTCTTCATGAATGGCTTGGTATGCCGTCTCTATGGATGCCAGGTTGGCAAACTCATGTCAATCCCCCCTGCCTCAGATTCCTGATTCTAAGATTGCAGGTGTGTGTCAGCGCATCAGCACACTGGATTCAGGATTCATATATACCTCCTTGACTGCTGTAACATGTCTAGAATTGCGCTTATAGTTTACTAAAAGTGGTTTGTAGGTTCTTTGTCTACATATAGACTTTTATGTCTACATATAGACATATAACTGCTTTTCCATGCTGTTTTCAGTTTTCTCTCTTTTTTTCTCCATTTTGTTCACCTGGCTTGTTGCCATAATAAAACATGCAGACAAATTCAGCCTCCAGAAGGAAAAGTTTATTTTGTCAGAATTCCGGGGCAGAGTCCCTCATGGGGAGGAAGAAAATGGCAGCAGGAGCGTGAGACAGCTGCTTATGCCGCATCCACAGTCAGGAAGCAGAGAGTGATGGATGCTCACATTGAGCTGGCGTCCTCCTTGAAGCATGCATGGGTAAAGTCGTTACAATGTGAGGGGAAGAACCTTTGGTCAGCTCATTGTGGCCCTTCAGAGGACAGAAATACAACAGTCTCAGTGTGGCGTCTCTCGATAAGAAGAGGACAATCTTAGAATATGCTGTGGTTTCAATGTTTTCCCCTCCCCACACCAAAGCTGCACACTAGAAGCGATCCCCTGTGTGTGGTATTTGGATTTTAGGAGGTGATATGTGTGTGACTGCAGGACACTCTGGTTTGGGATCCAGGCCCTTATTGAAGAGACCCCAGAGTACTTTATCGGTCCTTCCTTTCGCTGTGTCAGGATATGACGGGGTGTCATCCGTGGACCTGAAAACAGCCACTTGCCAGGTACAGAATCTGCAGGTAACTTGACCTCAGCTTTTCAAGCCTCGAGAACCATGAGAGATAAATGTGTAGTTTATAAATTCATTCGTTTATGACGTTGTTTTAGCAATCACACGGGTCATCCGCGTGATTGAACGCACTGGGTTTTTCTGAATCCTCCCGGCAGTGTTCTTGAATTAAAAGGTTGATGCAAGATGGAGGTGAGAGGTCAAGCGGCGCTGACGGGCAAGGTGGAGTGAGGCTTAAGTGGCTCTGCAAACAGCACTGAGAAGTAGCACCTGCTGGAGGCAGAGCGAGGGCAAATGTGCCTCTCGACAGGCAGAGTCCGTTAAGGCGTCTGTGGGCAGGCATCGCAGCTCACGTGGAGGGTTTTCATTGTGTGGCCCTGACAGAGAAGAGTAAAGATGCTTCCTGAGCATCCTATGGGGTGGGCAAGGGCCATACATAATGCAGCTTAGATTGTCTAAATATAAAATGGAAAAATACCGTGGCCGGTTGTTCCCTCCAATGCCCCTCTCTCAGTAGTGTCAAACATTCTGGTTTTAGAATAAACAGACCCCGTTGGTCACATTGACTCGCTGATGTGAGTAATTGTTAAGCTACTTATACTTTTCATTGGTTAGTAAAAGTACTGATTTGAATTCCTCTATCTCTACATGCATGCATGCATACGTACATACATACCATACCTATGCACATACATTCATTTGTCCATTCAGGATCTCAGCAAGCCAGTTTTCTTCAACTTCTTTTGTTATCCATAATTATTGTAGGCATCAAAAAGACTACAATTTAACACAGCTCACGTTGTCTATATCTATCAAGTAGTAAATGTATTCCATTATACGAAAGGTCAGCTTACCAAAATATTACAAGAACTACAAGCAATCCCAGCACTTAGCACGGGGCGGGGGGGGGAGGGGGCTCTCCTTACACAGTGTTGGCAGATGAACTACTGATAGAGTTACGTACATATAGCTGGGCAAAGCCATTGCTAGGTGAAGGAAAAAAGCCATGAGAGGTATGGAAGACTTGAGGACAGAGGTCGGCAGGAAAGTTCCATTTGGAAACATGTCAACAAGCCACAGAAGATAACAAGGCTGGACCACCAATACACAACAAGATAACCAGAAGCCAAAGGGTTTTCTGTGCCCTAGAAAGGCCTTTGCTACCATCCTACAGCAATATTAGCCATTCCATGTTCTAAGTCAGAATCAGGATGCTCAGACTTGTGTCTGGAAAGCTCCTTTTTGTAGCAGCAAAGGATGGGCAGAAGTGAGAGGACTTGGGAGCCTAATGAAAAGAGCACTTGTAGTAACTGATCTAAGACAGCAGGAAACACCTTGGCTTTTATTGTATATTTAGACAAACAAGAACACCTAAGTGCAAATGGATGTGGGAGGTTTTGTCAGGCAAAAGAAGAAGAATATGATAAATATGATTAAATGCCTCCCACCATCAAGCCTGCAGTCCAACAGGGAAGATGCTGTTAGCCCACAAAGACTATCTGGAAGATGACGGGAGGTTTGTGTAAGCAGCAATTTTGTTTCTGCAGGGAAAGTAGCCTATTCCTGGTTAATCAAGGAAGTGAATGTTTGTGAGCAACGTAGGTTACCAGCTTAATCTCAAAAGAAAAGACAGACTCTTTCCTAAGAGAATTCCGTAGGGGAGGATTTTCCCAAACAGCATGAGGGAAAGGCATCAGGCCACACGTACAGCCCAGTGTTGATGAGCAACAACCTGCCCTGATGATACTCACAATGAGTTGTGAACCAAGGGTGTCATATGCTGGAGGCTCTAAAATTCATGGCCAAGCAATCTGGACCTCATCTGGTCTATTACAGGGATGTACTAAAGAGCCCCAGTAGAGAAGACATGTCTCAGGGAAAGCCTTTTTTTGCTATCATTGTACAGAATGGATTTATTCAGTGAGATTGTACAGACTGTGTGTCTTAGTCGGTGATCATGGAGGCTGGACTCAGACAGACTTGGGGATTAAAGTCAACATCACATACCCTTGTAATTGGTGCAGCATGGTGGGGAGAGGTTGAGTGTGATATGGCCCTGAATTGCTAAGTTTGAACGACTACGGGAAAGTGATATCTCCTCCTGGCCAATCTTTACTGCCAACTTGACAGAGCCAGAATCACTTAGCAGACACCTCTGGCTGTGTCTGTGAGTGTGGTTTCAGAGAGGCTTTACTAAGAAAAGATGATTTATTCTGAAGGTGGAGAGTGCCATCCCATAGGCTGGAGTCCCCAACTGCACAAAGAGAAAGTGAGCTAAGTACTTCAATTTGCCCTGCTCACTGTCTGTGGCTCAAATGTGATCAGCTACCCCATGCTTCTGCTAAGATATCTTCCCTACCACAATGGACATTATCGTCTCAAACTGTGAGCTGAAATCCTTCTTTAAAACGTGTGTGTGTGTGTGTGTGTGTGTGTGTGTGTGTGTGTTTGTACACATACTTGAGTTCAGTAACCACAGGGATCAGAACAGAATGGAATCTGGACTTACAAGTGGTTCTGAGTGGCCCCACATGGGTACTAGAAACCCAATTAAAGCGGCACATGGTCTTTAACCACTGAGAAAGCTCTCCAGTACTCTTTACATTGTTTTTATCAGGTTTTTTCTGCCACAGCACGTGTAAAGTTGCAAATACACATTTTCACTAAAATTGAAAGATTAAAACAAAGATGGTGGTAGACGATCATTCATTAGTTAAAGGCAGGAGAGTATCTGGGGCTGATAGGACTTCTAGGTGCCATTCTGCATTCTGCAAATGAGGTGACTGTGCCACCCACCCTTCCCACAGAGAAGACAGTTAGCAACATCTGGGGACATCATGAGTGTCCACTTGGCACTCTACAGTGCCACTGACATGGATGGGGCTTAGTGATCAGGAAAACTGCTCCAGAGGAGGACCTATCTGGTCCAAGGGTTAGTAGTGCTAAGACTGAGATGCCCTGGCCGATATATTTCTAGAAGAAAAATCAGAATCATACTCAAGAAAGAAAATGTCTCCCAAGTCCTCTACTGCGAAGAAGGCATTGGGTTGTCAGAGTAGACCCCAGACTTACCTCATGGTCGTGACTGAAGGCAGAAAGACAAATTTGCTTCTGAAGGAATGCCGCCCTTTGGATTTCTACTTCCTATGGATGTGAGAGGGGAGAAAGAGCTAAGTGGTTGGGAGCGATAGACACCTGAAGGAAATCTGAATCAATTATGCTGTGGTTGATATAGGAGTCGGTGTGGAGAGTCTCAGCAGAGGCTACAGGTAGCAGCAGAAAGAATCCACAGGCTGAGTTTCCGTGTGGTCTGCTATAGCTGCCTTTAATGTCACCATCTCCATCTCAAAGCAGCAAAAGCAATAATCACCTGGAAGGGTTGTGGGTATTCATGTCTATATAATATGTTTTTTAGTGGGGCCAGTACAGCTAAATAGAAACTTAACCAAATGTTAGTGGGAATAAGAGGGGAAAACCAAGCCAGCTGGTAGGCATAGAGCAGACCTGTTGCAGAGAACACGTGATTAACATAGCTGGGCGGGATGCTGAATGCTCAGGCTCCAGCTGATCTAAGCACCCTCAATCTCCGGGATTTTTGTTGCCGCCTGTGGCTGTTTTTTTGAAAGTGCCAATCTGTGGGTGACAGAATCTCCAGAACTGGATACATGGAATTCTGATGCTCAAGCAACCACCTCAAGCACATTTCCAAATGCTGAGACAGACATGGTAAAAGATGATAAGGCAAGATCCACTCCTTTGGACAACGACAGAAAGACTCAGGTAATCATGAGAAATTACTATCCCCAGCAGCTCCCACTCAAGGAATTCCAATGCAGGTGGTGTAGACAAATCGCTCACTCTTTTATAACCCTGATGGGAGCAATGTGTGTGCCCATCAGGAAGAGAAGGAACAACACATCCTCAGAAGTCCACATGGAAAAGGTGGCAAGGGCAGAGGTGAAGTCACAGGAAGGATACGAGGGAATGACGTGCGGGGGAAGAGGTATATGTTGGACATACAAAAGAGTGCAGCACATACAGCGTGTGCACACGCAAAGGGTGGAGGACGCATGAAGTTTCCCTCCCTATTGTTCTCTGCATTATTCTCTCCCATGGATGGGGAGTCCCAGTGTTTGGGATAGGCTGGCTAGTGACTAGCTAGTTCTTTGGATTCACCTATCCTGCCCACTCGATATTTGGGTCACAGACACACACAGCCAGGCCTGCTTTTTATACGTGTGCCAGAGATTCAAACCTGGGTCCTCATGTTTGCACTCCAAGCACCTTTTCTCACTGAGCCAGCTGCCAGCCCCAAGCTGCAGTGTTTTGAAAGCTTAGAGGAAGCAGGTGCAGTGAAGCTGGTGTCTTAAAGGAGGTGCTAGCGGATGGAGAGAAAGGACTCACGGTAAGGAGTAATTCCACGTATTTTCATGTTAATCACTTTTATGCTATTTGATATGTTAAGCAGTTGCGAAGTTCCAATGTGCGCTTGCATGTGAGTTAAGAGAGAGAGAGAGAAAAGAGGAAAAAAAAGCAAGGCATTACAAATCATGATCAAATCAACTCTTCCAGTTTTGCTATAATACTTCACGGGGGGTGGGGGGCTACTGCTGCCGGTTTCATGGCAAGAATTTTCTGTGGAGGTGGAGGTATTTCTTTTTCATATAATTTATTCGTTTCTCTTTGTAGCTGCCTATCTGGCCATCCACCTATGTGTCTCTGATAGTTTGTTAACATGCTAGACTATGGTCCTCAGTTGATTGGTTAAACCCTGCTCTAAATTCTATCTATGGCTGTCACTAACATTTAATTCAGTGACGTTGGGTAAAACGAGTTTATATTCCACAGGGTGATTGGGCCTTTTCAAGTTAGTTGGAGGTCTTCAGAAAAAAAAAGACTGAGTCTCTCTCTCTCTCTCTCTCTCTCTCTCTCTCTCTCTCTCTCTCTCTCTCTCTCTCTCCCTCCCCTTTATCTATTCCTATGCTGCTGTATGATTTTGGCTTTGTTTCTCTGGAAAATCCCTGCTTACCCATGATGGTCTATTATGTAGCTAATCTTTACACAGTGATCTCACAGGAGTAAAGTTATCCTCACTGGTTTTAGCTGCTTTTATTCTTTTAATATTCTCAAATACGATTCCCCCTCATTATTTTTCCTTATCTGAGTTTGCTGCCAATGGGCATGTGGGATGAGGCTGATGCTCATGAGGGTGAATTGAACATTTAAGCTACACTGAGTCTTTCTCTTTGTGCAGCGTGGCATCATATCCGTGGTATGTGTTTCCAACAGTGGAATTACTGGGACAATGGGTATAAGCATATTATGTTTTTATAGAAATTGCTGAATTGCTCTCCAAAAAAATTTGTAGCAATTTACTGAACTGGCACCAGCATATGAGAGGGGTTGTTTTTCTATACTCACCATCGTTTATCATTGTCAGGTGAAAAATAGACTTCTTTTGTTCTCGCAACATACAGTTTTTAAACTGTGTTAAAATTAGAATTTAAAATCACTACTTCATTCTGTCTGAGTTACTGTAATTTGGTGTCTGTGTGTCATTTGTTCTGCAAAAACACACAGCGGTGTTTTGAAGATAGATTGAGCCCCATTGCCAATGCAGTTTGGCCTCTAATACGGTAGGCAATTGACTTTCAGCTCTTGACCTCCAGAGAGGCTGTTGGCTTCAGGGGCTCCACCAGTCACTGCTAACATGGCTTTATACTTGATGTGATTGCATTTTAAAGCCCGTTTAGAATATTGTCTTGGGAATATATTGCTAAGACATAAGAGAAATGAGCAAATAATTTTATTAAAGTACTTAAAAATTTTAATGACTATCACTGGTTTTTATAAAACAAGGAACATTTACTGTAACATGTCAAATCCACATACTTGAATAAATCCAAAACAGAACTAAAAACTGAACAAAAATATGTCTATATAGTGGTGTGGTACATGTGGGTGTATGTATCTATGCATCAATTTGCAGAGCCCAGAGCACAATGTCAGGATGTCAGGTATCTTTCTTTGTTTCTCTCTACCCTGTGGTCATAAGATAGGGACTCTCATTGACTAGCGGCTCACTGTAAGCTAACAGGTCAGCAAGCTCTTAGAATCCACTTCTCTCCATCCTAATGCCCACCAGGTATTCACAACAATATCTAGCTTTTCATATGGGTGCTGGGGATTGAAACACAGGTCCCCGTGTTTACAGAGCAAAGACTCTTACTACCAGAGCCATCTCCACGACACCAAGAAAAATTTCATAAATGAAATTGTAAAGTTTTGGTGTGTCTTAAGTAATTGGACAGATAGATCCTATATTTATTTAAATTGTGTAGATTCACTACTTAAAGATGTAAATTTGCAAATAGATTTTTATAGTCAATCTAATTTAATAAAAAATCAACTGTTTCTCTGTGTGTGCTTAGAGTTGTGTGCATATGGTATTTGGATATGATGTGTGTTTCTGTGCACGTGTGTGGTACATATGTATGGGATATGTTGTTTGTGGATGACATGTACATATGAACATACAGGTATTTGTGGGGAGGGGAGAGAGAGAGAGAGAGAGAGAGAGAGAGAGAGAGAGAGAGAGAGAGAGAGAGAGAGAGAAATACAAAGAACCAATGAAACAGTTGGTTTCTTTGAGAAAAGCAGTAAGATTGACAAACCCTCATCCAAATTCACTAAAAAAGCAGAAAATATTTAAATTAACAAAAATAGAAATTAAAAACAGAACATAACAATAGGAAATCCATAACTGAGGAAATCCAGAGAATCATAAAGACAAACTTTAAAAAAATTGTATTCCACTACATCGTAAAATCTAAAAGAAATGGATAATTTTCTTGATACATATCACTTACCAAAGTTAAATCAAGGGCAGATAAACAATTTAAACAGACTTATAAGCCCTAATGAAATAGAAGCAGCAAGTAAAAACATCTCAACTCCTCAAAATATCAGATGATTTTAATGAAGAATTCTACCAGTCTTTCAAAAGAGATTAAATGCCAATACTCTTCAAATTATTCCACAAAACAGAAACAGGAGGACTATTGCTCAATTGATTTTATAAATACTCTGATACTCTGATATCCAAACCACATAAAGACCCAAAGAGAATTATGCACCAAGTTTTGTTATGAACACAGATGCAGAAATCCTCAAAATACTTACACATGAACCCAATAACATACCTAATAGATCATGGACCATGATCAAGTAAGCTTTATCCCAAAGAAGAAGAGGTAGTTCAACATATGAAATCAACAAATATAATCAATCCACCATATAAAAAAAAACCCTGAAAGAGGAAAACCACATGATCATCTCATTTGAAGGAGAAAAGGCCATTGACAAAATCCAACATGCTTTTATGGTAAAAGCCCTGGAGAAGTTAGGAATACAAGGTACATACCTCAACATAATAAAGACAGTTCACAGCCAGCCCATAGCCAACATCAATTTAAATAAAGAGAAATTCTACTAATATCTGGAACAAGACAAAGCTGTCTACTCTCTCCATATATACTCAATATGGAACTTATAGCTTTAGCTACACCAATAATATAATTGCAGGAGATCAAGGGGACACAAATTGGAAAGAAAGAAGTCAAAAGTATCATTATTTTCTGTAGAGTGAAGCGGCGGGGCTGCGTCCCGCCACCCGGCCAACGGCTAGCTTTACACCCGAAATAATTACACGGAAACTGTATTCTTTTAAAACACTGCCTGGCCCATAGTTTCAGCCTCTTATTGGCTAGTTCTCACATCTTCCTTTAACCCATATTTAGTAATCTGGGTAGCACCACGAGGTGTGGCTTACCAGGAGAGATCTTAACCTGCGTCCATCTCGGAGAGGAGCAGCATGGAGACTCACCACGCGACTCCCTGAAGTGTCTCCCCAACTCTGCTTCCTTGTTCCCACAATTCTGTTCTGTCTACTCCGCCTACCTAATTTTCTGTTCTCTTAAAGGGCCAAGGCAGTTTTCTTTATTAATTAACCAATGAAAGAAACATAGACAGATAACTCTCCTCCATCAATTTTCAGATGACATGATAATACACATAAGAGACACTAAAAATTCTACTGGGAAACTCGTACAGCTGATCAATCCTTTCAACAAAATAGCTAGAATCAAAATTAACTCACAAAAATCCATAGCCTTCTTATATACAAATGGCAAACTGGCTGAGAAAGAAATCAGGGAAAGAACACCTTTCACAGTAGCCTCAAATACTGTAAAATATCTTGGGGGTAACTCTAAAAAAGCAAGTGAAAGACTTGTGTGATGAAAGCTTTAAAACATCAAAGAAAGAAATGAAAGGTATCAGACAATGGAAAGATTTCCTATTCTCATGCATTGGCACAGCTAGTACAGTAAAAAAATGGCTATCCTACCAAAAGCAATCTGCAGATATAACACAGCCCCTTCAAAATTCCAGTACAATATTCCACAGATCTTGAAAGGATAATTTCCACTTCATGTGAAAACACAGAAAACTCAGGATAGCTAAAACAATCCTGAATAATAAAATAACTGCTGCAGATATCACTACCCTCGATTTTAACTTGTATTGGAGAGCTATAGTGATAAAAATGCATTGTTGCATTATATTTGCATACAAAAGACAAATTGCACACAGCAGTGGTGGTGCATGCCTTTAATTCCAGTTCTAGGCAATCAAAGGTGAATCTCAATACCAGCCTGGTCTACAAAGTAAGTTCCAGGAAAGCCAAGGCTTCACAGAGAAATCCTTTCTCAAAAACAAACAAACAAAAACAAAAATAAAAATCCAATGGGCTGGAGAGATGGCTCAGAGGTTAAGAGCATTGCCTGCTCTTCCAAAGGTCCTGAGTTCAATTCCCAGCAACCACATGGTGGCTCCCAACCATCTGTAATGAGGTCTGGTGCCCTCTTCTGGCCTGTAGGCATACATGCAGACAGAACATTTTATACATAATAAATAAATAAATAAATATTTAAAAAATAAAAAATAAAAATCCAATATTGATCAATGGTATCACATTGGAGATTCAGGCATAAATCCACATACCTATGGAGAGCTGATTTTTGACAAAGAAACTAGAAATACATTCTGGAAAAAAAGGAAGGCATTTTCAACAAATGGTGCTGGTCAAATTATATGGCTGCATGTCGAAGAATCCAAGTAGATACAGACTCATCACCCTGCGCAGAACCCAACTCCAGATGGATTACAGACTTTAACAACATAAAATCAGATACACTGAACCTGATAAAAGCCAACATTGTGAATAGACCTGTACTCATTGATACAGGAGAAGACTTTCTGAACAGAGCACAGCACAGGCACCAAGGTCCACAATTAATCAATGGGACCTCATGATACTGAGAAGCTTCTTAGGGAGTGGTTTTCAACTTCCTTAACGCTGGGACCCTTTGATGAAGTTCCTCATGTGGTAACCCCCAACCATAAAATTATTCTTGTTGCAACCTCATAACTTTAATTTTGCTATGGTTCTGGATATTAATGTAAATATCTTTGTTTTCTGATAGTCTTAGGCAACCCCTGTGAAAGGATCATTTGACCTCTAAAGGGCTCTTAACCCACAGGTTGAGAACTGCTGTTCTTAATGCCAAGAACAGCAGCAGCCTACATAATGGGAAAGATTTTTTTAACAACTTCACATCTGATCAAAGATTAATATTCAAGACATATAAAGAAATAATAAACTAGGTATCAGAAAGACAAGTAATCTAATTAAAATGGGGATACAGATCTAAATAGAGAATTTTCAGTAAAGGAAATGCAAATGGCTGAGAAACACTTAAAGAAATATTCCACATCCTTTAGCCATCAGGGAAATGCAAATCAAAACTGCTTTTGAGATTCCATCTTATACCTGTCAGAATGGCTAAGATCAATAAGACAAGTGACAGCTCATGCTGTTGAGGATGTTGAGTAATGGGCACACTCATCCATTGCTGATGGGAGTACAAAATTGTACAGCCACTATGGGAATCAGTATGATGGTTTCTCTGTAAGACGGGGACCGATCCACCTCAAGATCTTTCTATACCACTCTTAGGCATATATCCAAGGGATGCTTTATACTACCACAGAGACACTTGCTCAACCATGTCCATTTATGTTATACTCATAATAGACATAAGATGGAAACAACTTATTATGACCATCAACAGAAAAATGGATAATGAAAATGTGGTCCATTTAGACAATGGAGTATTACTCAGATATCTGTTAAAATAATAACATCTTGAAATATGCAGGTAAATCATTGGAATTAGAAAAAAATCATCCTGATGTATCCAAGAAAGGCAAATATGGTATGCATTCACTTATTAAGTCATTGGAAAGAAAACTATAATTCATAGACCCACAGAGGTTAGGTATAGAGCAAGCACGTTAGATCTCATTAGGAAAGGGAAATAGAATGTGTAGTTATGGATGGATGAGGGACTGCAATAGTAAGATCAAAGGAGCAGAGGGAACGGAGTAGGGGACAAGTCAGGAAACACAGGGAAAGACAGCTAAAAGTAATGGCCATTTGAGAGGTAGTATGAGAACTTAATACAATCGAAGCTTCCTAATATATATATGAAGGGGATCAAACTGAAATCACCAAATAATGGAATATACCAAGCCCCAAACAGCCTTTTCTTGTCACCAAATGTAGCTTCCCATACTGGAATTGTGTTATAGCCAACTCAGTTGTTGGCCAAAGGGGGTCCCGTGGGAATCTCCAAATATCTCATGCTGTTGCTAAGATAACAGGTTTCTCACAATAAACTGATGGCAAGGCTCCATTGCTGAAGTCATGAACACCTACATAACCCGTTGAATGTTGGGAAGTGGAGCTGGTGCCCCCATAGAGACTTCACCCCTACCTTCTATCATCTTTGCTACAGAAAGGTACTTTGCAGGGTATCAAAAGAGGAAAGTAAACACCAACCCAGCCACAAATCCTTTAATCTACAATGATGTCCAGCCTGCAAGCTATGCTTGTGCAATGTTAGCACAAAGCTTGTGGGCATAGTCAAGATTGGATTGGATTTACATACCACTCCATGCCTGACACTGTTTGGGTGACCAATAACCTGACACTCGATAGTTCAGAGACCTACGGTAAAACCACTGCTGATATATATATATATATATATATATATATATATATATATATATATATATATATAAAAGAAGAAAAATAAGAAACAATCAAATGGCTCCTAATGACATTCTCCTACACTCATGCATCAGGGCATTGCTCAGTTATCATCAGAGAAGTTTCATCCTTCAACAGGTGAGACCAAATACAGAGACCCGCAGTCCAGCATTATGCAGAAAATTGAGACCTTGGGAGACTCGTTGCTAAACAGGATACCTACATCAAATCCATCCCCTCAGAGCTCAGAAAACCCTGTTGAAAAGGAGGTAGAAAGGATGTAAAAGCCAGAGGGGATGGAGGATACCAAGAAAACAAGGTCCTCTAAATCAACATGATTAAGGTTCATGTGAGCTCACAGAAACTGAAGCAGCATGTATAGGGCCTTCATGGATCTGCAGCATGTTTGTTGTGCAAATATAATGGCTTCTAGTTTACCGTCTATTCATTCATTCATTCATTCATTCATTCATTTATTTCCTGAGTCATGTGAATGAGTGGGTATTTGTTTCTTGTGCCTTCTCCTGGGCTCTTTTCCTTGTTTGTTTTGTCCAATTCTGATATGTTAGCTATTGTTTTAATTTATTATTATTCCTGAAAAGTCTGTTTGTATTCTAATAAATAGGAGTGGACCAGGAAGGGAGAGGAAGTGGGGAGGCACTGTGAGCTGGGAGAGGGAGGGAAATCCATAATCAGGATATAGTATGTGAGGAAAAAAAAATCTACTTTCAATAAAAGAAAAATAAGTAAAATATATGTATATGTGTGTATGTTTGTGTGGGGGCCTGGGTATGTACAGGTGCCCTTGGAGACCAGAGGAGGATGCTGGATCCTCTAAAGCTGGAGTTATTGGTAGCCGTGTGTTGGAGGGAGCCGCTTGTTCATCCCGGCTGCCCATAACCAAAATAACCATGCAGAAACTATACTAATTAAAACATTACTTGGCACATTAGCTCTAGCTTCTTATTGGCTAACTCTTACATCTTAATTTAACTCATTTCCTTTAATCTGTATATCATCATGTGGCAGTGGCTTACTGACAAAGATTTGGATTGTCTGACTCTGGTGGCTCCATGGTGTCTCTCTCTGACTCTGCCTTCTTCCTCCCAGCATTCCACTTGGTTTTTTTCCACTTAGCTCTGTTCCCCTACAGCTCTGCTATAGGCCAAAAGCAGTTCCTTTATTAACCAATGAAAGCAACATATAGACAGAAGGAACTCCTACACCAGCTGTGAACCACTTGTCACAGGTAATCAGAGCCGAACTAGGATCCTCTGGAAGAGCAATATGGCTCTTAACCACTTAGCCAACTCTCCAGTGTCTGTGAGGCTATTTGGATTGCTACACAGATACACAAATGAGGGATTTTTAAAATTTGTTGTTTGTCACAAGAAAAGATGTCTGCATCATGTCCCTTGCAGAGAAAATCTGCAGGCAGAAGAAAAGGCTTTCCTTGTAGTGCCCAGGCAAAGCCAGTGTGTGGTTTGGTTTAACAAGAAGGTGTCAGTGGCTGTAAGCTGCCTGTAAAGCAAACACTGATAGTGTAAATGGGGCATCGTAAGGCTGTGTTCTCAGTAACAACTCTGCGTTCTCAGTAACAACTCTGCTTTAGGCTGCAGTAACAGTCACAAATCTCAATCCAGCCAATATGAGTAATTCCAACCAAGGTAATTGGCGAGGGACAGCCTGAGAATGTGCGATACTCTATAAAGAAAGGAACTTCCATCAAAAGCAGACATTAGCTCTTCTGTTCAGGTCCTGGATGAGTTAAGATAGCTGTGGTCCCTGTTCTTGGCCAGGCAGCACAATCATAAATCTCCACGTGATGGTTCCAAATTATTTTGGCTGGAGAAGATACAGCCGTCTGACCTCCTGGCCCTGACACTTAATTACACTGTGAACAAGCCCACTGCCTCTCCTTGGAGGTCAGCTTCTGAATGACAAGCGTAGAGGCGCTAAATGGTCAGTCCTAAAATACTCTGCTTGTCCGTACTGATGTTTGACAGGCACCGACAGTGGGTGGGCAGGATCCTTGGACTCTTCCATAAAGAAGATATGTGGCGGAGAGGTGGCGGTGTCAAAGGATGAGTTGCACCTCTGGAGTCAACATACCTCTGCTACCGAAGCTGCAGCCCAGTGGAGAGAAATGAATTATCAGGCAAGGCAAGAAAAATACCACGTTGCTTCTGTTGGGGCTTGTTTCAAGGTTTAATGATGCCCTGTTCAACTGCCTGCAGAAAGGGTTGGGACCTTTGGCTCAAATATTTTGAAATTTCCATTTGAGAGAAAAGAGTGTTCCTCTATTATCAGAAATATATTTATTTTGGCTCTGGAGTCTTCTTATGTCAAAGCCAAGGAATTTAGATTGAAAGAATTCCTCCATAAGAGAAAAAAATCAAAACAAGCAACTCACCTATTTCCAAACAACCATCTGAGGGCTAGGATTCAGGTGCAACCTGCGAATCATTCACATATGTGCAAACTTGAGGAACTGAGTTCAATACCCACAAACACATAAAAACCCAGGCATGGTGGTGCCAGGTTATAACCCAAATGTCAGGGACGCTGAGCTCTGTAGAGATCACTGGCCCACCAGCATAGCCAACTTGATAAGTTCCAGGCCAATGAGAGACTTTGTCTCTTTTTAAAAATAATCTGTTATTTTTATTTCATGTGGATTGTGAGCGGGATATCTGTATGAAGGCGTCAGATCCTCTGAAACTGGAGTTACAGACATTGAGGAGCTGCCATGTGGTTCCTGGGAACGGAAACGTGTTCTGTGGAAGAACAGCCAGCACTCTAATCACTGAGCCATCTCTCCAGCCCTGAGAGATCTTGTCCTAAAAGACAAGATGGATGATTCTGTGAGGAACAACACCCAAAGCTGTGTGCTCACGTGCATATCTGCGTACCTGTGTGTGCACGCACACCGACACTCACCCACACATCCACACCCACTCATCTTTTCACACCCACACCTAAACTACCTGAGCCCATCTGACAAATTATAAGCAGATTTAATCCATCCTATTATTTGCATGGTGTTGGCAATGTATTCTCAAAGGGTTTTTTTCCTTTGGTAAGATTAATGTGTCATGGGTAAGATGTCTGTGTTACAGAACCCATTTAGCGATTATTGAAAACCTAACTGCTTTACACTTCCTCCAGAGTATTTAAAATGCTTGAAGCTTTAGGTGATAGCTAAAATAAAAAATTCTAAAAGCCATTTGCTTGATTAGCTTGTAGAACCATAGGCAAAACCAAATTCTACATATTGGAGAATCATAGCTAACTGCAGATAAGAAATGAACTGGCAAGGGTAGTCCAGTTGTTGAAAGAGAACAATATTTCAATGCTTGATATGAATAAAACATGTCAGGCTCATGTGGGCAGATCCAAGTGTTAATGCCAGGCTATTCTTGATAAGTGGTGGTTGGTGGTTTTATTGAATCCCTCATCTTTGGCACTGCGAGTTCCTCTTTTGCTCTTTGTCTTCAGTGCCCATATTGGAACCATTTAATTTTCTACTGAGGACTCAGAAATAATCTGTGCTTATATTTAAAAGCCTTCACTATTAACTTGTAGTGAAATACAGATGTGTCCTATATACAAAGTGTGCTTGGGAAGACTTAATGATTCTTGACTTCTAGCATGATATACAATAGTGAGTCTTCTTTTAAACACACATCAGACTTATGACTATTTCTATTGTAGCAAGTCGCATTGGTTTACAGACTGTGACCTCTTTGAGTGTGTGTATGCTCTGGAAAGTTTAGTCATACTGATAAGACCTACATACATGTCTACCTATTGTGACACACAGTAACAGATCACAGTCTCTATTTATTTGGTCATCCATCTCTAATGACTGCCAATGACGACCTCTTATTTAATACACTAATGCTGGTCAATCTCAGTGTTCATTTGAGGACCCATGTTCATGTTTACATTCAGTCTGTTCTTCCTCAGGTGGCCAAGGAAGTTACTTCTTTGATTATTCCACCCTTTTGGACCCTTTAGGTTAATTTTTCTCATTGTGAGTTGGCCAACAAAAAAGCAGAAGTATTTGCACAGACAGAGAATGGGGCCAAGGGCCTTTGGCTTCTTACAAGAGAAAGAAAGGACCCATGGCACCTGGATGTAGATCTGGTCTCATCTTAGCCATTTTCCCTGGTTCTCTGAGGTCATACTTAGGTCAGTGCCAACCAAATGTCCAGTCCAAAGATATCGCACCCATTATTCTGCAGAATATGTGTAGGGCATCTCTGTCTGTGGTCATATCTACCACCTTTCTGACTGACAGATAGACAGCTAGTGAGTTACTGGCATGGAAACAGCATCCACAGTCCACAGCTCACAAAGGGAAGGATCACCCCATCCCACAGAAGAGTCTGACAGCAGTTTCACGTTGCTTCCTTGCATTGTTCCTTCGAGACTTTTGAAAGATTTGAGGTTTTCAAATGTTCTTTGTTGTGGTCATCTCGATTGAGTACAAGGATGCTTCTGACAAATTTAAGAGGTAAAATAAATAAATGAATAAAAAGATCAAGGAGGAGGAAGAAGAGAAATCGTCTGTGTTTTAGGGATTGGGTATTGCTATGGCTTAGATCTGAAATGTGGTCCCAAATCTCCTTTGTTGAAGGCTAGATCCCAAGAGAGTGGCAAAAACAGGAGGTTTCTGAACACATAGTATATTGATGAAGTCATGGATTTATAGCTTGATGGGTTATTGTGAGGTAGTAGAAACTATAGGAGATAGGGCTTTATATAAGTGGGTCATCAAGGGCTTACCTCTGTGTGAACATTTATCTACCCCTCCTCCTCTTCTCTTTACCCCTCTTTTCCTTCTTCCCCCTCCCTCCTTCTCTCACTCTTGTTCTTGCTTTCACTCTTTTCTGGTTGCCATGATGTGATCCACTTTCCTCCAGGTTACATTTCCATCATCATCTGTGCTTCCACTTAGATTCCGAATCTAGCTTTCGAAGCTACTGGGTCAAGCAACCGTGGATTGAAGCTGGACCAGGACACACCTTTTCTCCTCTCAATTGATTTGTCTCAGTTTGTCAGAGCAATTGGAAATGGGCACAGATACCAAATCCTTGAAGCCTAGCCATCCAGGTGTCTCTATCTGTTTGCTTCTGGGAATACTTAGGGCAGGAATTTTCTGAGTGAAGCTGCATAGGAAGTATGCTGCACACCTGTAGGGGGCGATGTTCATGTTATTAAGATAGAAGCTGGTGCCCTGTAAGTATCTGTGTAACTCACCCATTGGGGCTGGGGTTGGCACCATTCTCTGGATTTCAGTTCCATTCTTTTGCTTGTGCAAACACTGGCACTAGGAAGTGTTTCCTGAACTTTGATGATAAATTCACAGCCTTCGTTTATATATAAGCTTTGCTTAGCAGGAAGAACTTTAATAGTATGAAATCAGATGGATAGCTGGAGCAGGGAAAGATCAGAAGCAGTCAGGAAAGCACCATGAGGGACTGAAACTTTCTCTCACACTCCTGGCTGGAAGTCAAAGCTGGCTGTGGCTTTTGCTATTTTATTTTCTGGTTTTTTTTTTTTTTTTATTGTGATTCAGATCTATTCACCAGGCCAAAGAAAGACCTGGTAAAACCCACAGCCCTGGAAGACTTGGAACAGTTGAAAAGAATTATAAACAAACTTACTTTTAAAAATAATTACATGGTTTTGCTACTTTAATAAACTGATAACTTCATAATGAAGCCCTAAAACAAATAACAAAATATCCATTTTCTCTCCTTTTCGTCCCCTTACCCAATGAAAATAAAAATTGCTGAAGGAAAGAGACCTCTTGGTGCTTGGCTTTTCTCCCCCTGGTCCTAGTGCCACCACGATTTCACATGCTCATGATCTACTTTGAATGGAGATAAATCTTAGACGCCTACTGGCTGTAGTTTTCACTGTAATCAAAGGCTATGAGTCCATTAAAAGAGAAATGTTTGGTTCCGCATATTAAAAGATGGCTCAAAGAAAGTCTTGAATAACCAGAATTTATTCCGGATTTTTCCCAAGCGTTTCCGGATTTAATAGAACAATTTGTATTTCATGCAAGCCCACCCAAGGTGCTAGCAGAGATGGAGCCTGTGGTACCATGCGGGTCTTTCGAGGCCTGCTATGTTATCCTCTGCTAGACTGTGAATACCTGCAATGCCTGCCCAGATAGAATAGCAGTTCAGCAAAACCCCCGTCCCCCTCGTATGGCATTTTTCTTATGAAATAATATTTAATGAGAAAAATGCAAGATAAATGCAGTTAATACTTAAAAATATCTTTCATATGACAGCCAAAGAAAACTTAATTCAAGTTAATAATAAGAGCCTAAAATACCATCTATTTTATAGACTCCTTTTGGTACAGCGTGTCAGGGATGTATCTATATGGAGAGTGTTCTGTAGGCCAATTGTATTTTACTGTTGAATTATACAGCTTGAAAAGCAATAGTGTGGGAATGAAATATTAAAAAAGATGTGGGACAGGTATAAATGCTCCTATTAGACTCGAAGGCTTGCATGCTGTTTTCATAAAAACTTTTTATACGATGTTAATCGGCTACTGTGAAGGGAGAAGAGTTAATAAAATCTTCACGGTGCCAGAATTAGAGCTTAGGCTTTATGAAAATTCCAGCGACATTTTTGTTGGCCTGGGATAGAAGGCATTTTGCGGGAATAAGCCTTTATGCTGTTGAGAAAGCCATCCTTGATGTCCTTTAATGTGGCTTGTGTAGGAACACGGCCTCTCCACAAGCCTCCAGGAAGACATGGTAAGTCCGCTTTCAACATCTAGGTGGATACACAAGGTCTCTTGTAATTACACAGATACTTCGGGTGTGAGCTCAACAATGAGATTATGTATTAATTATTTTTCCCCTCAGATGAATCAATTTAATTTAACCCTTTAGCCACAGACTGATAACTCCACATAAAAGAACATCCAGGCAAAGTCACCATGAGGGCCAGAGAGCACACAGCAGTACCTAAAACAAAGGCATCTGGTATCTCATGTGCCAGATTTTATACTTTCTTTATTTTTTTAGAATTTATTTTTATTTTATGTGTATGGGTGTTTTGCCTGCATGCTACTTCATCTGTGCACCACACACATGCCTGATGCCCAAGAAGTTACAGAAGGTTGTGGTTCACAGTGTGGGTGCTGAGAGTTGAACCTGGGTCTTCTGGAAGAGTAGCTAGAGTGCTCTTACCTGCTGAGCCATTTCTCTAGGCCCAACATTTTATACTTTCAAGCTGATTTTCCAAAGAATTTTGTTTAGAACTTCCCTTTGCAACAGAAACAACAGCCCAAGCCCACACACACACACACACACACACACAGAGAGAGAGAGAGAGAGAGAGAGAGAGAGAGAGAGAGAGAGAGAGAGAGAGAGAGAGAGAGAGAGAGAGAGAGAGAGAGAGAGAGAGAGATTCGGGGAAGCAGCTGCGGAGTAGCAAGAGAAATTGTTTTTGCTGACAGGGATGGAAACATCGAAAACAAAACCTTACTAAATGCTTCGCCCATGGTCTTTCGTTCTAATAAGCAATGTTTTTCTCCCAGAATACAGTGAAGTTTCCTGAGCACACCCTTCTGCCCCCGACTTCTTACAGTGAGGGCTGCTCAGTCTTCTGGCTGAGTGTGTGGATGGTGGCACCTCTGATATACAAGGAATCCCCTGACAAGCCCAGACAGTCTCTGCCTTGGACATCATCCAGTAATTAAAGTCAGGCAAATCCAGGGAGGAAACCTGTAAGTCAGGGAGGCATTCTTTGTGTCTCTTGTCTTTCTCACAGCACTGGGAGTTGCTCTGATAAAGCTTCTTCCATGCCTCGTGAACCCAACCTGCTAAGCTGCTGAAACTCGGGGAGAGATAATGGAAGAGAGATGGACGAGGAGGACGTGAGGCAGGGACTATTGAGGGTGGGAGCCTCTGGTGGAGCCGCAGGTTCATGTTGGTGCAGACAGGCAGTGCTGAAGACTGTGATTACAGGCTGCTCCTGCAGGTGAGGAAGGCTGGGGGAGTACATTCCAGCCTGGGTTGAGATCAGAAGCAAGGCTTTCAGTTTCCTGCCGTTCCTCTGATTCATTTCCAGTGCTCATCTCTAGAGAGACAATGGGAGCAGAGGGCCCCTTTCACTACGATCTGTGACTTCTTCCCATGGGGCTGGAGCTTAGCCAGTGTTTCCAGACTCACCATCTAAGCACGACATCTCCAACATTCTAGGTGGAATAAATGCATTTAAGCTAAGAAGACTTGTGGGTCTGTGTGGCCCTCTGCCAGCACAAAGGCAGGAGGAACACTGATGCTGAACAACGTGGTAGAGTCACTGTGTGTTCATTTCCAGCGAGAGCAAGTCCTAGAGCTGTTAGGAATTCCACCACGGGACCTCTTTTACCCCTGGTGAATGTCTTGTTACAATCACCCGACTGTGGGTCTGTGGGTCGCTGTTCATATGGAACACTTACTGTGGTGGTTTGAATGAGAACGGCTGCCAGATATTTTAATGCTTGGTCCTCAGTGAGTGGAAATACTTGGAAAGGATTAGAAGGTATAGCCTCAAGAGGAGGTGCATTGCTTAGGGAACATTTTGAAGTTTTAAATGACTCACGCTGTTGTGAGACTGACTGTCTTGTGGTTGTGTCTTAAGATGTGTCATCTTCGCTGCTTCTTCAGAGTGATGCCCGCCTGCCTGCTGCCGTGCTCCATGCCTTGATGGTCATGTGCTCAACCACTCTGAAATCATAAGCTCGCAATACACTCTTCCATAAGCTACCTTTCTTTGGCTTATGACTGTGGGAACTGGGCAGGACAGAAATTCTGACAACAACTGCTTGGCCCATTAGCTTTAGTTTCTTACTGACTAACTCTTACATATTAATTTAACCCATTTTTATTAATCATGGTGTCTTGTCTCAGCAATAGTAAAGGAACTAATTGTCCTGTTCATCAAAGGTGTTTGCTATGTGAATCTTTAGACGGTGCTTGAAGTTCTCATTACTGTGTAGTGAGAAGCTGTTTGTTGGTCTCCAGGCCACCCAGAACTGAAATAATCACACAGAAACTTTATTAATAAATCACTGCTTTCTGGGGAACAATTGTCTATATTCTGTCAATTATGTTTTAAATAAACACTGATTGGTCAGTAGCCAGGCAGGAGGTATAGGCAGAACAACCAGACAGGAAGTAGAGGTGGGTGAAGGAGAACAGGAGAATTCTGGGAAGGAGGAAGCTCATTCCTCCCCCGTCCTGTCCAGACACAGAAGAAGCAAGATGTGACTCCCCCGCCAAAAATGGTACAGAGCCATGTGGCTAACATAGATAAGAATTATGGGCTAATGTAAGTTATAAGAGTTAATAAGAAGCCTGAGATAATGGGCAAATCAGTTTACAATTAAGGTAGACCTCTGTGTGATTTCTTTGGCTTATGACTGTGGGAACTGGGCAGGACAGAAATTCTGACAACAACTGCTTGGCCCATTAGCTTTAGTTTCTTACTGACTAACTCTTACATATTAATTTAACCCATTTTTATTAATCTGTGACTGTGGCTTACTGACTAAAGTTCCGGTGTCTTTCTCTGGCAGGGCTACATGGCTCCTCTCTGACTCTGCCTCCTTTCTTCCAGCATTCAGTTTAGTTTTCCCCACCTACCTCTACTCCCTGCGCAGGCCCAAGACATTTAAAGTTGATGAATCTCTAACCATAAACAAATTCCTAGGGAGTCCATTGTAGGTAGCTGTCATCATAGGATGCACTGGGAGATGACATATGATGGACCACACATGAGTTAGAATTCTTCCTCAAGTCTTAGTTCCCTTTTGAGGTGATAACTGTTAATACATGTGATGTTTCCACACCAGCATCTGTCACTTAACCAACCCTACAAAGGTCAATATCCCCCATCTCTTCACTTTGCTTGGCAGTAATGAGAAAACTATGTACTCTTTGGTCCTTGCCAATCAACTAATGGGATAATGACTCTACCTAATAAGCACTCAGTGCTAAATGCTCTGGAAATCTCCAAGTTCACTGGCTTCAGTCCATAGGAGGAGCCTCAGCTGTTCCTTGATGAGGTTGCTCTGAATACAAGTTTCCAGGCCTGGAAGGATGACAGCTCCTGTCTGTGACTATGGTAGTTTCCTTGGTGTTGTGATTCATGATGCATGTAGCAAGGATGCTTCATCAAGACTTCCTTTCCAGCCAGCAGTCAGAAGAAGGTGATCTTGAAAAACCACATCGGCTACAGAAAATACTGGAAGCAAAAACTAAAAGTGTATTAGGGCACTGAGATGTGTCAGCAGGTGAAAGTGCTGTCCACACACGCCTCATGACCTGAGTTCAATCCCTGAAACCCATTGTAAGGAAAGAACCAACACCCCAAAGTTGTTTTCTGCATTTAAATGGTGTTGTGCTGGCCTGACCATACTCTTATGCACATTATTTTTACATACTAATAAAACAAATGAATCAAAACTGCTGTAACATATGAAGAAAGTGCAGAAGAATGCAAATTGTGACTTATGTCAGGCATCCGACGTACCCAGATGCACATTTCATTGCAGATAGCTCTTTTTGTGCATCTACAAGCACATTGCTCTGTGCACATATGTTTACACAGGTGGAGAGGTCAGAGGACAAATACACCTGTCTTTCCCCTAGTCTTTCACTGGCCTGGAACTCACCAAGTAGATGAGGCTGGATTACCAGAGACTCTTTCAGAATCCTTTTGTTTCTACCTCCCCAGAGTTGTGACTACAAAATATGATTCCACTCTTGGTTTTTTTGTGTGTGTGTTGGGGGTGAGGGAGTCTGGGGATTGAACTCAGGCCCTCATGATTGCAATTGAGCCATCTTTTCCTTTCCCTGTTGAATATACTTTTAATGTCAGTGTAGCAGTCCTTAGTCTATTGGATGACATTGAGCTAGAGAGCATTTGGGTTTTGAGCTGTAGACCAACTTTGTCTGCATGTCCTCCATTTCTCTTCTTCTCCATGCTCTCCTCTATAACAATGGCAAGGAGACTGTGAATAGATTTCTTCAGTATAGAAATGCTGGGGTCCAAATTTGTCCCTCTCAAAGCTGTTCTGGTAACCTCAATTCAACTGAGGGATTTGTTATGGAAACTTAATACCTCATTGTTATTTGAGGGTGAGGTGGGGTTTACTTGGATGGGATGTGGCCTAGAAGGTGAAGACCCTATAGTGCCATTAGTGGCTTTATAAGGGTAGGGAGACCTAAATTTGTGTCTTTCCTCTGTCTTGCCTTGAGATGACTCTGTCATAAGATGACAGAGTAAGAAAATTCTGGACATGTACAGTTGTAGGCACCATCATCTCAGAATTCAGAGCCCACAGAACCAAGAGCTAAGCAATCTTGCATTTTAAAGAAATAAATAGCCAGGCTGCAAGTATATTGTTATATTAGTCAGGTTTTTCTAAAGGAACAGCACTGGCAAAATGAATAAATATTAAATGGGGGATGATTAGATTGCACTACACATTTTAGTCCAGTTAGTTTCTCTGTGGATGCCTCATAATGGAGAAATCTTGGAAACTGCTATGTCTATGGAAGACTGTCTTTGTAGATCCAGTGTATTCCTGAAGGTCTGGAGGATTCTGATCTTCAGTTCATGGAACACTGAGGAACCTGGCTTCCAGCATCAGGAAATGCAGCAGAATCAGCATCAGAGTAGATGAACCTGCCAGCAAGAGTGAATACAAGCAGACAAAACCCCAACCTTTCTTCTCCCACCTCCCTCCACTGGGTGATGACACCTGCATTTAGGATTGCTTTTCCCATTTCAAATAACCTACTCTGCCATACTTTCCTAATCCTTTACTGTGGATTCCAGAAATAGTCAAGATGATGACTGAGTGTTGTAACTGAGAAAAATAGACCACAGCTTCCCCCTAAGTGAGAATATAGCAATCATTTGTCAATGTGCGGCTGCCCACATAGTATCCCAACCCAGCTTCCTATCCATAGGGAATGTTTTCAGGTTGCTGCTGTGGAATACTCGTGAAGCCTTTGCTAGTCTTCACTATCCCTCTCACCAACTCTGTTAAGTGGGAAAGACTAATGATCTTACAAAATTACAAAAACAAAAAGAACTATAAACTCCACTTTAGGATACTCTGTATATATGCTCTTGAGAAGGGGAGATGTACAGGTAAGTAATTTGTAGTGCCATATCTGAGGTTATAAATGCTTGCATTGTTTGCTCTCCAGCCTCTTAGCCACATCTTTCTGTTTGATAGGAACAATAACACGCTGCTTTTTTTTTGTCTCTTAAGATGGCAACCCTGCCCAGAAAGAATATCATCCTCTTTAGGGATGATTTAAAAATGATTCTGTGTGTGGAGTGGGGAAGAATAAATACTTCTGAGCTTGGAGGAACACCAATGAAAGACAAGGAGCCCTTCAGTTGTAGTTTGAATGTGAAATACTACCAGGCTCTTGTGTTTGCATACTTAGTCCAACAGCTACTAGCTCTGCTTTGAGAGGTCATGGGTTCTGGCTGGAGGTGAGTTCCTGGAGGTGACCTTTCAAAAGCTATACCCATATCTGGTTGGGCATAACTCTCTCTGATACCTAAGGTCATCTTCTGATCATAGTGCCATGTTGTCTTCATCATGATGGTCTATTCCCTCTACTCCAGTTAATAATATCAACTTGACAAAGTCTAGAATCATCTGAGAAAGTAATCACAACAGAGGGATTGCCCAGGCCAGACTGGCCTTTGTCATATCTGCAGAGAATTGTCTTGATTTTTAACTGATGTGTCTGAGCCCAGTCCACTGTGGGCAGCTCACCCTTAGTCAAGAAGTTAGTCCTCGGATGTGTAAGAAGGCTAGCTAAGCATGGGCTTGGAAACCAGCCAGCAAGTAGCTCGACTGCCTCGTGTTCCTGCACTGACTTACCTCAGTGATGGATTGTGACCTGGAAGTGTAAGCCAAACAAAATCTTTCCTCCCTTCGTTGCTTTTGGTCAGAGTGTTTTATCACAGCAATACAAACAAAGCCATGACATGCTTTGAAACTCTCAGCCAAAGTAAAAGTCTCTCCCTTAAATTGTTTCTGTGGGGCATTTGACTATCACGATGAGATAGGTAGCTTTCTGCTCTTGAGTTTTATCTCTCAAGAAAGATGGACAGACACAAGGAGGACTGTAGGAGCAGGCAAGGGGACCGAGAAGTGGGGATGATGCATGTTTCACATTTTTTTTTTGTATTGCAAGGAAATGAAAGGTTTGAAAACCTGACTTTACTACACAGTCTTGGTAAAAATAACTCTCCCTCAGCTTTGCATATCCTCAAGTGGAGAAAATGCCAGGGTGAGCCAACTTCCAGGGATTACGATGGAGATCGGATGCATCATTTATTTCCATGATCTGCAGACACCAGACATATGTAATATCTGATTGTTCTTTCCATATTTTGGTTCAGGCTTTGAAGAGCTGCATGTGGCATTCTATTTCCACCCCAGAAGATGGAAGGAATTTACTTTCTCTTTTTAAATCCAGTGAGTGTATTGCTAAATTCTTGGGGATGCTTAAAAAATATAGAAATACATTCCATTTCTATGACTTTAAAATGAATCTCTAACATAAAGCCTCCTTAGGGACAGTTGCCATCTCAATTAATAACATATTTATTTAAAACACATGCATTAGGCAAACATCAATGTCTTCAAATTATAGAAAATTATTACAAATTATAATTTTTTTTTGGTTTTTCGAGACAGGGTTTCCCTGTAGTTTCTAGAGCCTGTCCTGGAACTAGCTCTTGTAGACCAGGCTGGTATCGAACTCAGAGATCCGCCTGCCTCTGCCTCCCGAGTGCTGGGATTAAAGGTGTGCGCCACCACCGCCCGGCACAAATTATAATTTTAAATAAGAAAAATCTCACTTCCAATTTCCCTTTATTTTTGTATTTAATGGCAATTTTCTCTGACTCCTTAGCGTTCTCAACATTGTTCTTTCGTGTATCAGATGTCAAGATCACAGAAACCTCATGTCTAGGGTCCCCATGGGAGTCTCTCACAAGCAGTTGACTCCTTTCCTCCTTAGGATGTTCCCAAATTGTGTAAGTTTTTGAGCCCAGTCCTCCTCATTCTTTAGCTTAGAGGCAGGTGGGAGGTCTTGGTTTCACATAGGAAGCTATAGAGCCGTGTTTGCTGCATGGATCTGGAATGTTGGCTGGAATCAATCACTTCATCCACCGTATGATGCTTTAGAGTGGCTGCCAACGAGGTCACTAGTTGCCCAACAGTGGCCATCAAGTTCAAAGTGAGATGCAGATGGTGGTATGTCCCCTCAGAGTTTCCATGTTTGACAACCATCTCTCCAAGAACCACCAAAACTCTGTTCCTGGTCCCCTGACCATCTCCTTCTGAATTGAGATGAACTCGATCAAAACCAAATTGGAATATTTCCAGCCTGCAAACGTTGCTGTCAGCTTCATGCCTAATTGCCCCTAGCCTTCCCTGCATTCGGATTCTAGGAATTCAGCAAGAGAAAGGGTTATTTTCAAGAGTGGCTTTACGAGCATTCCATGAGAGGTAATGGAATGACTGTTCGTGTCGACACCTGTAAAAGTCTTACTTGAAATTTCCACATTTATATTTCATATTTAAAGTGTGAGGGGTGTAGAGAGACAGTGGACACTCTAATCTTTCCTGAGGCGTGGATGTGCCAACTCTCTCGGAAGACCCATGTGCTCAGCCTGATTGTTGGGGACAGCTCACAGTGGCATCTTGGGATCAGAAAGATATTTATTTCAGATGAAGATGCTGAGAATTAAAGTATCTCAGGCAGGCACCTACTGCAAAGCAGCATTGGCTCTAAACTTTTTCTTTTAGGTGTTTTGCTCTTAGGAAAAAAAAAAAAAAGCAACCCTCCACCCAGGGCAAATAGCTAAATAGCTGTAATTTTCTAGCTCATTCCTATTTTTGGCTTTCAGTGCCAGAGGCATTTGAACACCCATGTTGGAGGCTGGATTCTCACGGAGACTCGGGAATCAAGGAGAGCCAAGCTGTTTTAGATCAATTGCTCCCTATGCTTAAAGGCCTAGTAAAAACAGGTTATAATGTTTACATGACTTTTTATGGGTCAGTTTATTACAGTTCTATTCTATGGCCTACAGCGGAGGACCATTTTACAGGCTTTGCCGTATTTGACATTTCTGTGCATCTGGTAGGGGAAGCTGTTCTCTTCTTCCTTTCATTTTCTGGTTTTCTCTGTTTTATTCCCTCGCTCCACACTTCCCCACCTCTGTCTGTCAGCATACACTCTCACAGCCCCTTCACACAAACCATCTCTCCTCTCCCAAGAAGCCTGCAAACACATTTAGACTTAATAATCTATAGACGGTTAGAAGAAAATTCTCAATTTCAAATAGTCTTCCATCTTTCTTTGGAGGCTTAGAAACCAAATGCTGCCAAACAAGGCATTTGACTGGAAGACATTGTGTGTCTGTGTGTGTGTGTGTGTGTGTGTGTGTGTGTGTGTGTGTATGTGTGTATTGAATCCTGTGATTTGTCTCTTCTCTGTTTTTGTTAGTCTCGTTTAGTGGGTAGGAACACACATGCCAGAGCCCAGTAAATCTACTCTAAAACTCTCTAACCATTTGGTTGTTTCTCTTACATTGGAAAATGTCCTAACCTGCCCGAGGTCTCCTCACCAGACCATGGTAAGGGTTAAAACTCAGCTTCCACATAATTTGTGCACGCAACAACGGCAACTTGTTCATCAGTTCATTAATCTGCTCTGATGGAACATCCACTGTGTGTGACGCATGGCCATTAAAGACAGAGAAAATGAGCAGTCATAGTTCCTCTGCTCCAGTTCTGTACACGTATAAACCCGTGTCAGCAGGGAAACACAGAGCAGGGTGAGAAAGGCTGAGCAAAACAGTCTGCCATTTCAGATAAATTATCCAAGAAAATCTCCTGGGAGAACGTGACGTTTGAACGGAAGACTCAGCCAGTGTCTGTGGGAGCCATGAAGTTATCTGTGGCAAACCATTTTGAGCCGAGGGATGTGGGGCAGAGTGTGCATTAGTTTTGAGCAGGCAGAGCAGTGTGTTTAGAGACATTCTTCCAGACCCCAGCTTTCTAAGGTAAGGAAGTAAACAGGGAGAAGTGTGGTCTGAACAACGTATGTAGACGGTACCAAAATGACTCACTGAGGGAAATGGGGAGCCATGGTGTAATACATGTGGAAAATATTACTTTGATTTCATCTGGAGATGAGTCTATAAGGGAAGAAAGACAAGAAATCAGAAACAAAGTCCTTTCCTAACAGATGAGTAGAACAAACACCTATAGCCTCCAAATCTAGACGATTACTGTATGGATGCCTTGATTTTATGAGCAGATATCTTAGTTAACCATCTCAAGGCAAGGATAATTTTATTTATATTATTTTCTTATGTTTTTATAATGTAGGCCCTTCCCCTAAACTGTAGTTGCACTTAGTTTCTTTTATCTTCTCTCTAAATATTAAATTCTGCTAGTTCAAAATTCATAGCCATGTGGTTCCCTTGCGTTTCAGTGAGATGCCTGGAAACCTGCATTGTAAGGTTGAGTAGGAAAGCTTGTCTGTGTAGGGGACTTAGGCACTGAGTAGAGCTTTGATCTGACAGAAGCATTCTCATTTATGGCTGAAGTTCAGACACTCATGTCTTAACGAGGCCCGCGAGATCAGTGGCTGTGATGTCCTCAAGCAGGACTCCCAGTGTTCCTGTGGATCAAGTTTTCTGTGCACTCTTGGTTATACAGAGGCCTGTGTGTTAGCCCAGGCCCAAAGCTCTGCCCATGACAGGAAGAGCCTGATAGTGTTGTTGTGGGATTCGAGAAAAGGAAAGAGAGGGGACTTTTTAATAATAAGGACTCTGTGTAGCAATTATGTGTATCATCTATCTATCTATCTATCTATCTATCTATCTATCTATCTATCTATCTATCTATCTATCTATCTACCTATCTATCTATCATCTATCTATCTGTCTGTCTATCATCTATCATCTATCTATCTATCTATCTATCTATCTATCTATCTATCTATCTATCCATCTATCTATGTCTTTCTAAAAGAAGCCTGTTAAATGGCCTCTTCCTCTTCAACACATCTCAGGGCAATCTGCAGAGCTGTCCTCCCCTGCAGGCCCAGCCTAGAGCTGACTGCAGGGCAGTACTGGGAGGGGCTGGGATTTCACTCTCCAACTCCGGTTCTGCCAATCATGCCTGAAATTCCAACCCAAGAGATGAAGGCTTTACACACTTGACCCCTATAAAACCCAAACACTGTGGGGAGGGACCATAAATCATGCAAACCTCTCTGCCAGCTTATCAGATTCACCTCCTTTCCATCCAGCAGGGTGGGAAGGGTGGGGAGGCTTGGGGAATGCAAGTGTGGATCTCTGGGTGTGGCGGGCCCAATGAGAGCGCCTTACGGTTGGTCCTGTATGGCTGACCCTACTGAGGCTGCCTGCCATGCCAATGGGCACGGGTGTAGAGGGCAAAGCTGTGCTTCTAATAGCCTTTGTGAGGGCAGCCAGTAGTAGCAGCAAAAGCACGGTAACATCCAAATAATTGTTCAATAGTTCCCACTTATGCAGTGGCAATTAAAATCATTTATGTGATTGGCTTCAGAGAGGCAGTTGGGGAGCTGGGTTTATGCGCCAAGTTGCTCTCGTCCATGTGTTTGAAATAGCAGGCCACCACATCTGTTAAAAAATATATATATATTCTCTTGAATTTTTATGGGTTGGACTCATCGCGTCTCTGTTTCTGCTTAAAAAAATAGTAAAAGCTCGAATATATAACTGGTTTCCATCCCCAGGAGTGGGCACACGTATCGTATTACGTGATGCTTGGAAAGCATCCCTTCCTCTGCAAAACCCAGCCGCACTTGGATGTTTTCTTATGCTCAAATTGACTCTCTTTGCCAGTGGTTGGACTCAGTCTCACAGTACAGGTGGTCAAATCAAAATCAGGAAAGAACATACGGCACACATTTTTATCCCTTATCATGCAAAGGGCTAATATTAGAAGATAGCCTTTGTGTATTTACTTTTTATACAGGCCACACATGCACACACCAAGAAACGGATTCTTTGTATAGGTCTAAAGAGAAGTTTTAACTTTCACTGGGGTTTTCAGTGGAATATTAGTTTTTCTTGGAACTTTTAGACAATGGCACATTTCTGGAGAAATCCTGAAAGCCACATAACTCAGGGTTGGCGGCCACACCTGCAGTTGTCCAGAGGAAAATAAAGGACCCGAGATTTTCAGTCCAGACACAATAGAAGGGGGCACAGGGAGAGGGGAGCAGGCTTTGCAAGCACGTTGTCCATCTGGTGTCTGCCTCAGGTTGGAGCCTGAAATTTACACTCCTTTCAAACTCTTAAAAATTGGGCTGGCCAAATGGCTGACTGGACAAAGGAAATTTCAACCCAGCTTGAATGACCAAGTTCATTCCCTAGCAGCAACGTGGTGGAAAGAAAGCTCCAACTCCCACAATCCTCTGATATCCACATATGGGCTATAGTATAGGTTCATATGCACACACACCCCATACACACACACACACACACACACACACACACACACACACACACACACACGTCTCTCCCACTCTCATGTAAATGCAAAAAAAATCTTAAAAATCATGTGCTAAATAAAAGAACAGAATGGAGCATGTCTTAGGGACATGCAGAGGCCGTGGAATGGCGTGGGATTGGTATCATCTCTTAGCCATAGAGACAGGAGTGTGTTCCATGCTTGCCTAGGGATTTGGGTCAACATAATCATTTTTGCAAGAGTTTGAAAGCATTTCGTGTGAAGTGCACTTTTCTGTAGAACTATAGGAACGAAAGTAAAAGTATAACAAAGTTTTGAGTATCTAAGAATGACATTTATGGCAGTTGGAATCACATAGTTTCAAAGGGGACTGCTGCAAAGTTTGCTGGGTCGTAAGAATTGTAAACGTTACAGACGTGTCTTTATGACTGAAACACAAGTCTGTAATGTGAAAGACCAGTAAACGGGCAATGCTTACTCAATTGCCCATTCTAATTGACTCGAATGAATACTGATTGGCAATTTGCTTCATCTGGCCAATGTTCCTTTCCACGTACTTTTTTTTATTTTTCTTGTGACCCTTTTAATCATAATGGGTACAATATTTTATCTTTGGCTACACATCTGTTAAATAATTATTGCTATTTTTTATTGATTTGTGAGGTCAAGATCATAACTATAAGCTTGTATTTTTATAAAATATGCAGTTTTCTTGTGTAGGAAACACATACAATATTTTTGGCAAGTCTAATGCTTTGAGTTTGATTTGAAATTCTAATAGGGCTTCCATTTGTCCCAACTCAACTTGATTCATTAAACAGACATTTTTTCTTTTAATTTTTTGACCACTTATGAATGAACAAACACTGGAGAATCAACTTTTTTTTCCTGATGAAATAGTATCACAATTTTAGTTAATAGATATAGCTAAACTATGATGTACATTTTAAGCAAACATATAATTGTAAAGTGATTAGGATTAGTTCCTAAAATCAGTGGATCTCAAAGTCAACAAGATACTATTTTCCCATAGTTTTTTAGATTTTGACGTAGGGAGGGAGAAATAATGATAACACTTTGTGGTTGGATATGTGATAAGACCAAGTAGTGCCACTGAGTTGATATTTCTGGTCAGAAAAGAGCTTTTCCAGACTGGAAGGCTGATGGGAAGGGTGGCCCTTGAGTGGAGAAAGCAGGCAGTGGCCCATGACAAGGATACACTGAACACTATAGTGAGCAGGAGAACAAAGCTGGAAAGGAGGCCCTTTGCTCACATGAAGGGAGGCCACGGAAAATATTCTGCCAAGCTCCACTGTGTAGTGACTCAGTGGATGTCAGCATGGACCAGGGTTCTTAGCAGTTGTTGATCTGTGAAATGACCAGAGAAATGTGCAGGAGTTTCATCCCCTGAAGATGAACTGTGAGAGGCAGGATGAGAACAGCACAGAGGGTTAATGAGTGGTGATGAATGTGACCATGCAGAAATATCCCCTCATAACTAGAACCAAAGAGCACCGGCTGTGGGCTCCAGCAGGGCCATGGTGTGCAGACAGTGAAGGGACACAGAGTAGAGAAACCTAGGCCAACACGCGTGCCTTGGAAAGAAGCTGGCCCCTGCTATGCTCTTGCAGGGTGCGGCACGTGGGCAGTTGGAGATGGAGGAACATGTATCATAGACCTAAATTCAGAACTTATCTACAAAAATGCGTCAGAAAAGGAATGAGGAAACCAAAGGAGGGAAAGCTTCACATGCATTTCATGAATTATTTAAGCTTTTGAAATGGGAACACATGTTATTTTTAAAGTGTATTTATTTCCTTAAAAGAGGGAGATAGAGTGAATGTTTAGAACACCTCATTTTTTGGCAATATTCTTGTAATAGAGAATTAGTTATAAGGAAGAAAAGACTCCAGCATCATTCCTCATCTTTATTTCATGTTTATTTTAAAAATGAAATCACCATTAGGCAAGGTCTTTAACCAAATATTTATGTTGTTTAATATCCTTCTGATTAACTCACAATATTTTATCAGCTAAAAACTGATGAATTTTTAAATGAAGCACAATGTACTATGGAATTTTATTGGGATTTAAGAAGCCTGCTTTTTAAACTGCATTTAAGCAATGATTAACTGTTCAGCTTTCTCTCAGGAGCACTTAGCAAAAAGGAATGATGGTTTGTGCTCAGTCTGCTGTCACCAGGATGAGCCTCAGACTCTAGATTCTTCCCTCCATGAACATCCATATTTATTCATTTAATTTTTGCTGCTGGAGCACCTGCCGCAATTCTTCTCTCTTTCTGCTTGTTCACAGAGGTGACATGTCTGGGGACAGTAGCTTTACCTATGGTCCACGTGGCATTGACACTCACTCAGCCAAAAAGGCTTGGTGACCTTGCGAGATCCTGAAGAGCGGATCTCAGATGCAGTGTGATGTGGATTAAGAATGAGCTGCTCAGTGCCTCCTGGACAGTGGTATGTTCTCAACACTTTCTCTACAGTATCACCTCAAAGGGGAGACTCTAATTAGTCAAAGAATCTTTCCTGCCGGGTGTGACATTTTCTCAGACATGATGTCACCTTCCAAAATTTCTTGGCTCACTGAGGGAAATATGAAACATGTTGACGTTAGGTTGAAGATTAATTGGGTTCTAATTTTTAATTTTGGAAATCTTCTTGGTCCTTTTGACTGACAGCTGAGATCAAACCTGTGAATCTATTGGAATAAATTACCTAAGGGGACACTATCTTTAGGAACTTTGTTGTATTAATGAATTGTCATGCAAGTATGTAGTGGTTCTTCACACTAAAATGCACACTCTGAGCTTGGGTCAGCTTCCAGTCTGGGGTTAAATGGAATTTAGATGAGACTGAATTCTGAAGTATTTTAGTATTTGAGGCTTCAGGCATTAGTTTCAAAACTTTTAACTTTTTAAGATGATCTCAAATTTCTGGGAGACTTTTTGAAAATTGGCTTTGTAATTTATTGTAACTATTTCCAAGTTTATTAGTTTTTTTTTTTTTGCTTGCTTGTTTTGTTTTGTTTTTTGAGACAAAGATTCTCTGTGTAACCACATTGTATATCCTGGAACTCGCTCTGTAGACTAGGCTGGCCTCGAACTCAGCTATTCACCTGCCTCTGCCTCCTCACTGCTGGGATTAAAGGTGTGTGCCACTGCTACCCAACTAAGTTCATGAGATCTTAATTTTAACCTAATATGGGATCCTAGCAGTTATTCATGTACACATTTTGAAATTAAAGCATGCAATTTCCACTTAAATTTATTTGTACTTTCTTTTACATCCAAATAAATTCACAAACTACATGTGAGTCAATATTTTAGCTTTGAATTTAGAGTTAGTGCTATTTTAATAATGCTAAATTTTAAAGGTAACTTTGAAGTACAAATATTCATATGCACTCATTATATATACATACATATATAATTACAGTTGTTTTATCCATAGGAAATGAAGCAGCAAGTACTTTAATAAAGTGTTTCTCACATTTGTTGTGAGACATAATTATATGTTAATACCAAGAATAGGATCTCTCCCACTAATTATAACAATAACTTTTAGGAGTTGAAGTGATTTTCCTTAGATATAGTGTTAAGTACATGTAATAATGTTAAGATGAACTGTTATGGAAACACTCTGGGAGGTTTACAGAAGAGCATGACATCCTGAGGACATTTGTATGAGAGTTGCTCCTTTTACAAGAAGTTCTTACTTAGAAGTTACAGGAGGTCAGCTCCAAGAATGTCTCAAGAGGTGAGACATCTCTTGTCAGATGCGTTACCAAGCGTTGTAGAAGGGCGATCATAGTCTGGAGCCAGATGCCAGAATTTGGGTGCAAAACCAGTCAAGTTGTAAGCTTACCTAGGAACAGAGTAGGCTAGCGTGGTGCAAGGCATTTGTACCCCAGAGGATGAAGGTAGGATGAAGGGCCAGAGACCCTTCCAATGGCCAAAGCTGGCAGACAATTTCAGGTCTGCGCAGACTTTAAAACCACATCTAGAGACTCTGTTCCCCTCAAAGGTAATGAAGGAGAGCCCGGATCCAGACAAGCCAGGGTGAGGTAATTGGCATGACACCACTGCTTCCACGAACCAGATCCATGCCTCCATGTCTGCTTTATCAATCATGGCACAGACTCACATAGCATGGCCAGCATTTGATAGGAAGATGTGGTCCAGAGCCTCATAGGACAAGACCGGATAGGTCCTTGGGGACAAGTTCAGAGGCACAGATTTAATCCTACCCTTGGAAAGACCGTGGTGGTTACACAGGTAACCCTGAGTTTGTAGTTGAAGGAATGACTGTGATTCCCAGATGCAGAGTATGGCGTGTGTGTGTGTGTGTGTGTGTGTGTGTGTGTGTGTGTGTTACAAACAATGGCATTTTTAAACCAAAGGAAAGGATTGCAAGGCCTTGACCATTCCAAAAGAGACATATGGATAGCTGTTGTTGGTGCGGTAGAAGGTAGTTGGAAGTAGATGGTGGCCTTGGTGAGAAAGGGATAAGGTGTAGATCCTGGATGTATTTGGGGGCTGATGTTAGTAGTATTTGCTGGAAATGAATGCAAAGTGGCCAAAGGGGAAAGAAACAATGATGGCACTTCACTTCTTCCTGAGAAAATGGACACGAGCTAAGGCACGTCTCATTTACAGGATCTACAATCTTGTTACTATTTAAAAGTTATCTGAATTTATCAGAATCTCTATTCGTCCTTGTAAACCCGTGAAAAGCCCCAAGTGACCGTCCCTAAGCTAATACAACCCTTTCATCTTACCACCCAGAATGTTGCCTCAGACGTCACCTAGACTCGTCCTCAATTAACCTCTGTCAGAGAGCCCGTAGACTCTCTGCTCCCACACCCTAAGCTTCTGTTGAAGGATTTTCCCATGTTTCATTCAATGTGCGCCTCATATTCACAGCCGAGAAAGATGGCCTAGGACATGAAAGCGTCGCAAACAATGAGGCCTTTGAAAGGTCTAGGTGCACATGTGTCCACGGCAGCGTGAGGATGGAGGCACGGTGCTGACGTCCGTGTATGTGCCTGTGTCCGAAAACAAACCCGAAATGTCTGGGAAGGGAGCTGAGCACGGCTGATGGGGAAACCCGACTCCAACATGTAAACTTTGTAATGCATTTGATGATGGAAGTGTGTGGAGTGAAAACCCCTCCATCAGGATACTTGTGAAGATCATGTGTTGCCTTAGCACAGTGGATCAGGAACGGGGAACAAACCTGGTTTGTGAGTCTTGCTCTGCTATTTATTAGGTCTGCAGTCTCAAGGAATTCGGCCTCTTTGCTGAGCCTGATTTCACTCCTTATTGGAGGTCGGTAATACTATCTACTTGATCAGTTTGCTAGAAAATTGTAAGATTTCTGTTTGAAGCGCTTAACACCTCTATTTTGTTAGGAATAATTTCTTTGGTATTAAGATATTAAATAGGTTGCTGGAGAAATGGCTCAGTGATTGAGAATATTGGCTCTTCTTCCAGAGGATACAAGTTCGATTCTCAGCACCCATATGTCAGTTATCAACTCCCAGAGGATATAAGGGCGCCAGGCTCATATAGTACACAGACACACATGCAGACAAAACACTTAAACACATAAATTAAGTAAAATAAGTTTTATCCTAAAAACGGAACAAAAATTTAAAAAGATATTAAGTAGGATGATGCATTCACTTCTTGTTTCAGACATTGACCAGCTGAGGGTTACTGACAGCCACTCCGGAGCAGGCTGATTGATGAAGATGCACTGGCTGAAACTCTCTTTGGTCCATTTTCATTTAAAGATTTCTAAATCCTGCAGCGACTAGAGTTTAAAGAAAATTAAACATGATTTGAGAAGAAATAAGAAAGGAGTAGAAGCTCCTTGGAGTTGGTAAAGTAAGGCATAGGGCAAGCCCAGGAAAGAAGAAAATACAGGTATGACATAGGATTGTTTACTTAGGGAGTAAGTCACGTGTATAGAACATGTATGTTGCTAAAAGCAGAGAGAAATGTATAAACAACGAGACAAATGAGGGCCTTGGACATGATATAATTAGGAGAAACAGACAAGCATCAAGAAGTCTGAAACACAAGTCATGCACACACAGAATGCACAATACCCTTCCATCCTGTTATTTGTATAAGAAAATCTGAGAATTTGCCATTTTAAATATCTATAGTGTACGTTTAGCTCTGAGAGTCATTTTTAAAAAGTAATTTTACTGAGGCTCACCCCTTGTATTCTTGAATGCACATATTAAAAGTAGTTAACAAGTTAACATTGCACATTTTAACAAGCATTTATTTTTAATTATTCATCTAAAAATTATTTGTGTGCATGCATGTGTGTATGCATGTGTGTGTGTGTGTGTGTGTGTGTGTGTATGTGTGTATACTCATATTACAGTGTACCCATGGAGGTCAGAAGACAACTTATCGTAGCCAGTTCTCTCTTTCTACCTTATGGGTCCCAGGGTGTCAGTCTGGGAGGCAAGAGTCCCTACCTGCTCCAATGACCCATCGTTCCCTTAGCAGATATTTAAACCTGAACATTCATCATATAGGAATGTAAAGATTACTTCTCAAAATTTCCCGAGTCTCCTTTGTAATGTATCCTTCCTGCCTTTTTCCTTGTTAGTGCACCTTTCCCCTCCACTGGAAATTAGCTTCAATTTTTTTTTATAGATGTACATTAAGAGAATAAAACATTATGTTCTTGTATTAGCATATACTACTTGTACAAAGTAATGGGTTTCATTATGACATTTTTGTAAATTCATTCATGATACTACTTCAGGGTATTCATCCTGTGGTAGTTTGAAGGAGAAATGTATCCCAGGTGATCAGGAGGAATTTTACACTTGTTGTCTGTTGACAGAGGTTTTCTGCCTCACCCAGCTAGTTCAGTCAGTAGAGTATGAAACTCTTGATCTCAGAGTAATGGGTGCAAGTCCCATGTGGCTGCCAATTTGTTGCAGTAAGACTACTAGTTAGTTCTAAGCTGCTTAGCCCTGAAATAATCATACAGAAACTATATTATTTAAATCACTGCTTCTCCCGTTAGCTCTAACATAGTCTTATTGGCTAACTCTTATATCTTAATTTAACCCATCTCCATTCATCTGTGTGTCACCATGAAGTCATGGCCTACCAGCAAAGTTTCAGCATTGCCTGTCTCCGGTGGTGGCTCCTTGGCTTCTCCCTGACTCCACCTTCCTTTCTCCCAGCATTCAGCTTAGTTTTCCCCTGCCTACCTATATTCTGCCCCACACGGGGCCCAAAGCAGTCCTTTATTAACCAATGGTATTCACAGCATACAGAGGGGTGTCCCAAATCAGTCGTCACTGTCTGGGGAGGTGCAGCCTGATGTTGCTGGAGCAGACTTGGAGAGTTTAAAGCTTTTCTTAAGTTCTCTCTCTGCTGTGTGTTTACGTTTGGTGATGTGAACCTCGGCTGCCAACTCTTACCGCCTTGCTGGGCTTCTCTCCCAATTGCTCTGTGCCCCAGCTTTATAGATTCCCCTTCTGAAACCATACATCAAAATTAACTTTCCATTTTATAGGATGCTTCTGGTCATGGTATTTTATCAGAACAGAAAGGTAACTACTACAAATGAATCCTAGAGAATGAATGCTCTCTTTCTGTTGTGGACTTCACTCAGCATGAATACCTGAGACCTATCCAGACTGTAGCACTATCAGTCACTGCCTTTCTGGTGATAAGTAGTGGTCCTTGCTATGAATGTCCTGTCACTACTTATCCATCCTCCTGTGGGCAAATGTAGGGATTGCTTCCAGCTTGAAGAAAGATATTCCTTTAGCTGACTTTCAGCTATATGTCTCTGAACATCTTGACTCTGGATCTCAGGGAAGGATGAGACTATGCCTCTGAGTTGACTTCCTACCAAAGGATGAGAAGGATGTGGTTATTGGTTACTTCATGTACTAATGTTGGTGAACCAAGTCTAGCTTAGCATTTTTAATTATCCTATTGACATCAAGCTTCTCACAGGCCTGTCATATAAAGGGCCGCATGGTAGGAGCTGTGTGGTCAGTATCACAAGAGAGCCCAGTATCATCACTCTTCGAAGGTGTGTTTACAACGTACTGGGCAGGTACCTTTCCATGCTGGGAGCCCATATATACTTATTCCTACTTCTTAGGTCTTTTCTGCCAGATATATGAGGCAAATAAAAAGTCTGAAAGTAATTTAATATTGTGGTCCCTCATGTCTTGTTCCATTTTATGATCTGTAGCGATAAATTCTGGCTTCATTGACAACATAACTCTCATTTTTATCTGTTGTCCATTATTGAGTCTGTGGAGGAGATCCTACATTCCCAAGGTCACAGATTCAGACATGGCCTACAATGCCAGGTCTGCCAGCTTTGCATTAGTTTTATACTTTATTTAAATATTAGAATCATATAAACTTCAAAATAAAAATGTTCTTGAGGCCCTTTTAAAAATTAAAGCTTGGAGGTAGTGACCAAGCTCCACAGTGTCCTTTATGAACGCAATGTCAAAATCTGTAACACAGTAGAATAAAATGGTTCATTTAATAATCAGCATTTGTCACCTCTATTCCAGCAAAAGTCACTACCCAAAGAAAATATCCTTGCTAAATATCTTTACATTTTCAGTGTTTTTTACAAATTGGATCCTCATTTTTTGGTTCGTTCCAACCTTTTCACCTTACCAAGGTAACAAGCAATATTCAGAGATGCATTGCCAATGCTATTTAGATCTAGAATGAAAACAGATACAGGGGCTGTTCCAAGGATAAGTTCGATGATGGAGTCGTATTAGAAACATGCATAAAAGCCAAAGCTTCTTGAGAATGTTCAAGAGACAACAAATCCTTCCTTAAGAGTTTGAGATATTAGAAATTTTTTTTTGCCTCTTTCATTTTGCACAATTCAATAAGCTACTTCAAATAAATGGATAAGATTAAAAATCATTTCTAGGGCCACCTCTAGTAGAGTAAGAGAAGTGATAGCTTTCCCATTAAGTTCCAGGGGAGCGGTGAATATATTAGCTTGCTGCTGCCTCCACTTTGGATCAGCATGGGGCAGTACCAATGAGAATGGAGCTGTTTACACATCCTGTCCTAATTGCCCCCCTAGGCTGTTGCCAGCAGAACTGGCTTTCCAACTGTAATGAGCAATGAAGGCCTTGGCATCTCCTTCCAGGGTCTGAATGGTGGCCCAGCCTGGGCTTTGCCAGTACAAGCAGTGGTAGTGTTTAATAAAGATGAGCATCCTTGTAGAGCCTTCGTCTAAAATTAACTCTGCAATCAAAACTTACTCTTAACCACTTAGTGTTTGAGATATTAACAACTGTTGAAGATTATATGAAAATATTCAAATAGGGATAAGTGACTGCAAAGCGTTATTAGGATCTCGTGTTGTAGCATATTTTATCCCGTGATCGTTATGAGAAGCAGCTGAATCCAGATCGTATAAGAATGCTCTTAGGACACAGGTCTTCCATTTAAGTGGCCCCAGTGGGCTTCTTCCCAGGGATTGGTACGCCATCCACATCGGGAGGAGTCTCTGTAGGCTCACCTATTTCCCAGGCTCCTTGCTGTTTCTAGCCTTAAGAACTCAGTGGCTTGGAGAAGTGATTCTGAAAATGGAATATCCAACTGTTCACTTTCAATTTCACCATGGCCTTCGTAGGTCAGCTCATATATCAGACTATAAATAGGGAACAGCGCGGCCAGTGCTCCAGACACATAAATCTCATCTTCCCTTATTTCAAATTACCTTTGTCCCCACTCTCCTTTAATATATTATCTATATGCCAGCATCCCCTGTATGTCTTGGATTCTGGAAACCTTGAACTTTCTAAACTTGATCATTCCATCCCCTCTTTACCTACCTCCAATGTCATGATGTGTGCTGTGTTGTCTCCCCCAGTCTCCTAGCCTGTTGCTCAGTTGATTACTTTTTATCTACATTTCCTCTTGCTAACATAGGAAATAATTTTAGTCATATACTCATCAGAGCATTACATTTTCTCCATTTATTTTATCTGACTTTTAGAAATCAATGTTTAAGTCAACTCGAACACTGTTGTCCCAGTTTTGAATTTAGTTGAAAAGATAATTTAGTGGATTCAGCATAGGATGGGTACCTTTTCATGAAGAGCAAATTAGAACTTAAAGATGATACCGCTGCACACCTCGTAGAGAGGCAAAGACCTGAAGGAAATGAAGACTCAGAGGTTAGTGAGGGTTTACAGCTTTCTGTGCTTGCGGTTCTCCCACTGGCAAAACTGGCCATTCTTCAAAGTGGTCTAATCATCGCATCCCTGGGAATCTACCTAAAACAAAGGAAGGTTTGCGGGATTAGCATGACTTATGTACAAAGGTCTGAGACAATCTTAACAGTAGAAATTGAGCCACAGCGTGGGAAGACAAATGACAAACAAGATGAGATGAAACTACTCTGACGTGGAAATGAAGAACGATGGCTTGCGATCTCGCTGGCAAATGTCAAACACACAGTGAAATCAATGAAACCAGATATGAGTACACATTGTACAGAGGTAGCAGACAAGCCACACCACTTCATGGCAGAAACTCTCTCTGTCATGGCTTCATCTGTACTGAGACAGGAGAAACCAAGAGGAAAATTTTTGGGGCCTAGAAGTATGTGCAACTCCATTGGGGTGCCGCCCCGTGGAGACACACATCTGTCAAACCTCTGCAACTGCCAAGGAAGACTTGGGTTTCCCACACCGTGTTTGCCAATGAATATGTTCAACAAATGTTTCTAAAGCCCTCCAACTTTTACAAGGCTAATCCACTTCCAGAGTCTTTGTACCATTAAGGCGGCAACTTCTTCAGTGTTTTCCACGGATCCCATCCTCTGCATCCTCCCTTTCTTCTCTCTAGAAAAAAAAATATCTTTTTCCTTTAAAATAATTATTGTATGATCATTCTTTCACCACAAGAAGTCTTTCCATTCTTGTTTTCAAAACTTCTAGAATAGCTACATCTCTCTTCTTTGACTCAGATATTCTAATCACATTACAATTTGCTACTATCAAGTAGTAGCCTGACATTCTTGGTGCTCCTCCTAAATATCAGATAAATAATATGTTTGTGCATAGGACTCTTGTCTTTACTCTCCTGCTAGTTGGCCCTTACTGTGCTGGATACCCTGACCAGTCTTCCTACACGGTCTCATCTGCCTTGGTATATTTCCCTTTAGGTTTTGACTCATCCTTTCTCCTACTATAAAAAGGGCTACACACACATGACAGGCCCTGCCCTTAGTTTTCTTGTCTCCTTGTTCCTAAAGCTCCCATTCAGCACAAAATTACTTTGAAAGTAATATGTATGAGATGTCTTGTGAGCTTTTATCTTAGTTCCTTCTATTCTGCCATGTCTCTCAGATTTAAACCCTGAATTCATCTTCTCAGTTCAGGAATATCTTCTGTTAGCATCATTGTGTTTCTTGCCGTGGACTCAGCAGTTAAAGCCAATGGAACCTCTAAAGCCTCCCTTCCAAACCTACTCTTCTGGTTAGCGTTTTATTAGTTCAACACAAACTAGAGTCACCTGGGAAAACAGAACCTCAGCTGAAGAATTCTATCCACAAGTCTGGCCTGCAGGCAAGTCTGTAGAGGAATTTTCTTGATTAATGATTGATGTGGAAAGGCAGGAAGATGCAGCCCACTGTGGGAGGTATTGCCCCTAGGGAGGTGGTCCTGGGATTATATATAAAAGCAGGTTGAGCAAGGTAAAGGAGTAGCTAGTAGTAGTACTTCCACGACCTCAGCTTCGATTCCCCCAGGTTGCTGCCTTGAGTTTCTGCCCTGTCTTCTCTTGATCACGACTCCAATCTGTAAGACATAATAAACTCTTTCCTCTTCAGTCTGGTGTAAGAAGCCATGCTTCAGGGTTCTATGGCCACAAATACAAATCTCTCTCACCCTACCCTCATATGTTCCCTGCCATGAAGGGCTATATCCCCTAGAGGTATGAGTCAGAATAAACCTTTCAACCTTTAAGTCACTTCTTTCAGGTATTTCAGAATAGTAACAAGATAAGTAACACACGTGTGTCTACCGTTAGACTTACATTCAAGCAGCTTACTGTCCACTGTACTTTACTCTGCTTGAGTCAGCCCACAAATCTGCACAGGGGCTGGTGAATTGCCTCCTCATCTTTTCTTTCTGTTCCCTCCCACCCCAACTCCAAGGATAACATTGCAAATCTTATAGCCAATGTCCCTGCACATCCCAATTTAAAAAAAAAATCACATTTCATCAGCATGTGAAATAAAGACTTCTTCTTTGCCATCAAATATTGTCTAGCAAATTTTGCTGCCCACCCTCAGCCTCTCTTCCTTCTTTGTTAATAAAGCCAGTTATTTTACTGCAGATCACTTTTATTGTGCCACTTTAACTACCCTTGTGCTATGCTGTGATGTAGGTGTATTTTCTATCTATCTGATAATTTCATTGGTTAATTAATAAAGAAACTGCTTGACCTGATAGGTTAGAACATAGGTGGGTAGAGTAGACAGAACAGGATGCTGGAAGTGAGGCAGATGCTTCAAGCAGACGCCATGCCTCTCCTCTCTGAGACAGTCGCCATGAAGCCAGCCGCCAGGTCAGACATGCTGAATCTTTCCCGGTAAGACACCACTTGTGGTGTTACACAGATTATTAGATATGGGTTAGTCAAGATGTGAGTAAGAGGCTGAAACTAATGGGCCAGGCAGTGTTTAAATAAATACAGTTTGTGTGTTGTTATTTTGGGTGTAAAGCTAGCCGTGCAGAAGCCAGGCAGGACGAAAAGCAGGCCTGCCCGCAGCTCATCACTACAATGATGCACTATTTTCTCAGAGTCTGACACACACACACAGAGCACCCATTTTAGTGCCCTCTGTAACTACACTCGTGTTGCACCATTCTCTCAAAATCTGACACACACACAAGAGTGCCCATTAGTGCCCACTGTAACTACACTTGTGCTGCGCCATCTTCTCAGAACCCGACACACACATGCAAGAGTGCCCATTAGTGTAGGGAAGCCCGGGTCTGAGCACGTGATGTTTTTCTTGTCATTTAATGTCTTTGGAAACCCTGTGTCAACCTTCTCTTTACAGCAGATGAAGAGCATGACAGAAAACCACAGACCATCTAAATGCAGGATTTGGGAGCCCAGTCCCAGTGGATACATCTACAAAACACTCCTGCATCTAAGCTCAGGGACCACTGGGAAAGGGGGAAGAGGGATCTCTGGGAATTCATGGCAGAACATTTCCCTATCTGCCTAGCAGGTAACAGAACTCCAGCTCAAAACCATAAGGTAGCTCCACACTCTTCACATGCCAACTCCAACACAGTTTTTTTTTTTTCTTTTTTTTCTTTCTCATGGTTTATTTTTTTTTATATTTAAAAATTTCCATCTCCTTCCCTCCTCCTCCCCCTCCCTCCGCTCCTCCTCCCCCTTCCCGCCCCTCCTTCTCCCCCTTCCCTCCCCTTCCCTCCCCTTCCCTCCACCCATACCTCCCCTCCCTCCCTCTCACAGTTTTTATGTTAGGAAAATATCTATTATTAAACTCACATTTGTAAAATAAATACCTTCCTAAACAGGGCCTGTTCACCCAATCATTTGGGGTGTTCCTAAGCATTTCCTTCCACACACCCCTTTTCCAGTTTCCACGAGATCTTCTCAGTGTCTAAGGCTGGTGCACACCTCTTGGCTTAAATTCATGCATTTTAATCTCTTCACTTTTAGTTTCTTTCTGTCTTTGGTTATTATTATTCAATATGTGAAAGTGTGCCCTCCACTACAAGATATAACTCCTTCCATGAAGCTTTTGTCCAGGGTCAGCTCACTTGTTCCCCTATTCAAATTTATAGAAGGCTATTATTGGCTAGTTGTATGTAGATTATACCAGATGAGGAGGGATAGCAAACTTACACAAACCCTCCTCTCTCTGTGTGTTGAAGTACAGGGCTGACTGGATGCTCACACCAAGCAAGGGGTGAATATTGGTTTTTAGTCATACTGGTTGGCTTGACGGTCATACACAAGTTTGTAAATCATCATGAATGTTATTGAATTCTAGATGTAGTTTTATTTCACATGGTAAGGGTGTTCAATTTAGGTATTTGAATATTGTTATTTATTTCATATTTGGATTTCAGATTGAAACAACATAAATGGTATATACTAGGCAAATTTTTAAGTTTTATGTGAATTATGCACAGAATTTTTTTATCTTCATTGATTTAATGTTTTAATAAAGAATACATTTGATATACATATAACTACAGTTAGCTAACTGATCTTATATAGGGTGGACATATAGCAAAAGACTTTATTATTTCTACCTATGTCATAGATTCAATGATGTTTATGAAAGACATTTATCTTCAAGACATGAGACTTCAAAATAACTATCTAGGATATAACAGCAAAATAATTCTAATAATAAATTATTCTTAAGTAAAATATGGCAGTGAGTAAAGGAAGCACTTTCACACTGCCGTGTGCTCGAGAGTGTGTCATGTGTCTGGGGCGTTTGAGAACAATTCTTCTCATGCTGGTGTCAAAATGGGGATACTTTATGAAGTAAATCTTATCGAAGGGTTATAGATTACTTGAACATATTGTGAAAATTTCACGAGCATGAAAATAGTAGGTTTTTCATAAGCTATGGTTGTTTTTCTTCATATATTCTTGTAAAAATGATGTAATGTGCATTCTTCTCTCTTTGTAATGTGGTTCTTTCAAATTTTCCTCTCCCCCAAGCTGTATCGACTTGAAAAGATGTACCCATTCATCCAGGAACAAATGAAATGCCACATCTCCAACATAATCCCATATTCCCTAAAAATGAAAATGCAGCTTTTGTTTCTTAACCAACTAGAGAGCTGGCCACCACGATGCCTGTTTCCAGGCGCTGTGCCTCGTCTGCACTGGGGTATGGTGTATGCTTCCACGGTAGGATAATCTTGTCAGTTGCGTTTTATGAACCCTCTCCCCTCCTTCAACAATGAAGGATAAAAGGCGGAGATGGGGTGTGACGGTAAAATGCTTAAGTATCTTATATGAGACTCGACATTCAGTGTTCAGCACTGAAAAAAAAAACAACTGGAGGGGGCAAGGAGAAAATAGCCAACAAGTGATCTATCTATGATCTTGCAAGAAGATGAATCACACACTTCCATAAAGCTGCACTCAGAGAAGTCACGACAAGACAGCAGAAGGAGACAAATTGAAAGCTGGCAGCATTGAAAAGACATTGGATATATGGGAGGCACTCGGAACAGAAAACTCGAGAGAATTGATACTACTGGAAACACAACAAGGAATCAGAGGGACTGAATGAAGAAAATGATGTTATTAGCAAATGCTTACACGATGTTTGTTATGTACTGAAAAACATCCCGAGTGTTTCATACATTATTAGTTCTCTCACTGGTCCTGTGCAGTAGATGGACACCACCAATAAACACACTGCAGCTTCGCAGTGGCTGCGCGACCAAGGGAAATGACACGCCTTCCATGGCAACCATCAAGGATAACAAAGTCTGTCTCTTAAACAATGTGTATATGGGAAAATAATCAACACGGTGCTCAGAATCTTGAGTTATGTCAAGAAATCTTAAAATGCTTTAGGGGCTGAAGGGATGGCTCAGCAATTAAGAGGACTTGCTGCTCTTGCAGAGGACCTGGGTTCAGTTCCCAGTACCTGCCTGACAATGGCTCTAATCTGTAATTCCAGCTCTAGGGGTCCTGATTCCTCTTCTAGCTTTTCCAGGAATGTTTATGATACACATACATATACTCATACATGTAGAAGAAAACACATCTTTAATCAAAACCCTTTAGGATATAAATAGTGACAAATTAAGTCATCTGTAGAGGAAAATTCCACCCCATTTACGCAGCCTCCACAACAAGTTTTGGTGATAAAAGGTAGGAGAGCTTTGCTGGTAGTGAGGTAATGATCTCAAAGAGAGAAACACAGGTCTTTTATTTTTCCCCTAAGCTGAACTGCAATTTAAATAGAAGGGCAGAAGGAAAGTAATTTTGATTTCAGACATGAAGACAGGCAGTACGTTTCCCGTGAGTAATATATTTTCCATGTGTAAATACAAGAGGACAAAGTTTAAGCAACCAAGAATTTAAAGAGAAACTGCCAATAAAATGTGAACCAAGCCCTTGACTTTGAATGTGGGTTGTTATTCCAAATCAGATATTTAAGCAGATAAACTCATCCTTAGAGCCTTACATATGATGTCCAGGATATGTTTTATAGCTAGGGACAGTGAGAAGCTTGCTTAGTGAGCGTTGTTATAGCTGTTCACTGGAATCGACTGACCTACCTTTTGAGTAGACAGTGCAGCTGGCTCCAGTCACATCAGCGAAGGAGGACACATGTTTTGTTCTGTTTTCTTATACTTGTGAGCTAGGCAAGTGTTTGCCACTAAAGTGTATTATCAGGAATATTTTTTTCTTTTGATTTTGAAACTGCTCCTTGCTTAGTTGCCACAGCTGGGTGTAAACTCATTTTATAGTCCAGGTGAGTTTGGAAAGTGTGATCTTCCTGCCTCAGCTTTCCCATTTTCTGGGATTACCGACCTGTGTTGCCAGCTTTGGACCTGAGGGCACTCTTTGAGAACCAGAGCTGACCGTTTCCTGACTCCTTCCTCTCATATAGTAAATGGTACATGTTTCTGATGGTGGGCCTCTGACAACCAAGACGTAGCTGTGAGAAATTAGAAAGTGTCACTCAGTAAGCCAGGGGGCTGTGTGACAAGGGCAGGTTCCTCTCAGTGTGGTTTTCACTTGGGGACATCTTAGTATTGTTTGTAAGAGTTGTTTTAGTTTATGGGTTTATAAATATGTCTATCCGAACAATAAACCATGCATGAAGTCAAGTGAGTGTCGTCTATGTCTAGACACTTGTTCTGTTCAAGGAGTTTTTAGTTGTCTCAGATAGCACTTAGGTTCTGTCTTAAATATACAATTTGAATAGACTCTTCCCAATACATTAAAGTTGCTTTGGTGAAAACATCTCTTATTTACTATTTATTATTTATTATTTGTTTGTTTGTTCATTTATTTGTTTATTTATATATTCATGTGCGTGTGTGTGTGTGTATACATGTTTGTGTATGTGGTATAGTATGTGTTCCTGTGGTTGTGTGCACAGGGAGGGCAGAGGAAGAGAGGGCTGTTATACTCTTGAACTCACAGTAGCTCGGATGGATCACCTCTTCAACAGCGGTACATGAGTGAGCCTGTCCGTGGAGGGGAGGTGGGGCTCCTGCTACTCCACTTCTCCCCAAGGATTTATGTGCAGCTAGTGATTAAGTGAAGCGGCAGAGCTATTTTCTCCAGGAGTGTGTCCACTGACAAGGTGCCTGTTATCCTGTAAGTAATCATAACGTAACTTACTGGCTCATTGGAAGAAAGACATAAAGATAGAAGCACGTTAACTAGGAAGCAGGAGCAGGTTAACCATAGTCAGCAGTATGAGAGGGTAAGGGGAGTGGATGTGATGAAATTATGTACACATATGAACAAGTCACAATGGTACCCACTATTATGTATTGTTAGTATAGGCTAATAAAAAACACATGAGAAGACAGAGCCCTTTCTCTTTGCTCCAGAAGAAGTGTGTAGTAGCCTCTGATCATAGGAGCTGGCTGTTGAGTGCGTATTGATTTCTCTCTGTTCAGAAGTGGTATCATTGATTAGACCAAGAGAGCTTTTCACTCAGAGGAAAGTGAAGGAAAAATAATTTTCATGATAGCCCATGGCTCTTTTGAGTAAAAGCGGGGCACACATTTCTTGCTTTTTTGTTTGATGCCTTGCCGTGCCTGCTCTCAAACATTTTCTACTTTTCTGGTATCAGGGAATGAGAGAAAGCAGAGATTCTGGGGTCTGACAACTGGTACATCTTGTTCCCCCAAGGACTGCCTTTTACCCTGGTAGGACCTTAAGGTATACCTTGTACCCCGGGGGACTGCCACTTCACCCTGGTAGAACCTTAAGGTACACCTTGTACCCCCGAGGACTGCCACTTCACACTGGTAGGACTTTAAGGTACACCTTGTACCCCCAGGACTGCCACTTCACCCTGGTAGGATCTTAAGGAACACCTTGTACCCCCAGGACTGCCACTTCACCCTGGTAGGCCTTCAACAGGAGCCCAGACCCGAGTCAACCAGCTCTCATTCTTTGAGTTACTGGAAGGAAGCTTCCTTCCTATTTTTACATGCTTTAATATTTTTCCATGAGAAACAACTCTATGTTCTGGTTTTTACCTGCTCTCTGGAAAATCTGAACATAACTCTGGGGCTGAGGCACACAGCTAAGTAGCAATATTCTCAAAATATGTCAACTCTTCTTTCTCTTTCTTCTCCATTCAAACCCTGTATTGCAAAGTAAATTTAACCCCCACGTAATCTTAATCAGGACTAATAGGAATCTAGTTCCTACCATTCCATGACACGGATGCCAGCACCTAGATGCAGCCAGAAGGAATTCATAAGAAAGCATGCCTCCTTACTGTTCGGTTGTTATGTGTTTTCACACATTGTGAGTTTGGACTTTCAAATATATGCATTCGATTTACCTTTTATTATCATGCCAGAATTTATTTTTTAAAAAGTCTATTTTTATCAAAGCCCTTTGAAAACACTTTCTGTCTGCCACGCTTTTATTTTATGCATTTGTTTTGACCACGAAATGACTCTGTCCCTCACTCGGGGCCTTTGTCAGAGCCAGGCTCCTGTTGTGTTCTCGTTTTATCAAAATTCAGATCTGACATATATGAGCTGAGCATTTACAGAAAAATGTCAGTGCCTTAGATTTCACATCCCTCTTCTTCCACTTAAGCTTTGATTATTTGAAGATAGACAAAAAGAAAAACGAGGGGAAAGTTTAGAAGTTGATGGCAAATCATGTTCTACCTGGTCAATCAAGCAAAGGTCAGAGAACAAATAGCATTCTCTTCCTCTTAGAAAATGGGTTTGAACTTTTGAATCCCTGAAAATATTTCAGGGATTTCTATTGGCCTGTTTGGTTTGTGTTTACCCAGCTTTGAGGGGACTTGTAAGATTTGTGTGTTGATAAAATACTCAGGGCTAACTGGGGGGCATACCCTTTCCTACCTCTGTATTGCTTTTGGTGGCCATGGGATATCTTCTCCGAATAAAGCTTTGGTGAAGGGTGTTATGACTGAGCGACCTCTGCACTGGCTTCTGAGTGTGTAGGATCAAGCTATCTCTAGCATGGACTTATCGTGTGAACTTAAGGCCATTATTTAAGGTCTCAACAGTTCAGGTTTTTAATCTGAAAACTGGAATTACAGTTTAGTGGATTACAGTGGATTTTTATTTTTTAGAGAAACGTTAAGATTTTATCATGCCATTTTAAAGGTAGGATATTTACAGTGTCTGTACTGTCACATATCTGAAAAAGATTCCACTGTGAGATGTGATGTGGGAAGTCCTGTATATGTGCCGCTTTTATTGGTTAACATGTAACGAGTCTGCAGCCTCCTACAACAGAGATAGGTCTTTCTTTCATGACATCCAGATGTGTGTGGGTGTGGGTCTTCTTTTTTTTTTTTGGTTTTTCGAGACAGGGTTTCTCTGTGGCTTTGGAGCCTGTCCTGGAACTAGCTCTTGTAGACCAGGCTGGTCTCGAACTCACAGAGATCCGCCTGCCTCTGCCTCCCGAGTGCTGGGATTAAAGGCGTGCGCCACCACCGCCCGGCAGTGTGTGGGTCTTCTTCAGAGCCATCAGCAGCTCATGTGAGGTGACTCCCAAGACTTACTTATTCTGAGAACAGATAATCCTCTGGGCTCCAATGGAGAGATCCACACCCTAATCTTTGAAATTGTATATGTCTCCTTCATAGCAAAGGAGATATAATTGCGGTTATAGATTTCAAAGGACTGAGCTTCTGGATTATTCAGTGGGCTATTCTATTTGTTGTTCTGTTAAAAAAAAAAAAAAGGGAACCTTCTCCAGCTGGAAAGAGAGATGCCTTGGAAATGGTCTACATAGGGATTCCCAGACAGAGTAGGACTCCTGCTGGTGATGCTGTAGCAGGGATGGAAGGCTCCACATGAAGGCCAGGGACAGCTCCAAGCAAGCTCCACTCCGCTAAACCCAGAGAGTGGAGGAGAGCCAGACTCGAGAGAGATACAAGGTACATCATTTACAAAAACAACCTCACTGCTGTGTTCAGCAGTATTCTTCAGAGATCCAGGAGGCTGGGTACTTTCCCCCTTAAAGTTACCCGATAGTCAAAGCCTTGATATTGGGCTGTGAGTTCCAGAAAAGAGACAGCAGATAAACTTTTACATTGTCTGAAGCCCCTGATTTATGGAAATGACAGAAGGCTCACCCAAAGCCCTAGACCATCAGCCCCAGGACAAACAGGAAGTTGCCTCCTGCCTGGATATCCGAGGGCTGGGACAAGCAAGCAGCCATTTCACCCAGATCCAAGCAATGACTCCTCTGAGGGCGTGCTTCGGAGACCATACTTTGTGTCATGAAAACTTTACAGAACGATTGTACTTAGAACTCCAAGTCCAAATGTCTAGGATGAAAAGTTTGGGGCCATTGCGGAGGAGGAATTGAAGAGCAGCTTTGGGGGCTTTGGGACTTTTCTAAGTAACACTGGGGCTTAACTCTGGAGAGGTTTGACAGCAGCTGCTTACCCGCTGGGTCATACCTCATGGTGCCCCGTGCTCTCCTTGGGGCCAGATGCTGATGTATGCGTGCTGGGTGAGAGATAATAGGGAAGGCTGTATGAAATGTCCACTCTGGATTTTCTTAGGGAACAAATGAGCTATGACCAGTCCTGAGGCTTAAAAGGATCCCCGGTTGAAGCACAGCTGTTTCCTCCCTAGGTCAGAAATAAGTAGTGTTTCTGGAGATCAACCAGGCCCAGCGTCTTCATTTTACTGGCTTTTCCTTTTCCTTTGCTTTCAGTTTGGCCCTCGTTGGCTCCACATCCTATTTCCTGTGTAGCTTGGATCCTTAGCCCTCCACGGTGGGGAGGGAGAGAACCAGCAGCATTCTTAGCTATCCAAATCATAAGGGAGAGGATGAGGGCAGCATCCTTAGCCCTTCACAGTGGGGAGGGAGAGAACTGGGGAGGGGGGAAGGCAGACAACGAGGAGTCTCCATTTGTATCCCAGTTTTTAGAGCTTTTTTTTGTCTGGTAAGAAACTCAAGCTTCCAGTATTAGTGTGGATATAGAGTACACTCTGGGAAACCGTCTTCTCCAATCCGACAATCTGTCTTTCACAAGGGTCCCATAACCTCTCCCTCTGGGGGCAGGGTTTGTCAGGGGCATGTGTTGTTTGCTGATTTGTGGTTGCCAGTCATTGGATACAAGGGCCTTTATTTTGTTTTCAACTTCCCAGTCTGTCTGACCCCTCTCAACTAAACGATACACACAGGGAACTGTATCAGAAAGCACTTTACTTCTGATTCTAAATTTATTGCCTTGTAAATTTCGAAGGACTGTCTTGCTCAATGTATAATGCATAGTTGGAGCTTTGGCAATCTGCATGTCTACCATCTACACCCTGCTGCCCATGCAGAAGCCCAGGCCTGGTGCTAATCGATAAACAAGAGCCTTTTCCTGGACTCATTTCTCTTTACATTTTGGTGTTTCTCAGCAACCCACTCAAGGGGAACAAAAGGGCAACAGGAAGCTATTAACTGACATGTGTGGGTGTCAAGGTTAGTCTATTTCCTTATACGTTAAAATCTTTTATTTTTAATAAATTTGTTTTAAAAAATTCCCTCCTCATAGATAAATACTCTCCTGAAGGAAGCGTGCAGACCCTTCCTGAGACTTGCATCATTTCCTAGTAACCGTTTCATGACTGAGGATGCAGCTAGGCAGCTGAGCAGAGTCAGAACTGTCACCAACATTCAGAGGGCCTAGTTCAGTTCTATGCAGGTTTCCCAACTGTCAGTCAAAGTCAGTGAGCTCCCACTAGCTCAGGTCAGCTGTCTCTGTGGGTTTCACTGTCATGATCTTAACCGTTTTGCTCATATAATCTCTCCTTCCCCTGTTCAGCTGTACTCCAGGAGCTCGGACCAGTGATTAGCTGTGCATCTCTACATCTGCTTCCAAAAGTTATTAGATGAAAGTTCCATGATGACCATTAGGGTAGTCATCAATCTGATTACAGGGGAAGGCCTTTTCAGGCACCCTCTTCGCTATGGGTTGGAGCCATAATTGGAGTCATCCTTATGGATTCCTGGGAGTTTCCCTAGGACCAGATTTCTCCCTAACCCCATAATGGTTCCTGTTATCAAGGCATCTCTTTCCTTGCTCTCCCTCTCTCTTCCTCCCCCAGCTCAACCATCCCATTCCCTTATGTTCTCTTCTCCCTCTCCTCCTCCCCTCCCCTTCCAACCTCATTTCGCCCCTCCCCAACTCTGCTCCCAATTTACTCCAGAGATTCCCAGTAAGTCTCTCTTAGGGTTCTCCTTGTTACCTAGCCTCTCAGGGGTTGTGGATTATAGCCTGGTTTTCCTTTTCTTTATGTCTAAAATTTACTTATGAGTAAATTCATACCATTTTGTCTTTCTGTGTCTGGGTTACCTCGCTCAGGATGTTTTTTTTTTTTTTTTCTAGTTCCATCCATTTGCCTGCAAATGTCAAGATGTCATTGTTACCACTGAGTAATAATCCCTTGTGTAAATGTACCACATTTTCTTTATCCAGTCTTTGGGAGAGGGCCATAGGTTGTTTCTAGGTTCTGGCTATCATGAATAATGCTGCTATGAGCACAGTTGAGCAAATGTCCTTGTGGCGTGAGTGTGCCTCCTTTGGGTATATGCCCAAGAATGGTATTTCTGGGTCTTGAGGTAAAGTGATTCCCAATTTTCCAAGAAATTGTCATACTGATTTCCAAAGTGGCTGGACAAGTTTGCACTCCCATCAACAGTGGAGGAGTGTTTCCCTTAATCCACATCTTTACCAGCATAAGATGTTATCAGTTTAGTTGATCTTAGCCACTCTGACAGGTGTAAGATGGTATCTCAGAGTTGCTTTGATTTGCATTTACCCGATGGCTAAGGATGTTGAGCAATTCCTTAAATGTCTTTCAGCCATATGAGTTTCTTCTGGTAAGAACTTTCTGTTTAGATCTGTACCCCATTTTTAATTGGATTATTTGGTATTTTGATGCATGACTTGTTTCTTGCCAGTTTTTCTTAAATTATTCTGATTACCTTTTGCCTCTGGACCTTTTCCTTTTCTTCTGTATATTTTACTTTTACTCTTAGTCCATGGCTGGCTGGGTGGCTGACCCCTGAAATCCTCCTCTCCTTGTTCTCTTGCTCCTTCCTCTCCTCTTCTCAGATTTCTCCTTATATTTATCCTCTCTGCCCGCCAGCCCCACCTATCCTTGCTCCTGGCTCACTATTGTCTGTTCAGCTCTTTATTAGACTATCAAGTAATTTAGACAGGCAAAGATTGACAGCTTCACAGAGTTAAACAAATGCAACATAGACAAAAGTAACACACCTTAAAATAATACTCTGCAACAGTTAACTTTGTGGTTTTTTTTTGTTTGCTTGCTTGCTTGGAAGCCACAGCATTTATAGTCTAAATCAATATATCCCCTTCTGTCTTCTAATTCACTTTGTGTATCCCAGTATCATTTCCTCTAACCGAGGCAAAGACCAATGCGGAAGGAATCAATGTAAGAACCCCGTGTTCATGGGGTCAGTGTCAGGTTAGTATGTAGTTGCTCTTCTTGTTTGTAAAACTTGATGTAAAACGCTATGAAACACTTTGTTCCTTTAGAATCCTTTGAAAGTTTAATCTCATTTAAATAGCAGCAAATTCTCACTGTATTCCATTACTATAAATGCAACTTTTATTTCGTAAAAGATCTTATCTGTTTCTCCCCTAGGATTTAAGCTTAAGCTGGGAAAAGATAACTAATTTAATATATATAACTCACTGTTATCTTGTGGTAGAAAAGTTATTACTATAAGTCCTATAAAATAGGCATTACACCTGATCTCAAATGTGCTAGCTCTTCAGTTTAGGTTAAAATATTAATTTCGCTGGCACTGAAAATGTGCCTTTTGGTTAGGTCATTTTATATCTTTATGAGGTTAATTAAAATTGCATAATGAATTTATCCATGTGAAATTTCCATTTTTCATTAAGATTGAACTTTTAGTGGGGAAAAAGTAGACATATGGACATTAAGAAATAATTTATTAAATAAAGGAAGGCTCATTTCTTCCTAATCCAAGTAAAAAGAAGAGAAACGGATTCCTCAATAATCCCAAAGAAACACACACACACACACACACACACACTTCTATACACTCATGCAGAGGCCCACAGTCACACACGTTAGGCAAGAAAATAGATGTATCTAGTTCTCTTTTAATTTGCTATGTGTTCCTCTTCCTACCATCCATGTTTATTTCCTCTTAGCATAAAAATGAGCAGTAGTAAGAATAAGTGTGGATATAGAGAGGAACCCCTCAGTGGTGTATCGCTGGCGGGGCCTCCTATGACTGCCTGTGCTGTACACTCAGAAAGGCATTTTTGTTTTTTACTATTGATGCTTGAGATAGCACTAGGGGTCCTGTGGGACTTCATACACACAGACCCACAGATACACAGATAGATACACAGACACACACACACACACACACACACACACACAGACACACACATAGCTACACAGACACACGGGCACAGACATGCATGCACACACACACCACGTGTATATTCACAAAAAGTCATAGGGAAACCTAGTATGGCATGAACGTCTGTGGGACTGCTCTCACAGCCCCTGATGCTCCCTTCTGTTCACTACATCTCTTCCTCTCTACAAGAATTTGAATGTTTGCCTTTTCCTTACTCCCCCTTCCCTTGACTTCAAAACTCAATATGTGCTTTTTGCTTCTCATATCTGTTGTTTCCCTAGATCCATGCAATGCCTGTCACCACAGTTCATGACATGTAACTCTATCCGTGAAGTAATTAATATCCCAGCCACTTCCCCATAGCATCTTCCTTCCTTGGGCAGCCCTTGAAAAACTGCCTGCCTCCAAGAATGGGGAGAGACGTGTCTTTAGAGATGAAGAACACATGCCTCTTGGAAACAATGCAATCAGCATGTAATAGGTAACAAGGTGACTTAGATTGCGTCTCTATGGTGGGGAATCACAAAATTCAAATTCCTCACTTGCAAATTCTTAACACCCTCTTCAGAACTATCATCACCTAAGGCTAGCTTCATTTACTATGGACTTTGCTTTCTAGTCCCATCTCTCTGCTGCAGCTTCAAACTCAGCACCAGATGGTCTTCATAGCCACTCGCAGCAATGCTGCTCTCTGACTAAAACAAAATGAATCTTAAGGTTGCTCTTTCCTTCTCAGATCTCCATGACCTAGGTTTTCAGTCCCTCACCATAGCATGGATTTTACATTTTCTATAGTTGAATCTTCTACTCCGGTTATAAACCCCCAAATAACAATATACAATCATCATCAAATCAAGTTCATGTTCGATGATGACCGGCTGAAACAAATCCCTGCTTCATCTAACTAGCCTCTAATAGTTGATGCCTAACGATTGTGCTGGTGGATGAACAAAACGAGTCAATATACAAGTGGAGAATGTTTCTTTCCAATGTTGGGTTTTCATTCACTTCCCCTGAGAACATTTTCCTTCTGTGTTGGCTGGCAACTGTTTAACAGACGGTATTTTCTTCCTGATTACCGTTCTAGAAGGTACTCTCTCCTCATTTCTCACCATTCCTGGCAGTTTTTAGGTCGTGAGTGATTGGAAGGTCACGGTGCACTGGGGGTGATGCAGAGCAGAGCTGGGTACAAAGGCACTGCTATTACATTTCATTTGCATTCTTGTGCTCTTATTTTGGTCACCAAGAATACTGTTTAATTGTAAGTCATATGCCTAGATGAAATCTGCCCCTAAGTTCTCTAGGGTAAGAAAATAATAGCTCAGAATAATTCCTTTGTATGCCCAGTTAATCATTAATTTTTCACAGGGAAGGGCCTGGCTCCTCTGTATCATGGCTTTTCCTCTTAGTCTTAGCTGACTCAATTTGCAATCGTAGAGTCAGTGAATTGTTCATCATATCCTCTTGGCAATAAACCCTTTTCGTCAGAGAAATATGCAGACTTGGGATGGGTGGGCCCATCACCCATATTATTCAAGCTTCTGATTCATTGCAATCTGCCATTAAAATGAGATATCTCTTTATTCTGGCTCAAGGATGTTAGGCAACAAGTTAGAGATTATCTGATACCATATGCCGACCCAATAATCTCATTTATTCAATGAAGTCTAATTCTTAACATATTTTAAAGATGATCCTAATCTATACTTTCATAAATATTAAAAAGGAAGAATTTTACTCTTTAAAATTAACTGAGCTTTCTTATATACGAGGTTGAAACCATTGGACCCTGATAGATTATTATGTAGTGAAAAATTATAACTTCTAAATTAAAAAGTATAACTTCAATTTCTAGAACTATGGTTTTGATATGTATGTGTGTATATTTGTATATGAAGCTATTGCAGTATTACATATATGCATTTTTTAAAATACTAATTTCGGTATTTTTCCTGCAATATTTATTTCACACATATTTGCAAATATAACTGCAATCTACTTAAAGAAATAACACCATGAACATAATTTGATTTCAGCAGAATTCCAAAAGTAGAAGCACAAAAGCTTATTTTTTAAGAGCAAAACAAAGTTTCATAAAGAAGACAGAACCTTTGTTCATGTCCCATCTGGCTTTCAGGAAATAAGGTCTCTAAGGTCTATTCCTGTTCTGTCTTGCTGGCTACAGAGCACAATGTCTTTTCAACTTGGGGTTGGATGTACTAGAAAGTTCACTTTTTAAAAATTAACTTCTTTTTGCATTCTTTGGAAGTTTCATAACATGCACACCAATTCTGCTCACCTCCTGGTACCCCCATATCCTTCTCTCGCCCCTGCAGTGCCCACACACAAAAACCAAAAACAACCATCTGCCAAAATCCCCCCCCCAAAAAAACCAAAACCAACCAAACAAACAAATAAACAAAAAAACCAAAGCAAGCAAGCAGGCAAACAAACAAAAAACCCTCTTCAGTTCTTTCCTGTTTCCACAACACCTCTCCATTTGTCCTGGTGGCACACTGGGGGGCATCAGTGTGTCCTAGAGTCTACCCTTTTGTTCTATCAGCTTTACCAGCAAATGTTCGTGGCAGTGAGTCACTGGCTGGTTCCAGGTCTCTGGTATCTGGTACACCACTATCTCTGGATCCTCACTAAATCTCCTCTGGGATATCCCATGGCTGCTTTGAGTCCTGGAGATCCTTTGGATGTTACCACCATCTCTGGATCCTCACTAGAACTCCTCTGGGATATCCCATGGCTGCCTTGAGTCCTGGAGATCCTTTGAATGTTGTTCCACAGGACCGGTTGCTTCATGGGTTCCAGCCAGTCCTAGGTGGGGTAGATGCCATGGTGGGCTTTCTGGGTTTTTATTTTCAATTCATTCTGTAGTGTTGTGAAATTTCCCCCATAAACTCAACATCAGAACACTTTGCCTCCAACTAGTGGTGGTGTTGGGGAAGTTAAGGAAACTTCTACTGGGGGAAGTAGGGCTTCTTTATAGCCTTGCTCAACTTCTTGTTCCCTCTTGATTTGCTGCATGCAAAAGAAATGTGACCAGCCAGCTTCCTGCTCCCACCACCGTGCCTGCTCCATGTAACTGGGTTTAGTTATTGTGATTGGGCTTAATTATTATATGTATCATTAGTGTTTGGAATTACCTGTATGCAAAAAAACATATCATTCAAAATCTGGTACAATATTACTTCCTTATCCTGTGATGGTTCACGTGTATCTGATGTTCCTTTTTCTTTGAAGAATGCTCATCCCAAGAATGCATGGAATGAGGTGTTGCTTCTCACAGGGGAGCAGAGCCAAGATGGGAGGAAGACAGGGATTTCTCTTTCAACGTTAACAAGTTTCAGGTTGTACAGGACCATCCTCCCTACTCTATCCACACCCCGCTTTTGCGGTTAAGCACCGGCTCTACTAAGAGCAAAGCTGCTGTTCCTGAGTCTGATGCAGCATTCAGAGCTACAAACCCCAGTTTCGAAAGCTTCTTTAGAGACAGTCTGATGAGATTTGGAATGATTCAGTTGTCTGGTCTTTGTGAAAATTGTTCCCTGGGATGCTCATTATTCCCAGCTCTATCTGATTGCTTCCTAGACAGACTGGCAATAGGTAAGAGGAACGCTACTGATAGAAAGAGGTGGTTCCATCAGGGATGCTTTTGGTCCTCATGTAGGACAAGAATGTTTTACTTTCTGAACACATAGACATGTCTTTGCTACTAAGAGAGCATGACTGTCTCTGTGCAGTACTATCTCTGTGATGGGGGTCTGTCCTGGAAACAGACCTGTTACCAGAGAACCCCCAGGATAGGTCTTGGAGTGTGTAATGACTCCCTAAAGGGAAAGTGAGAATCTTGAATATGACAAAGGTGTTGTTATAGGGTATCAATCAATACATGTGTATTTGATAAGTTAGGTTTTACTGGAGGGTAAGGTGTATTCTGGAGTCACTATCCACTCCAGGAAGAATGTATGTCCCTTGCATTTGGCTTCCCCATCCCTCTCAGGTAGGAGGCTGCTTGCTTGTGGGTCTCCCTTACACCGGGGACAGTGCTCTGCCCGTCTTTCAGATGGATGCCTTGTATGTGGCAGGAAGTTCACCGCATGGACATTAATAAATAAAAGCTTAAGTCCTTGCTCATATATTTTGGCACAGGTAAATTTTCAGAAGTAAATAAACAACCCAAAACTCTGGCTTCCTGTCTCTGAAACCCTTTACCCTTCTGTTTACCTTTGCTTAACTTCAAGAAACCCAATTCTATGCACCATATAAAAGCCTTCCATCTGATAAACTGAAATTGAATATGGACATCACATAATATCTTTTTTGAGGCAGTTTGATCTCAATTTTTTGTGGGTTGATTTCAGGCTTAAATGCACCTCAGGAATTTTGTATATATTTTCTATGTGGAACAATGGGACCCGAAGATACAGGGGTCAGAGGGTTGAAGCTGATTCTTTGCATCAGTGCATGTGAGTTCCCCAAATAACCCATAGCAGAGAGAAAGTAGTCCCTGGATACCAGGCTGTCCAGGGGGCATGACCTTGAGCATTCTCCCTGACCTGCTTTACATCCTACCTGTACTCAGCCCTCCTGCCGGTGACTTTCTCACCACGGGACTCCACTTGATCAGGCCTGAGCCGGCCTCTCTTCCTTCTCTCTACTTATGAGACTTGTCTCTATCTTACACAGTTCTTTTGCTTCCGACCTTTGGTTTAAAACAGAGTGAAATAAACAAAGAACTGGCTGCTTCGGAGCCCTGGACTGAACTTTACTGGCTAAGCTGAACCTGGAGTTGTCAGTTGGCTCCCATTCCCTTAAACTTCCTGAGACCGGCAATGTTTGCATTATGTAAAATTTTCATGAAACCTCTGATCTTGGTTAGGGATTTTCCTTCCCCAGACACATTCAATTTCACCCTGGATTCTTGCTCCACTTGTTCTGTTTGATGTGATCTGTAGGAATCCCACGGGCTGCGGGTTTGCAGGAGTTGCTTCTCCGCTAAGAGTGAACTGCGTGTTCACTAGCTGTGTTCTGGTAAGTAAGTGAAAATGTGGCTTTTGAGGGGAAATGAAAAACAGAATAACATCCTTCCCCACAGCTTCACCTCCCTGTAATTCCACACAAACGCAGCCTATGTCCATATAAGTATATTCCCTTTCAGCAGAGGCCTTTGTGTGCAGAGACTAACGCCGACTCAGCCAGATGTGCAAAGGAACCAGGAAGCTTTCACCTAGAAAATGTGACGTAATAAGAGGCCACTGTAAGGAGTGGGCAGTGTTTCCAGTGTGGATTTGTTAGAGCTTTAAGCTTATTTTCTCATCCCTAGCAGCACAGAAATACTGTTGATATGGAAAAGGCACCAACAAAAGGATTAAAAGGAATGTAAACTTCCTCGGGAGCTCACTGGGGTGGATTTGACTGATCTGGGACCAGGACTTCAATGCTGCTGCTTTGCTGAGAAGGCTGTAGACTGTTGAATTATATGCAGTTCGGGATCCTTGATAAGGGAACTTAACCAAATATAAGTCGAGTGTTTTACAGGTCAGAGTTGATTTCAGTGGGGATCATGTCAATAGAAAGATTTGTTGGCACGCCTAGTTTTGTGCACGGCCTACTTCACCAAATGGTTATTGAGAGGGAAATTGATTACCAAAATAAACAAAAATCACCTAAGCAGTTGGCTAAGAGTTCATCCATGTGGCCGAGGCGATCAATACGTGGCAGACAAGTGTGTATTTAGAGAACGTTCTGGCCTGGTTATAAATTTCCCCAAAGGCTCCTGTGTTTAAACACTTGGTCCACAGCTGCTGCTGCAGTGGTGGGAGGCTGAGGGATTTTTTTTTTTTTTAAGGAGATGGAGCCTCGCTAGGGGAAGTGGGTGAACAGAGTCAGTGAACTTTAACTTCTTCCTGTCCTGAGCTGTTAGGAAGCAGCCCCTCAAGTCCAGGGAGCCACCCACCACCAGGAGAGATGGCATTCCTTTACCCTGGGAGCTGAAATGGGCCATTCAACTTTTCCACATCGCTTCTAGTCAGGTATTCATTTACAAAACACTGAAAAAAGGAACTAAGAGGCATATTAATGTGGCAGACGTACTGTCAAAGATGGTAAAAATGCTTCTCTGTATGTGTCAGCCAAGAGGCTTCTTCAAGGGGTGTGAGTTGACACCCCTTGACTCTAAGAATTTATGTTATCTCACAATAACTCTCAGATGTTTGTCTGCATGGTGTATCTCTAAGGATATGAGCAATAATTCAAATACATACCAACTTCCAGAAAACATACTTTATACCCCACTATTGAGATCTTTCAAGTAACTTAATCTGAGAAATCTTTGCTCTGTGACCTCCACCATTTCCATAATATATTCTGACAGTTCCTTGGTGGCAGTTTGGAAATCAAAGAAGAAAAGGAAGAAAGAAAGAAAGAAAGAAAGAAAGAAAGAAAGAAAGAAAGAAAGAGAAAGAAAGAAAGAAAAATCGGGGCAGTGAAATGGAGAAACATTAAAGTTTCAACTGTATTTCAAAATGCCATGTAATGCTTTCATTTATTGCCCTGGGTGCAGGTCCCAAGCGTGACGTCCCATGACCCTGACCTTGATCTAGCATGTCCCTGTTAAGTAGTGGCACGGAGAGCCGGGCTGTGAGGACTGTGAACATGAAGGTTCACAGCAGCGTCAAATGGAAGCAGCCGCAGTCTGATGCTGGAGGACAGGGCGGACTCCCCAGTTCTTCGTCGGGGCTTTCTCAGTGCTGCTGCGCACTTTAGAATCCAGACAGAATCTCAATGGTTGAGTTTGTGGAGGCAGAGCAGGAAGGAGCTATTATAGGGCTTCTTGGAGGCAATATCTTTGAGATGATAAGAAACTAACTGGGAGGAAAAAGAGAAAACTGAATCTTGCATAAACAATAAACATCAACCTGCTGATTTGAGGGTCATGTTTGTAACCTATGATAGATTGTACAAGCCGAAGTTCAAAAGTGTTGTTTGTTTCGGTTCACTTGACAAGAAAATAATTGAACCACGGCTAAGAAATATTCAGAGTTCCTTCTTTAGTGCTTGGATTGAAAAATGCTTTATGTTGTTTTTTTTTTTGTTGTTGTTTATTGTTGTTTGTTTTGGTTTTTGGTTTTTTTGAGACAGTGTTTCTCTGGGTAACCCTGGCTGTCTTGGAACTTGATCTGTAGACCAAGCTGGGCTTGAACTCAGAGTCTACCTGCCTCTGTCTACTGAGTGCTGGGATTAAAGGCATGTGCCACCACAGCCTGGCTCCATGCTCCACTTTTATATGGAGACTTCATTCATCTGTCACAGATATTTGTCTGACATAATTACAAACATGTAAAATAACACCTAACAAAGTAGTTTTTAAATATAATATCAAAGCATAGAGAAGTAGAAGACTAGGGATAATTCATTTTTGTTGCACTCCAGAGGTCCATATTATATATGAACGTTATTTATTGTTTATTATTATTATTATTATTATTATTATTATTATTATTATTATTTATAACTCAGAGTCACAGGCCAGGCTGGTTTGGAAGTTCTCATAAGCTCAGGCTGGCTCAGTCTCACAGTTCTTATTCCTTAGCCTCCCAGGTCTGGAAGACCACGTAGGTCAGGCTAGCTTCAATATCACAGTCTTCACGCTTCAGGCCCCCGAGGGCTGCTGTCACACACTTGCATTGGGACTGGCTTCCGTAGTTTTCCATGTCCATCTATCAGTGTGAATGACCAAGTCTTAACTTACAAACAAGCAAATGTATATAGCTATACCACTTTTTATGTTTATTCTGGGTCAATGACTTTACAAAAAACCCAACTTTCTCTCATTTTTAAGACTCAGTCTTTTCATTAGTGGGGTATGAACCGAACCCACGCTGCTGAACTAATGGATGCAGGCAGAGCTTTGAGATCCATGGTCCTGTTTCATGGACAGGGAAAAGATAAAAAGAAAGTAGCATTTTCACTAGAAGATTAATCTGGTAAGAGCACACTCAGAAAAATGCCTATGTCTGAATCATCACATATTGCATATAGCAAAAGCTATTTTAGTACATGAACTTTAAAATTGGTTATAAGGATTGAAAATGTACTGTTCCAGGAATTTTGTAATGGCTTCAGCTTGCATAGGAACCCCAGAATTTGGACGTGTGAGGTTCAACAACAAAGAACAGCACTATGACCCAATAAAGTAGACTAAGGAAATTTTAAGACACACACACACACACACACACACACACACACACACACAGAGGAGGCTGAGTTCTTAAAGGGATACTCAGAAGTTCCAAAGGAGCCAGCAATGTCTCCTGAGGGGCTGGAGAAAGGAAGGAAGAAATACGAATGAATGAAGAGTTCATAGGTATAAAGCAGCCAGCAGAGATGGCCGTAGTGGTAAAGAGTGTGGAGTCAATGGCAGGCCAGTGCTTACTGGTGTGGAGTCCAGCAGACAGCCCTGTAGCTTAGCTCTGGGAGTCTGCAACTCAACTCCAAGAATAAAATGTTGACCCCTTGTGACGGTCATACCATTCCTTCCCCCCGCAAAGACAGCAAGGAACATTTCCATCTCACTCCCAACTTCACACTATGAAATGGATCTACAAGAAATAACTTTAATAATCAAAATCGCTACCATGTTTTCCCAGCTTCCTTTCTTCCTTTTGAACAGAGAATTAGAAAGAATTGCCAATTAGCTATATCCTGTGTACAGGAAGTAATTGCTACTTTCCATCATCTCAGAGAGAGGAAGCGTCATCTAGATAATTCTTTACAGCTCCCTCTCAAGGGCTCCTCATCACAGAGACAGTAATAGCAGCAGCCTCAGTGTAAGACATGTTGATACAATGACAACTTTGAGTTTGTTTTCAAAGCTGGCTTTCCGAGGACCTTATGTTATGTCCTGTGGGTAGGGACCAGTTGAACGTCATGTCCATCACCCGGTAGGCTATTGGTGTGCCACTTACAAGTACCAGCTGGTAACCTTTGTTCTGGGTATAGTATTGCTTAAAAAGCCTTGATGGTGAAATCCAGTAAATATTGAAATACACAAAAGTGATACTAATTCTACAAATTTGTTTCAAGACAAATTGATCGGCAGGTTGAGAATTTAAATTCATCTCCCCCAGCTTCTTACTTAGCACCCGAGGTTGTCTCCAGCTCCTCAAACCCAAATGTTGAAAAGAAAATGTAGTGATAATTATATCCAAACTGTCTTTTCATTTGTTCAGAATAAAGACTTTCCATGTCCTCAATGTGTTATTTTTAGAAAAGCGCTTGCAAATGCAGGCTAAAATCTCCCATGTCCTAATTTAGAAGCAGTATGAAACACTATAAAAATATACCCATTGTTTTCCTTAGGAAAAAAAAAAAGATTACACACATCAGTTCATGAAAACATGTTTGATGTTTTAATTATAGTTAAATCTCAATGTACTATTTAAAATGCACACATGTGCATACACTCAGTACCCAAACCCTAAATCATACAATGTGCAATTTTTGAAGTCGTTTGTTGGGAAAAATCCTGCATCATTTCTAATATGATTGTTTCCCAGCAAACCGAAGCATGGGTACTATGGTTAGATCAGAAACCTTGGAATATGCCTCTAACTGTGGAGGGGAGAATAAAACTAAATTGTACTTAAATACATGTAGCAATATTTTGTATCAACTGCAGAATTAAAAGAGTTAATGTTTTGAACTTTGTTGTACACTCTATCAAAGTCATAAACTTCTTCTTAAAAAAATTACCAAGGGAGTTTAAAACATCGCTCTGTGGAAGGTTCAAGAATGAACTATATTCTAGAGAATTAACATCTATATGAAAACCCATGAAGAACACTAAAAATAAATGAGTAGATAATAAATAAGAGGTAAATTGCAATTTACAGTAATCTCTACAATGGGCCTGTTTGTTTAGTTTGTGGAGTACAAACTAAGACATGGCTGTTATGCCGGAAACGTCCAGAAAACTAAATGACACTGACTTATAAAGTTACATAATGGAGGGAGGCTAAATTTATCTCCTTCTTATCCAACTGCGACAGGGAAGCATAGCACCCCTAAGTACTCTGTGAAGCCTGGTTCAGTAAACACACACAGCTCAGGTATCCCAGATGATGCAAACTGACCATTATGTAAATAGCAAGTGTTGGGTTGGCACAATGGAAGCAGGAACGGTGTAAACAGTATCTGAGTATATCCCCTATTCTCAGAAAGCCCGAGACATGGTATGTACATGGTGTAATGAAGTGAAAGGAAAAATGAATTTTATTCATTCATCATCCAGATACTAGATGCTATGGACTACAGGTTAGTGTTCCCAGATTTATTTATGTAAAACAAAGACTAACAGGATGGAATTGGGAGGAGAGAGGAAGAGGGCAGAGTCCTCGCCAAGGGATCAGATTACTGGAATCATTTGTGTTGTATGCAAAGACAGCACAGGGAAGGAACCACATGAAACCCATGATGGTCTTCACCAGGTATAGTCAGATGGATTCCTAGCCTCCACCTTCTGGCCTCCAGAAATACGAGTGTTGCATGAGGAGGATGGCCCTTTACTTGCCCTGACCACCTGGCTAGTTTATACCTGAAATAACCATACAGAAATTGTATCAATTAAATCACTGCCTGTCCCTTTATCTCTAGCCTCTTATTGGCTAACTATCACATCTTGATTTAACCCATTTCTATTAATATGTATATTGCCACGAAGTCGTAGCTTACTGGGAAGGATGCAGCATGTCTGAGCTCCATGGTGGCTCTCTCACTCTGCTTGCTTTCTCCCAGAATTCAGTTCTGTCTTTTTTGCCTACCTAAGTTCTGCCCTATCAATTAGGCCAAGGCAGTTTCTTTATTCATTATCCAATGAAAGCAACACACAAACAGAAGAAACTCCTATACCATATGAGGGATGAATTTGTGCTGTTTCTAAGCCAAACAGCAGAAATCTACTGCGATAGCCGGACTGATGCTGCGTGCGGAAGGCTTCACTGGTCCAGGGGATGTGTTCAGCAGTAGAAGAGCCAAAGGGATGGTGCTGGCAGTAACACCATGAGCGGCAGTGATTTCTCCCATACTCCGCGATGTCTCAGTCAGTGACTGATCTTATCATTTCCTTAAGAACTTGAGGTTGGACAGGCCTCCTCATAGACAGTCATTCCTCTTGCTCCAGAGCAGGAAGAATTGTTCCAGGCAGTGTGCTAGTCCACAGAGTTGAGTATAAAGAGCCTCTCTTGGCTTATAAACACCCTAGGGCAAGGAAATGTACTCACAGAGGCTGGCTGGCTGGCCTGGAACTCCAGAGAAGTCATTTTTGCTATGTCCAAGGGGGAAATTCCCTGAGAACTGAAGGGACATGACTTTGCACTAGAACCTGGGCCACCTTGGCCCTGATGATTTCAGGCTGAATTCAGGCTTGATCTGAGAAACTCCATGTTGAGGAAATACCAGGGAGGAATTCTTACAAGTGTTTGCTTGTTATCGTAACAGGTCAAATCCAGATGTAGAGAATGGGTCTAAGAAGATAATCACACGAGGAGAAGGGGGAAGGCAAAAAGGATGGTCACCTGCTCTCAGTACCTACCAGGTGGTTCAAACAGCTTCAATCCTACATTCACCTCCACCATTGCAGAATTAAGTCCGTAGCATAAAGTCAGCTTGAGAAGCCGTTGATGTTCTTGTTCCCTGGGATGTTCTGAGCATCCAGGACTAGCGAAAGACCGACTTGACTTTGAGTCCCTAGATCAAGCAGAGCACCGTTTGTGGGAAAGTATTCTAGAAAAGGACTTGTGTGGTAGCACAATCCTTAACAGGCCTTTCAGTGAAAGCTTCAGAGAGAATGTGGAAGAAACTGCCCCAGAGAAGTGTTTAGAAGGAATGGCACGAGGCGGAAGCCGACTGCCTCGCGTGCTTGGGCTCACATCCACCGAGTCTCTTTGTGCAATCACCAATGAGCTCCGGCAGGCAGGAAGGAGGTCCAGACCAACTGTAGAGCACCAAGTCATTCTACTCTGACTGTTTGAACACAGCACAATGCATTTCTCTAGCATATTACACTTGCTGAAACGGGACAGGGTATCCTTTACACATTTCAATGCCCACATTGTTTCTGTCCACTCAATAGCTAGTGGCACGAAAACCATAATTAGCAAGTGGCCAATTTGGAGATTTTTAAACGCTTAAAAAAGAATATACATATTTTTCCCACCACACAGACTTAAGCTACTTACTGATTACACAGATAAGAAATGAGCTCAAATGTGTAAATGGAATAATTTGCAATCTAGAGTTCTTTTCCATGCCCTAGGCTTTTATTTCAAGATTTCTAATAGGTTCCTAGACCTGTTCCTTTTGTATTCTCTAAAAACCAGGGAGCTTTAGCTTGAGAAAATTGAGTGCTTGTTTCTCCCGATTCTTCATTAAGTGCTGTCTGAGAATGACTAATTGATTCATAATTGTATTTTAGGAAAGATCAGCGATTTTATATATATATATATATATATTATTAAGTGTTTGATTATAATTAACACAGAAGTTATTTTAAAATCAATAAGGAAATAAGACTTACTGCAAAGATTAATTTTGCTTTGTGCCTGGCTGATGAAGGAGAAAGTGGAATCAGAAAGGGTTGCACAAAACGCTTCTCAAATATGGTGGGTACCGGCCATGGAATCGCCTGTTTTGACATTTTCAGAAGCAGAGTTCATGACAACAGCGTATGTCCTTCACCACTCACATAAGCCTTCAACTTTCACCCAGTGAAAAATTTTAATAACACAATTGTGTACTCTGTGGACCTCAATAAAGGTTTGTGCCCCTTGGGTTGATTGGCACTTTGATTTAGACAAATTTGGGTTGTGGGGTGCTATGTCGTGTGTAGCGGGCTGTTTAGCCACGTCTTTGGTATCTAGCCACTGCATGGTAGTGTCACTCCCCTCCCATTTGTGACAACCAGAAGCATGACTTTAGACGGAAATGTCTTAAGATGGACTGCACGGTTGCCCTGGGTTCAGCATGACTGCTTTAAGTGGAGAAATTTAGCATTCAGACGATTTCAGTCATGCCCCGCCGGCAGTGGGACGTGTTCCGGGTGGTTCATCTCAGGTGATTTCATTGCTGTAAAATTGGCACAGAGCACATTTACACAAACTCAGTTGGCACAGAATTCTGGACAGTAAGGCTGCGTAGATGTCACATATCCCAGGATATAGACCCGCTGGCATGTCGCTACATGGAATGTTCCAGGCAACCAGAACAGAGTGATAAGTGTTTGTGTGCTTAAATCTATTGAAACAGAACAGGTTCACTCAAGACCTGAGCTCAAAATAACAAATGGTGAAGGTGTCTCTGTAACCTCAACCCCCCTGCTAGATAGGGGGATAGGTGACATTTCTGTGACCCTCTGTGACTTTCTGAACACTAACTTTAGACCATACTCAATTCGTAAAATAATATTTCTCTAAGAATATTAGTCTTGGTTCATTGAAACATTTTTCCTATATAAACTCAAGTTTTAGAACTGTTTAATGCTATTTTTATTGTTGTCCTTTTCTGAGACAAACCCACAGCGAGCAGCCTAGGACACACTGGCCAGGGCTCCACCATATTTCTGTTGACCCTCATCCCTTTCTTCCCTCCTCATCCCTCTCCCTGTCTTCCTTCCCATTGCTGTCTTTTCTTCACACCCTGCTCCTAGGAACGTGTCCAGGGGCAGTGCCATGTGTGTTTCTGTTCCCTCCTGTGAAGACAATGCCTCCTCTAAACATCCTTTGTGTGACCTGCCTGGTTGCCTCCTTTCAAGTTGTTACTCTTTGGAAACATGTCTTACTATTTTCTCTTCTTCTCCCCCTGCTCCTCTCATCCCCTTGCTCCTCCTCCCTCTGCCCCTCTTTCCTTACTTTCTTCATTCTGGGCTTTTCTTCCTCTTTATCTTTCATGCTCTCATCTCTCCTCCCATCCATCCTGCCCCCCTCAGCATCATCCTCTTCCTTCTCCTGATCCCCACTCCTTGTCTCCTTTGCTGGTCCTTCCTCCTCGCTCTCCCATGACAGCCTGCCTCTGTGTTCATGGTTAGATCCACACATTCGTACTTTATAGGGAGCTTACTGACATCTGCCAGAGATTTTGTTAAGCTCCTCACTCTGAATTTTATTCTTTTCCTGTTCTTAAGTTCCCTCCTTTCTGGCCTCTTAAGCCATGGCATCTGTTCCAGTGTCATTAAAATTTTATAGAACTAGCATTTCATGTGCAGCTTATGCTGACCAAAATAATGTATGGCGGTGCATGTCTCCACCGCCCAGCATTATGTCTAGAGGTCAAACATACGCACTGTACAGCGGTGGTCCTCAACCCTTCTGACGCTGCAACCATTTAATACAGTTCCTCACGTCGTGGTGACCCTCAACCCTAAAATTACTCTGTTGTAACTTCATAACTATAATTTTGCTGCTGTGATGATTCATGGTGTAAATATCTGAATCAGAGAATATCTGATAAGAAATTTCCCAAAGGGGTCTTGACCCACAGGTTGAGAATTATTGCTGTACAGGAGCAATAGTATCATCTCATTCAGTCAAGACCACCATCCAGTCCCCTTGTGAAGACTGAGGACATTACATAGATTCATTACGTAGATCTCATCCCATGTGCCCATCCCCTTCTTCATGCTACTCAGGATTGTCAGGACAGAAAGGGTGTAGATAAAATCAAAGCTTGTTGTCACTTGTCATGATAACTTCCCTGCTGTCTACATTTCTAAGACGTGTTCTGAAGCACCAATTCTTTGAAAGTCTGTGCTCCCAAAATTCCTCGGACATTTGGCATGTCATTTAGATATTTGTTTTAAGAAGCTTCCATGTTCTCACTTAATCTTGTTATTTATCTCTTAAGCAATTTTCCCCTCTTACCTGAGAGAGTGTTTGGTACAAATTATTGTGTCATTGTTCTGCCAAAAGAATTATCTAAAAGGGATTTTCCTAGCAAACCAATATAAAAATGTAGACAAGATTATCCCTATTACAGACTCAGTGTCTTCTCTGCCTCCGGGGTCTTTGTGTTAATTCTTTTTGCTCTTTGAGTTTAAAACAGCATAGAGCAGTATTGAGAAATATATTAGAATTTAGTGTACCGTAGAAAGTATTTTCATGTAAGTGATTTTTGTTAAGTTTATAGTATAAAAGTGGATGTAACTCAAATATTAGTATCTTGTCATAGACACTGAGTCTAGGTAGCATTATAGGCTGATGAGGCAATGTTCCACCAGGTAATCCAGGAATTGTTCGGAAGAAAAGACACATTCAGAAAAAAAGAGAGCCACGGAATAAAGACAGACAATCGAGCAATGTCAGTTCAGGGATTTGCTGTTCAAAACAGAGCTGGCACAGGATTGTCACCTGAGAGAGGTGACACTCACCTTGTGAGTTCATGGGCTGAGGTACAGGGGAGATGATTACAGCTTACTCCCTAAGAAAACTGGGGAATTGCGTTTGACAATTTTCAAGCTTTAGAATCTGACATTAAATTCCACCAGTGAAAATTTCAGATGCCCTCTTAAATTAAAAGGCCAAAGAAGAAAACCGTGGTCTCCAGAACATTGACAATACCAGAAGTCTGCAGAAAATATGAAACAGGGATTCAAGATGAAGAATCAATCTTTGGAGCACAGACATGTCTGTGGAGGGGATGACCAGGAAGGGCTGAATGAGGACGAGGAGGAGCAAAGGGAGGTCCCCCACATGTGTCAGAGCTAAAATGGCATCATGGGGGTTTGAAGAAGACCACAGCCAGAGAAGCCCATCATGTGCATAAAATCCCTCCAAAGCCCCATCAGTCAGCTGCACCTGTCATATCAATCCCCTTAACTACGTGATAGTCATTATCCTGCAAAAGCCTCCAGACGTAGAAAATGTGATTACACCTATTTTACAATGCCAAGAACATCATGAAATTGCATAAGTACCGCCGTAATCTCTACAGCCTGTAACAACAAAGCTATCCCCCGTGCCTCGTGAATCATACAATAAAATGTGTACTTTCCTGTCTGATTTGAGTGGAGTGTGTGTGTGTGTGTTTGTATATATAGACATGGGAAGTGGAAGGTGGGGATACTTGAGGTGAGCTGCATCAGGACGTTGTAGACACACAATAAACTGGGATAATGCAGGAAGTTTCAGTTTTCACCACGTTTCTCAGAAACTGGGTTATGGTGACAGTTTGAACACAACCTCTTTCAACAGTAGCAATTGCAATTTACTTTTTAAATGAGAAAAGTAGCAAAAAAGTTTTTTTTAATATCAGCTAAGCTAAACAATTATTGTATATCAAATAACACTGTTACTGCAACACGGCCAGGAAGAGGGAGCTAGCCACTGCAGAGGTGAACACTTCCTCTGTGGTACGGAGGGTGCTGAAGTCTTCAGTGTGCGGACGTGTAATGAGTCCTGAAGGTTCAAGTGGGGAGAAAGAGACAACATGGCCTTCTTTGCTGTCCATATTATTCCAGCCGCAAAGGAGCAGAGCTACTACAATATTAGCTGTCACTGAAGCAAGCTAGAGGGTCGTGTCTGAGACACGTCACAGCAGCCCTTGTCAATCCAGGGTTCGATCTTGTCCTTTCCTAATTAACTTACACGTGGCTATGTTTAGGACATCCAAACTTGGGGTATCAAATATGTGGTGAATAGGAATATAGTGGGTCTCTGTCCAGGCTCTGCCAGGGAACAATGGGTTCCATGGTATCAGGATGTAAAAAAGGAGGAGCTCCGTTAGCAACAGGTCATCCTTACAGTGGGTCTTAAACGGGGTGGATGAAATGACAGCCAAAGACAAATGTCAGGGAACAGAACACAAATACACAATGTAAAAGGTAGCATCAATTGCAAGTGTGTGTGTGTGTGTGTGTGTGAGAGAGAGAGAGAGAGAGAGAGAGAGAGGGAGGGAGGTCGAGAATGGGGGGGAGAGAGAGAGAGAGACGAAGAGAGAGGGAGGGAGGGGAGGGAGAGAGAGAGAGAGGAAGGGTAGGGAGGGAGGGAGGGAGGGAGAGAGAGAGGGAGAGAGAGAGAGACAGAGAGAGAGAGAGACAGAGAGAGACAGACAGAGAGGGAGGGAGGGAGGGGAGAGAGAGAGAGAGAGACAGAGACAGAGAGAGGGAGGGAGGGAGGGGAGAGAGAGAGAGAGAGAGAGAGAGAGAGAGAGAGAGAGAGAGAGAGAGAATTAAGCTCCTAAATTGTTCATCTGTATTAGCAGCAGCATTAACAAGCACAGAATAAGAGAAAGCTGTCATTGTTGCCAGCTATCTAACGGGCAACTGCTTTTTTCGATACATTTGTTTTACTTTTAGAAAGCTTATTTCCTTCTTGTCACAGTGTGTGACCAGCAGGTTCCATGCTCTCCTGCTTCTTTTTAGATCACTGCTTCCATGCGTTGTGTTGTTTCCCTCTTACATCTCTGACGTCTCCAAACCACAATGTAGGGGAGGGGCACATTGCACAGCCGTGGGACGAGGCGGCAGCATTGTTTATTCCTAAGATTCTCTATTATTTATGAGTGGGTGGTTCGTCGATGCCATTTTACGCACAATCCCTGTAACTTTCATGTGGTGTGCTTTTCCGGATCTTTAGTGCGTTTCTCCCGGGGGACAAAGCCCAGCCTCTCCCCTTCTCTCTCAGATGGGAGAGCAGATGGAGAAGTGTCATGTGTTAAGTGGTCTAATAGTGGGATTATGAGGCTTGGTGTGGGGGTGGTGAACAGAGATAGCCACTTTCCGTGGAGTCATGGAGCACCACACAGGAAGTGACCTTTGCCCTGGCCCTCCATTATGGCTCCCCAGAGAGGAGTTTGCAGCACTGATATAATCAGATAAAGCTAAACGTGGAAGAAGCAGAAATGTCATGCCGAGTGCCATGCAGATCACTTGTGTCTCTGAAGAAATCTCGACAATTTGTGTCAAAGACTCACTGTTCATGACCCAATGGAATAAGATGCCAGGAAAAGATAACCCAGTTCCACTTGTTCCCAGGCCCCCAGAATAGAAAGGCAGTTTTGCTCCTGCACTGTCCATTCAACAGGAAGTAGGAAGTATAGTTTAGGTAAGGAATTGACAATCATAAACTTGAGAAATAGTAATCATGATTTATGAAATGAATTTATGTTTTAAACTTTGATTTAATATAATTTTATGTGTATGGGTTATTTACCTGCATGTATGTTCATATACTTTGTGTGTAATGCCCCCAGAGGACAGAATGATGTGTAAGATTTTCTGCAAATGGAATTACAAACAGTTGAGAAAGTGCCACGGAGTGCTGGAACTCAAACCTTTGCGAGAGCAACAAGTGCTTCTACCCTTTCAGCCATCTAACTAGCCCACATCTTGTGTTTTTAGTACATGTAGATCTTTGGACTATGAGTCTTGCCATAGCATCAAAGCCACCAGGCTCCCTTGTCTACACTTCAGGGCCCATTGATCTGAACAGTAACTGGTCAGTTTCCACCCCAGGATTGGTTAAAGAAACTGACACACTGAGACAGCACAATGGTTCAGTGGGCAAAGCATATTGCACCAAATCAGACAATCTTATTCCTATGTCAAGAACCCCCATGGTAGAAGCCGAGAGTCAGCTCCTGCAAGTTGTCCTATGACCTCTGTCATGAATGTCCGCATGTGCACACACACACACAGAGTTTAAAAAATTTAATCAAAATTAACAAAGAAATTGACAAGCTCAAAAATGCATACAATGTAAATATTAGAAAACATTCACTCATTTTATATTTTACTTGACTTATAAGTCATAGAAATACCCATGACCAGTTAGCTGTTTACAAGTCAGAAAAACAGACATGCACATTTTTGTCCTGTTTTAGCAACTTATATCCTGGCCAACCATACACATGCTGAATCCGTGCTTCTGTAAGTAAGCAACAAATCTTATGCCATGTTCTGACTCCCCATGCGACAGGGTGATCTAAGCTGGTAGATGAGACGGAGACGGAGGCAAAGACGACCCATGCCCCATGGACCAGCTCTTGATCAGGGCACTGCTGAGAGTAGGGACAAATCAAACTGCACATTTCTAGCTTGCCTAAAGACATGGGTCACATATGACCAGTAAAATGATTTTTACTATTATTTGCTAGTTAGGATGGTCCAGTCAAAAGGAAAATACACTGTGGGAGAGAGGAGGTAGGGCCGATGAGTCTCTTCGTAACTGACTGCTCTCAGAGCAAAAGTGACATGTCAGGGTCAAGCCACAGCCAGGCTCTGTGTCGTCTTGCTTATTCCTTCCCCAAGGCAAGTGACCAGATATTGTTCTCATCAGGTCAAACCCTGAGGAAGAAGTATGGGCACACAAGTGACTCAGCGCGGGGAAGGCCTCAGGGAACGGGGTGTGGGGTAACTGTGACAGTATCTTCTTTTTTTTTGGTCATTGATGGGTCATTAGGATAAGATTGACTGAACACCCCAGTTCACAGCTGACATTTACGGCTGCAGTCCAGGGCTGTTACAGCCTTTACGTCTTCCTTCTCTTCTCCACTAAAATCTAGTGACCGACTCTTCCCAGACATGGCTGTGGGTTAGTTGTAGTCCTCGGTGTGGCGCTGCTGCAGGGGAAAGCTGGTGAAGCAGGATAGAAATATCAGGAGGAAATTTAACTAAGAGAGAGGAGAGGTTTTTTTAAGCATCTTTGTACGTAACTTCTAAAGTCATTACAAAATGGCCATGGTGGTTCTTTTTCATTTTTCCTGCTCTTGATGGAATGACAGAAACAGTCTAGGGTCTACCAAGGGGTCCATGCGGCTGTCCTTCCCTTCTTCCATGCAGGCACTTCTGTATAAACCCAGAATCTTACATCACTTCTCAAGAGAAAGTTATCACCGTGGCCCCATGTGCATTCCGGCCCCCTCCCCTTTCTGCCCTCTCTCCTTTATAATAATTGCCACGTTTTTCACTTTCATAGAGACGGAGGGGCCAGGGATATAAAAGGATTAGCTGCACTTACAGGTTCTGGGAGGTTGCATGTATTAAGAGACAGTATTATCCACAGGCGGCAGGAAGGCAAAACCAAAGTCCAGGACCAGATGTCTCAGCTGGGCTTCAAGCCTGCCATGTGTTAGCTGTGTCACATCAAGCTAATCTTCCTGTGTCTCGGCTCCACCATGGTAATGGAGCATTATACTATCAGCATCATTGGTTCCTCATGAGAATTAATAGAATCTATTAGGGAAATAATAGTGATACACGGTTAGAACAGAGCCTACTTAAAGTCAGTTATTACCAAAAACAAACAAAAACGAAAACAGAAAAGCCCTCCAAATCAAACCAATGAGACAAAGAATCAAAAAACCCACAACAAAGAGACAAACCCCTTCTCTGGATGATATGATTGAGCTCTTGCTACCAAAGAAACAGTGTCATGGCATTTGGGCTCCTGGGATGTGACACAGGCAGATGGGATAAGTTCCATGACTCAGTTCTCCAGAATCATCTCATATCAGAGTGTATGCTTGGGCAGACTTTAGGCTCAAATCCAGTAGAGGGATTCCAAAGCAAAACAAACAAGATCTCATACATAAACTTTGAATTTTCAGAGATCATAGCTTATTAATCAGTTCAAAACATATAGCTGAAAGCATGTGACAAATGTGTTCTGGTCTAGTAGGTCTTGATAAAAAGATTTGTCCAACAGTCTGTGCATCTTCACATAGGCAAGCTTCCACACAACATGGCTGAACTAATATCTGACATTTCCAGGTATGGATGAATGACCCCCAAATGTTCGTTTGTTAATAATCGTCAGTGATTTTTACTGTATTTCCCCATCAGGCTCTCTAGTTTTAACAGAGTACAAAAGTAGGTGAAGCTTGCTTTTCTCTCTGTGATTTACGTTTGGAGAACTGGATACCTGAAGTGCAGCTCTCTTCAGGCTTCCTAGAGAAAGTCCCAGTTGAATCACCTTCGGAACTTCAAACTTTTTAAATTTTTCTCTGCTTTGGAACATGAGTCCGTCTCCCTGGTCAAGCCCAGCCCACAGCAAGAGCCATTCAGTGTCAGCCCCCACTGGGCCAGCGACATCTCATGACTTCGTCTGTGGAGGTCATAAATCCCGTTGGTAAAATGAGTACGGCTATGGGCTAGTTTTTATTTCTTAAACTCCTGCATTTTATCGTCTTTTCTTTTCCCGCAGACACCTCGTTATGTGCATTGTTAGTGGTTTAGAAAAATTTCCTGGCACATGTACAAACCTAAAACTTGTCTCCAAGGTAAGTTGGCAGTGTTTATGTTCATGAAAAACAAAATAGGTTTATATGCTGCAATGTCTTTACAAACACATTTACGATTTCTTTCAGAAGCCCACGACTCTGACGGATATTGCCAAATGGGTGTCAGCCACATAGAGAAGTCTGTCAGAATTCTCTGCTGTTTAGATATTTAGGACAACAGAAACCCTTGGCTGTTCCACAGAGCTAGTTCCAGAAAACAACCCAACATGGAACCCATTCTAGGAAGATGAAATTAGCTCTCACCATTCCAAGGGACAAGTGAATAAAACGACATGAAAATAATCTCCCCTAAAATTGAGAAATTATTCCTGGAGAATGAGCTTGGGATCCTTGTGACCCAGAAGTGTGAGGGAAAACAGGCAGCAGATAAAAGGGAAGAAGGAGCCAGATATTTTATGTGCTTATGACAGATTTCTTTAAAATTTGACCATACAGCTGTTAGAGGTGACGTGCATACTGATGACCTCCCCTCCATCCTCCTGGGTGGGCAGTATTTGTTGCTGTTCCGTCCCCTGGTGCCTCTGGATATATTTCTCGCCTTTAGTCACCAGCTGTGGTCATTGACTTTCGTTGCTGTGAGAAGGCTGCTCGGAAATGAGTTTTGATTTCTCTAATTTTAGATACATTAAAGAGCCCCAGGAAGAAATTTGAAATGTGTTATGACATTCTTTTATAGTATTGGCCAGAGAGTGTCACACAGCTGTATGAGTTTACTTTAGTGTGTGTCTTAGAATACGCACGTGCAAAAGACTGAAACGGGACCAGCAAAAGGAGCAATTCTGAGTTCTTGTTTGCCCATTGGCATGGAGAACCTAAAACCTCATTATTTTAATGAAAATCTTAATTTGCATGTGGACATGAAGAAAGTAATTTCCTCTGTGTAAGTCAGTGTAATGTAACTTAGATTCTTAAATCATACTGAATTAATAAAATGATGGAAAACGGGATAATTTACTTAAAATATTCTGGGTAATTTGGAATTACACTAAATAAGCAAGTTTCTAGACCTTTCTAATATTTTGAAGTAGTGAAAAAATAATCTTGTGTTTGACAACATAAAAATGCAGTGAACCGTGTCTGGGGACTAATGGACTGAGGGAATGTCGCTTTATCCACGAGACTAAGGAGGAAATAATAAATGTAATTCCCTTTGCAATGCATTCTGTCGTCATTCAGATTCAAGTCACATTATCTCTGTGCCTTTAGACATGCACATTTATGCACTCCAGCTGTCAACATGTGATTATACGCCACTGCTTCCTTAGAAACGTCTGAGGTTTTCCCCATCGATTCCCGTTTCATTCTGCTTCCGTTTACCAATCCTAGCTTAGACACATCGCGCACCTAAGATGCCAACAGGTAGCCCCAGAAAGCTTTAGGATTTTTAGATCCATTATTCACTCATTTGTTTTGTTATTATTGGGCATACCAAGCAGTCATCCTTCTAGAATATCCCATTACCATCTCATCTTGTAATCTATGGGGAACTTGAACAAAGATCAATCCACTAGCACTATGTAAATATACTTTAAAACTCAAATTTACTTACAAAGATAATTAGCTTTAATTCATCAGGCATTGGGAGCTCTGCTAAGCATTTTCAAACATCCTTTTCATTAGAGCTTTATCAAAATCTCATGTGATAAGCATCACCGACTTTATTTGTATTGGTAACTAAACCAAGGCATGAGTAATTCATTAGATAACTTTCAGGAGAACCCAGACGTAGACAATAACTAAGCATGGATTCTAGATCTCTATCCATTTTAACTTTTGTAACTATAAATGATTTTATGTATTTGAATATCTTAACTTAGGAGAAAGTCGGTATAAATGTCACAGAGAGGTAGCTCAGGTATGCAGTCATGAAACATAGATTTCCTTCAATATACAGTCATTGATTAATTAATATTTCAGCTGAACATGGTGGGGAGATAACCGTAATCTTACCTCTTGAGAGTCTGAAGCAGAAGAATCAAGGGTTCAACATAGGCTTGGGTGGAAAGGGAGCTCCAGGTTGGCATGGGTGAATGCAGTGAGCGCAACCCAAACAACCAAAAAATGCGGAAACATGCATGGATTCTCTTGGAAATTGTTTCTGTTTGTTGCTGCATGCTTCCTTTCACTTTAAAGACGACTTGCACATCTCTTCTTACAAAAATGAATTTTTGTTTTATTTGCACACAGGGCAATATAACAAACATGGCAGCCTGCATACGGTAAAGAGGTAAAGAGACTCTTCTTCTAGTCAGGGCCTCTAAGTTCCAATGGCTAGCAGAATGCAGCAAACTCTTATTTCTGATTTTTACAAAAGAGTTCTGGCATAGTTTGAACAAATAAAAACTCGTGTATGCTGTATCATTTTTTTTTAAAATTGTTGAATGTTAGCAAAACGTGTGTGTATGTGTTTCCCCTGTCTGGGAAACAGGATTATAATCTGTTGGTGAATCAGATATCTATATAAGGGTTGTCACAGCAAATAAGACTTTAGAAGAAATTCCCTCCCACTGTTAGGAAAACCAGCTTGGCTTTTGCTCACCACTTCTAGAGAAATCAAAAGATCCCGGGGTAAAGCTTTTCTTACAAAGGATAAAGGCAAATTTTGATCTGTTATTCACTAGTGGTAAGCTATTTCTACACGAGTCATGGACCAACTTATGTTTTCCTTTGGCAGATGTATTAATTGGGGTTTTTTGATTATGACATAACACTGGGAGACCAAATTAGAAGGCAGAGATAAGCAAAGGGCAGCTCGCGTAGGTTTGCAATTTGCTTGTCATTGCGCTCAGTAGCGTCTTGAAGCTAATGCAAATTACTCGGTTGATTTTAATGCTTCTCTTTAATTAAAACAGAATCATTAAATACTCTGGGTTTTTATACACAGCCCCCATATGATATTTTTCAGTCATACCTGGATTGGGTAGTGTGAGATTGCCAAACATTTTTTTTTTGACAAGATGTGTATACATAATGGTGAATTTTTATTTTATTTTATTTTTCTGAAGTGCTCAGAATACCTTGTGTTTTCTGCCAGGCTCTCCCTGTGTCTCAATGCTTTCAATTTGGCAAGGTTAATTAGCTATTCCAAGAGCAGAGACTGGAAGCTGTGAATGAGGAAGGAGAAGCAACAAACATTAACAAGGATCTATTAAAACCTGGCTTCCAAATGAGTGCTCTGAACTTTCCTTTATCCAGACAAAAAAAATATCATCACTTGGGGGAGTTCTATGTCCCTTGTTGAATGAACATGTAGCTCTCAGAACTCAGGACTTTGCATACACAATGAACCTTTTATTCGTAAGATACCTAGCAATACTGTTTTTTTTTTTTTTAAAAAAACATTTTCCTAAGCTCATTTACTCTATATTTTAAAAAGAACATTAGGGTTCTAAACATCAGCCTTATGCCTCAAATTGGGAACTAGCCATTATCCAAGGTACTTATTAAATTGAAGAGGAATTGAAATGGATGATAAAATACTTTAAAAAAAACAGTCAATCTTTCATCTGCTGCCTCTTCTCCACACATTCACCCCATGAGCTATTCATCAGCATCATTCAGGAAGCCCCAGGAGGCAAATTTATGTATTATCTTCACTTTCTAGAGCACTGTGCTCATGCGTACTCCTCCACTGCCAACCCCCCTGACTATTGTTGCCCATCTCTCCCTGTCTCCATGCCCATGCCTCTCTCTATAGGGCTAAGCTGGGCCTTTTAAACATCTTTTGCTTTGCTTTGATGTCCAAGGTGTTCACGTACAAGTTTGACCCTTCATGGAGTTCCTCCTCATCTTTCCCAATGGTGTAAACAAATTTTGGATTTTTTTTTTTCCAAAACATGGAGTTTACTAATGTTTCAAAAGGCATCGCTTTCGGTCCCCATCTCTCTGCACTGCAGGACTGTATGTTCTTCTCACTTACATCCTGATAGAAATTTGGCATGCACTGTCTAACTGGATCATCAGTTTTCCTGACAAGTGTTGTGACTATTGCCAGAACTTCTACTTGGGGCTGTGGCTTATCATTCTTCATCCTTCCCTACCTTATTTCTTGTAGCAGAAACTCTGCCTGCTGATGTCATGCCCTTAATTGAACACTTATGAACTGAACATCCTAAACCAGCCAGTGCCTTGGCTAGGTGCTTAAAATTAATATATGTATATGTGTGTGTGTGTGTGTGTGTGTGTGTGTGTGTGTGTGTGTTAGGAAGTGGGAAAGATGTTAAAGACGTCGGTGTTTCACTGGAGGAATCATGCAAGTTTGGTCATAATGCTGTTTTTGTCTTGCTCTCTGAAAGATGTCAGTGAGGTTTGCATAGGGACATAGACGAGCAACAAGGAAGGGAAGCTAGAATCATGCAAGGATGACATGAATATGATGGGGCTGTGTACTAATTCATGACTGGTTATTCATGTGTAGAAACTTAAATCCCTGACATGAAAGGGATGGGGCTGTTGGTGGTTAGGACTTAAATCAGTCACTGGGCTGGAGGTTTGCAGTAGAATTGGTGTCACTGTAGGAAGACAATAGTCTGTTTCTCCACTGTAGGAGAGTACAGGAAGACCACCATGCGCCAACCTTCAACCCATCCACATGTAGAGCTAAACTACCAATTCCCTTATCTTGGACATTCCAATATCCAGGATTTCAGAAATAATTTCATTTCATGTAAACTAGTAGTCTAAGGTATTTAAGGTATTTTATTAGCTCAAACTAAGTTATATAGACATCAGAGTGTCCTCATCTCATTCTATACCACCCAGGTACAATGCCATTTTGATAAATAACTTCTTTTAACATACTTGTTGCAACACACAGACACACACAGAAATACACACATGCAAATACACAAACATGCACTTTACTATGAATGTTGCCAGTTCAACATATCTCCACATATTCTGGTTTGGAGATAACATTCAAGAATAACCCTTTGAAAAAAAAATAACATTTGGATTGAGTCACTATGAGGAAGACATAGTTGCATGTGGAATGGGATGTGTCTATGGAATTATTTCTCCAGATAGTCACAAAGTAAGCTAAGAACGGAAGTTGAAAATGGAAATTGCTACATATCCATACTTTCTGTTCTGAGTCTGAGGAGACAGTGGCCTGGGTAAAGGGAAGCTCTCAAGCTCAGTGTCCCACTGCGCTCTGTTTTCTGTCACTACTCACTCATAGTAAGTGTCACAAGCAGCACAGATAGAACAATGAGAGAGGGACACCATGGGGCTGCTTTGCTCTTCACATAGATGACCTCTTTCCATTCCTGTGCTGTAAGGGGGCGGGGACGAAGACTCTGGAGCCACTAGACACATCCATAAGAGTCAGTCAGGTACCCCGAGTTACTCGCTGTGCTGAAATGGGGGAAGAAAGACTCCAGAACCTCTAGACATATCCGTAGGAGTCATTAAGGTACCCCGAGTGAGCTGATGTTGTTGCCCAGGCAACAGAAAGATCAACAATCAACACAGTAAAGGGAGAAAACTGAGTGGAGCAGACAGAACTCCAAGAGTTTTGCTATTCTCAGTGTTGAGTAGAATGGTGAAGCCACAGGAGGGAGAAGCTTGAGACTGATTCATAAACCTTCAAAATAAAGAAAAGAGCTTTAGAATAGTTCACCTGTGCTGGAGTCTAAAGAAAGAGTGAAGCAAAATACAAGAACCTGGTCTCCCTTTTTTAAAAAAATGTGCCTGACAGAGGTTTCTGGAGGACTTCCTGCAGAAACCACATCTGAGCTCCAGAGCAGAGCCCACACTGTGACACATGCCACACAGAGATCACTGGCAGTGAGTGTCAGAGGAGCAGAAACAGAGGATGAAATGTTAGTCCCATAAAAGAGCATAAAATTATGAGTTTGTGTGTTTTCCTCCCACTCTACTCTCCTCCATGGCTCTATGTGCTGAATGGTTGGAGGTAAGAGAGAGTCCAACTGCTCCCAACCCACTCCATTCTCTCCAGTCTTATTTGGCACTCTCTGGAGAGGAAGGCGGGTTAGTGCTTTAAAGCAAGTACAGGAGGAACCCAAAAAAACAAGTAGCAAAAACAACCAAGCATTAACTAAAATAAAATCATTCAAAACATGAAACTGGTGAAAGTTTATATGTTTACCAAATGTCATTAAAAAAAAAAACTGTTCTGGGGAAGAGAAGCTTAACATAGGACAGAAGAAGCCAGTTATTAGGAAGGGAAAATGATTTCTTTATGCTGATAAATTTAGATCCCTACTAAATTTTTTGATTGTATAAAATTATAAACAGCTAGACATTGACTTGCCTCCTACAAGGCTTAAGAGAAGACCACATATACAAAGAATCAGACTTCTGACCAAACTTTTACTTCCCTGTGATATATATTCACGGTGTAACACCCAGCAGTGTTTATTTCAGCACATGCACAGTGAGCTGACTGTGGGTTAAAACTACATACAAAGTGGTTCTACTTGCATAAAAGCAAATAAATGGCAGAGATAAAGTCAGGGGTCCTAAGAGATAAAGAAGCATCCAAAGGTACTACTTGGCATGTATGCATGCATGTATATATTCATGTTCACATGTATAAAGAGTACATGTGTATGTATGTGCTTATGCATGTGAGGCTAGGGTCTAATGGCAGTCTCCCATGATGATTCTTATTTATTGAGACAATGTCTCTCGCTGAATGCAGAAACTTGCCAGTTGTGGCTACTCTGTTTGTTCAGCTTGCCCTGGAGTGTTCGTCTCTGCCTCTTAAGTGATGGGGTTGTAGGTGGTCCATGGCCATCTCATTTTTTTTTAATATGGGCTCTGAGGATCTGAGTCTTAGTTCTCACACTTCTCTGTTAAGTATTTTATCCAATGAGTCATCTCTCCAGTCCTAACTTGAGATCCTGTAAGGATGGAAATAGAGTGAGTTATAATAGCTTAGAGACTGACTTGTAGAAGGAAGTCAGAGAGTTGACCTCAAAGCCAAGGTCATAGAATAAGGAAACAAAGCAACTGAATGGCATACCTCCCTTTGTGTGTTGAAGTCTATTTCCTGCTGGCCAGTCCCCATCAGAAAAAAGAGTCCCTCAATATTTCTTGAGACATGCTTGTGCACATATTGAAGGATTTAATATTCAAAGGGTTTCCCCTGAGCACTTCTATATTAGTTATAGACAAACATAATTTATTAGTTGTTTTACATTGCTACAGGGAGAGCCTGCAGGCAGTGCATAGCAGAAAATAACCAGCTAAACAGATAACTAATAAATACTACTATTAGGTTAAAAAAGGTGATTTGTATAAAATATAGGATCAGAATTATTACTTTTATAAATTAAAATTAGACACAAAGTTCTATGCTGAAAGGAGAAAAACATTCTATTCCTATATCTAGCGGTTTTTATGGGTAACGTTTTCTTCCTTGCAATTGTGTAACATTTTATAAGCAAAGAGTCTGCAAACAGTATAAATACCACCTTGATATTTATTAGTGTAACTAGTTGTATTTCCGAAGTCCATTTAACATTCAGCATTAAAGATCCTGTGATTCTCTAAGGGAGGCGGAGCATCGCCCATCATGAAATGAAACAGAGTCCGTTCAATTTGTGCTGCTTTCCATTTGGGATGCTTTGACATGGACCATGTGGATTAGGTACTGGATGGATTTGTATAAAGGGTGTTTAGCACATCTATGTCCTAAATTAAGAAACATTGGTGTTTTCATGGATAGTATCTAAATGTGTTGGTTTGTACCTCATCGTGATGAAGTGCTCAGGCTCATGAAAAAGCCTCTATTTCCCTCTCCATTCAGCTGAGACACACGCCTTCTGTTTGACTGACATGCGTTACCCTTGGCCTCAGATGGAGGGTCACTTTGACCCGCTGCACATTTTCACTTAAGAGCTGCTTTTAACAATAAGCCACTGGTGTACTTGTTTCTGGACCAACTTGAGTTTTTGGCACAATATGAAAAGCAATCGGGAAGTGCAAGTAAAAGCCTTCCGTTTCAGAAGAAATAATGGCTCCATTTGCCATGGAAACCAGAGGACTTTATGAAAATGCACTCAACTGTTTTCTTTCGTGAGCCTAAAATTATTCTAAAAATAAGTTGCATTCTGGCATCTGTTAGCCCGTGCACAGAGACCGTATCTCGTATGGTTCTCTCTCTTATGGAGAAATGCCATGTCATTTGAATTCCTCATTTCTATTAATCAGAAGGTGTACACACAGTAGGGTATCAATAAGAGTTTTAATTAAATTTAATGTAATTTCAAAGACGGCAGTTAATAATTTGAATATGGCCTGTCAACATAAAGCCCAGTAAAAGGGAATGAATATGTGTAGATTTTTTAAAAAAAAATTAGGATAAATTCTGTTTACACATTTTTCTCGCATTCTATAGATAATTCTTCTTTGTTCAGGCTAACAAAGAAGAGCGTATTAGAATTGCAGTGAGGTTTTTTAGTAGACAAATATGAATGAACAATACCAAGAACCATAGTATTGACCTGAATTTCTCCACTATAGACCCAGATCCAAATTACTTTTGTTTTTAATGTTGATGAATTTAAGAGTGGAGCAGGTGAGTACAGATACTTGTCAGTCTTACATACCTAGGCCTACTTCCAAGAAATTTATTATTATTTAAAGAGCCTTCATGCCAGGAGGCAAAACACCACTTGTTATTGCTAAGGCCAAACCGACAGTGTGAAGTAATAAAAGGGCAGAGTCAATGCCAATCTTGTAAATAGAATGTTGCCAGAAACTAGATAGAGCCTAGTCTTCGAGACTGATGTTTACATGCTTATGTTTTCATTGTTTAAAGAATAAAATAATAAACACACCAGAGAGATGGAGCTACTGGCTGTGACAGATATTCATTAATATAATTTATACTCAATAAATCTGTATAGAGTGCTTTCAGGTTCTAGCTATGTGGCTAGCTGCTGGGGGTTAAGTGACTGATGATTCTAGCCCTAAAGTCATTTATGGGTTCATAGGACCAAGTGTGGTCAAGAATTCCTCAAAGATTGTTACAGGGTGAAAAATTTGCTTCCTTAAATGCCATTTGGAAAAGTGACCTAGGGGGTTTCAAGAAAGTTATAGAAATGTGCCCCGTAAGCTCCATTACCTCTAACTCGGAGAACTAGAACACACAGTTCTCTGTCAATGCTAGGATACTTCTGAAGGTAAATCAGGCTCTGCTTGATAACTGTGTGTGAACTGAGCAAGCACACACAGCAAGTCTCTCACATATGTGGTTCTCTCTTTTGGAAACGAAGTCGTTTCTTTCCATTGTACATAGCCATCCTTGTACTGGTAGGGATTCTCAAGGTCATTTACGCTAGAATTTCACTAACATTGCATATCATTAATATAGCATGCAGTTAGGAGGTCTGTCTGTAGAGACCTTGATGAATTCAATATGGATGACGATGGCAGAGGAGGAACCCCATAGGCAAGTCTGTATTTCAGGCATTTGATTACCTGGGTCAATGAGGTTATGAAGAATAAAGTATGAATAAAAAGAACTCTACCCCATAACATGAAATGGAGGGAATACAACTTAGATGATGCAGTATTTGTCAAGGATGAGCTATTAATTATAGCACCATGGTATTTATAGTATAAAGCTTTGGCTGAGAATACATAGACAGAATTCATACTTTTACTGGATGATTGGGCAAGAGCATGCCTCCCAATACTAAAATTCTTTATCGTCAGAACTGTGGTAGCACAGACTATATCTTGCTTATACGTGTTCCCTATCTGTAGGTCGTAACATGTTTGTCACGTGAATCAATATGTGCACTATGGATTACGAGAGCATGAAGGATGGAGCTGATGGGCTGATATTATTTGGCTTCATCTTTCTCTTATGTCCCATCTCCCTCCTTTCTCAAGCTTTTCCACCCAGCCCTGTCTTGCCCTTGCCCATTCCCATCCTCCCTTTATAAACACACTTAGAAGATAGAAAATCAGCATGTGGAACCAGGAAGGGCTATAATTTGGGGAAGGCAGTTCTTATAAATCAGTAATGAAACCTTTTTTTCCCTCTGCCCATTGCAACACATTATTTGCACACGGGCTTTCAAGCACATTTATAGGATACTCAGAAGTGAACAGACAGGCTGGAGCAAGGTTTGCCTGACATATCTTGTTGTCCACACCCATATTTATTTGTGTTTCTCCTGGAGGCAGAATGTTGCTCCTGATACAGGGCAAATGTTTCTGCTGTGTTTACACTTATCCAAGACAAGAGACCGAATCTTTATGTTTTCTAGTTCATTTTAGCTCCTTATGAAATTCAGAGTCACTGTTTTATCTCTACTTATACTTAATCCCCATTCAATTAGTCAAGAGATTGAGGAAAAGGCAGGTGACTAGGGCTTGAATTACTTTAATGCCTAGTCATGCTATTTAAATCCGTAGGATAATTACCCTCTGGTCACAGCATCTCACAGGATGCCCAAACAGACTTGCGCTAAAAATGGTGACTGTATTGTCATAGTTACTTTAAGACATTCTGTTCATTTGTCAAAGTGGCTTAAAACTGTTATTTTCTGTCTGTCTATACGAAACAGAGAGGAGTTAGTTGTTCATACGTGAGGGAGTGATCCCGTGGTTCCTGAGACAGAAAAAAAAAAAACACACCATTATTCTAAGTGTGGTAGTTTGCAGTTGTACTTGAAGGTAGCACTAGAAATTAACTTCTATCAATCATTCTATTTCCCCTCGGATTTCTACATTAAAATGTTAGCTGCTTTGGAAAAGCTTAACAGTTTTAAGGTAGACATTGTTTTGGAGAAATCAAAATTGCGCCATTCCATTGATAACCTTAATTTATAAACTGAACATTCTGACTATATTTGTAGGCTTGCCAATCATCAAAACAGTAATAAGTGTGTGTGTATATGTGTGTGTGCACACTCGTGAGCACCTGTGTACTTTTCTAATGACTAAGTATGTTCAGTTCTGTCAGAGAATATAATTCACTGATACCAGTGTAATAAGGGAGAGAAGTTTGCGAAACTGAGCTATAAAATATCCCACCCTTCCTTATGGGGACTCATCCCACTGTTCATTAAAATACCTTCTCTGATGTTATGACAAGTAATATATGCAATGGTCTTCAAGAGAAATGATTGCAGATTTCTGATTGTTTTTTACCCAGTGGTAAATAAACTTATTGAGTATGATTGAAATACTTTAAATTTAGGGAACTCTGCCTTTAATCCCAGCACTCGGGAGGCAGAGGCAGGCAGATCTCTGTGAGTTCGAGACCAGCCTGGTCTATAAGAGCTAGTTCCATTGTCCTTGGTTTCTCAGTCCTCCTCCACCGTCAGCCACATTCAGAGAGTCCAGTTTGGTCCCCTGTTCCATCAGTCCCATTCCAACTGGACTTGGTGGTCTCCCGTTAGCTCTGTCCCACCGTCTCAATGGGTAAACGAACTCTACAGCATGGACAGGCTCACTGTGAGCCTTGTCAGTTTGGTTGCTTACCTTCCTGGACTTAGGGGGAGCTGGGAGGACCTTGGACTTAACATAGTGAAGGGAACCCTGATGGTTCTTTGTCTTGGAGAGGGGTGGAGAGGGGGTATGGGTGGAAGGAAGGGGAGGGAAGGGGGAGGAGGAGGGAAGGAGATGGAAATCTTAAAAAAGAAGAAAAATTAAATTTAAATTTAAAAAAATAAGAAAAAAAATAAGAAAAATAAATAAATAAATAAAAGATCATAAAAAAAAGAGCTAGTTCCAGGACAGGCTCCAAAGCTACAGAGAAACCCTGTCTTGAAAAACCAAAAAATTAAATAAATTTAGGGAACGTTGATCTATATTTCTTAGTAAGAACTGAACTTCTGAGGGTACGTGTGAGTTCTTGACATCTGTGTGCCCAGTATCATGAAGTAAGTTATATTTCACTGATAATTTTGAGAAAATGGGCTCTTTTTGATATTGAAATGGATAAATCATTTTATTGCCTTAAAATACAGTGGAAAAAATTCAGGCAGAAATATAACAGAAGGAATTCAAATACAGTATACAGAAGGTATTCAACTGTTGCAGAGAAGGTGTTCAACTGTCCCACTCGTTCTAACACAGTTGTCCTCATCAGATCATTGGTGTCCCTTGAGAAAAGCATTTAGTGTAATAAATAATCATAATATGGGTGCAAGGATGCTTTAAGAGGAACCAGAAGCATGTGTTCACTTCATTAGAGAAATAGCCAATCAAGACACACATTGTGAATGTGTAAGTGTATGTAAATGGAGAGTTTAAAGCCAATAGCCTAGCTCTAAATTTCCCTTGAAAACCAGAGAATTTTCTGCTACATTAAAATATGTATTAGATGGTCAAGCATCCCTGAGACTGTGGGTAAATTATGTATAGACTTTGTGCTTCATATCCTCATTTAAATTGCAACAAGTGATAGCATCTAGCTTTTGGGAGGGTTCTATGAGATTACATTAGTCAAGTGCTTACTAGTAGAAAATGATATACAGAATCCAATAAAGTATGGAGACTTCAGACAGCTTTTGTTATCATTGTCTCCAGTTTTGTCTACCAGAAAATGATAACCAGATTATGTTGAAAAATGAAATACTAAATCCTACCTTAATTACTTAGTATCATCCATAATTTAATTTTGCTACTACTTGGAAGATATTGTGTCTAAATGATCATGTCTATATTGCAAAACATTTAAAATTGGATGGTCATCTTAAAAGTTACTTATTTCACTGACTTGATACTGTGGCACATTTTATTTTTATGGAAAAAGATGAACTAGAATATTCAGTATGAGTGGCAAACTTGTTGCAGGGGAAGACAATGTCTCTCTGGATTTGAGACTGTCTTCACTAGAGAGAATTCATACTTGGTGCTGTTTCTTACACTGATAAAAAATTAAAACAACAACAACAACAACAAAGACTAACATGGTTGTAGGACTTAGGGTGAATTTAATAATTTTTTAACTTAATTGTCAAGCTGCCTTCTAAATACAGATAGATAAAAGCTCCTCTGAGCTTTAATCAGAGAAGCTGGTCTTTGCCAGTGGATGCAGAAACTCATGACTTCTGAAGATGCTGAGAGTAGCAAAGGCATAAAAGCGCAGGGTAAACAGGGCACTTATTCCACCCCCTCTAAGCCCCAGGAGACAATTAGAGAGCAAGACGGTGAAATGCTATCCCCTGGGCATGGCGCACCCAGTGTAGTCATGACCTCATGGCAGCTGTGGCTGTCTGCCACGGGGCCTCTACAAGACTGTGCCCATCAACAGTCAATCACGGAACACGGAAGAACTTACAGGGCCTTTCCTTCTCCTGCTTCCCTGCCAAGCTGTCGGCTATGGGAGGATTCTCTGAGAGGGCCAGTCCTTGTCTTGAGTGGGTACCCACTAAGATGTCCTTTAGGAGACATCGGATAAAGAAAACAGTACGTCAGAAACAAAGCTATCGATGTGGCAAGGGGCCTTGTGGCGAGGAGGCGTGATAGGAACAGAAGGGGCTAGCAGGGGTTGTAGTAATCACAGTTCACGGGATACATGTGTGAAACTGCCAACAAGCAAAGACAAAACAAGTTGGAGAGCACAAGTATTTTACACTAACACTTCAATATTTCCTGGAGGAGATGGAGTGCAGCAGCGACGGATGAGTTACCACGGTTCCTAGAGTGTTAGTGTTGCTTAGCTGTTTGTAAACCTGTGTGCCTGTGGGACAGATACTTCTTCACAATGGTCCAGGGCTTTCTCAGAATTGTTATATTTCTGGATAGTTCCAGCTAGTGTGGTTTGTTAGAAGCTAAAAGGGCTTCCTATTTCACCAAGAAGCTAAGGTTTGAAATACATCATGCTGGTTTTATTCATAACTCTAAGTGCACGGGTTCCTCTGTAAGTGGGAAGGTAAACCCTGTTCGTATTCTGCAGCTTTGAAGGAGACACAGGTGGTTAGCTTTATTTTTATCAGTTTGTACTTTGGCTTCCCTGACCTCGGTTTAGGAACCAGACCTTTGCAAATGTGTTTGGATGGATCAATGGAGGTCCAGCACTCTGGTAGTGCTTCAATGCCCATGGAAAATAAAACAAAGGGAAGTAAATACTTTTCAAAATAAAATCGCCAAGTTTTTTTAAAACTAGTATTGCCACTTTTTTTTCTTCTGCAAAATCTTGTTACTGAGTCCATTTCAGTGAAGGCTTCCTTACAGTAGAGAGGGGTTCTTGAACGGTCTGCCAAAATTGCCTCTGCTCTCAGCTTCAGGCAGAACAGTGAAGCAGTTAAGCAAAGAAAAAAAATGTCTTAGAGTTTCATAGCACTATCCTGAGACTAGGGGCATGATAGCCCTGCAGTGCAGCGAGGGCTGAATTCAGTAAGCAAAGCCAAGTGCTGCCCATCAGAGCTGGGACTCATCCTGGAATTAAAAGGATATTACCAAGAAATAGCTTCTTAGTTCCATGCTTAATGATGTGGCTTGGTTCCTTTTGTCAACTGTTGACTTCAGAAGGCACCTGGCTCCCTAGGGTGCTCCGGGAACTTTATTTGGCATGAGAGGAACAAGGAGTTCTTAGATGTTCTTTCCTCAGGGAAACCTTTCAGTGCTGTTTTGGGCATACCTGTCTTGTACTTTCTGATCACAGGTCACTGGGTTCCCCATGGGAATCTTAGATGTTTCTTCCTCAGGAGTTGAGTGCCCTGGCAGGCTGGTATTTCCAGAGGGCAGAGACACAGAATGTATTTCTTTAGCCGAACGCTCATGAAATTTGGCAAGTTTGGAGGTTGGCAGCATGAATCAAAAAGAAGATTGTAGTAGAATATGAATAACTACATGCTGCCTTAACCCCTGGAAACCAGAAATTAGTTAATCTGGGAATGAAGGGATTCATGATCCCCATGCTAGCAGAGGGGTTATAGACAGTTCATCACTTACGGGGGTAGGGTCGTCCTGTTTTCCTTAAGAATGTGGCCCCTGACAGGTCGATCATGCTGTGGTGGATGGCCCACAGTCCAAAGTTCATGACAGCACATAAATGAAGCCAAAGGGTTATCCAATGTATACAAAACAGAGGAAGACATGGGATTGTGGGTAGGGGTGTGGAGCTGGGGCTGGGAAGAGTTAAGGGGAGGAGTTGGGGATAAGTGATCACAATGCATTGTATAAAATTCTCAAACAATTATTAAAATGTTTACTTTAACCATAAAGTAAAGTTGCTGCTCTCTAGAAAAGACCCAAACCTCTACCCTGCAGACCTCTACAGTCCACTCATACTGGGAACGTGCAACCAGGAGGCAGGGTGATGAGAACAACATCTTCCAGGGTTTTCATAAAAGTGTGGAGCATCCACATTGGGCAGACTTTCTGGGCAAACATTTCTATCTTGAAAATCAAAACAAAGAAGTTGTTAAACTTCTTCAAGACTTCACTTTAATTTAAACTATATGAACCTTAAATCATCCTAATTAAAGCCTGTCATTAACTCAGAAACCTCAGCTTGGCATAAAAAATCTGGCGTAAAGTGATATTAAATATTTTTCCTCAGTCATAAATTATCAAATTACTTCAAGAGCTGTGTTTCATCAGGAATGGGATGAGCTCAGGCACTGGATGAAGGGAGCTGTACGGTTTTGCATAGTGCGTGTATTATGCAATGGCAAGAGGCAATTTCTGTCGTTTATTGTTTTAACTGGGAATGCGAGGACAAAGGCTTGTGCAGCGTCTAGGTTCAGCGAGGATTCTGGCACTCCATTATTTGTCAGAGAAGTGGACATCAGAACTTCCTGTGCAGAAGAAGACTGTCTATGGCTGTGGAAAGTTCGGCATTGAGGAAAGTGGAGCCAATGGAAGGCCCACCTTCCCTTCATTCTTCCAGCATGTCTTCCGAAACAACCATCTTTTATTACCACTCTATTCACCACCTTTCTTTGCCAAATTTATCTCCAAAGATAGGAGCTTGTTGGAAGCACCAAGGTATGTTCTTCTAGGTACTACATGAGTGAAGTAAAAAACAAAACGAAACAAAAAAACCCATATGCACCTAAAATAATTGTTTTCCAAACTAAGGGGTTTGTACATGTCTACTTCAGACTATAAGGGCCCCAAGTCTTGTATTCACTGTCGAAGTCAGGCAGTGATTGCAGTCTTCAAAACCTGCCTAGTCACTTATCAGCCTTGGATTAGAGTGTTTCCTTACCCAGAGGCTGTGAGCCCTCCCCCATCTGGGTTCATCGCATGTGTGGGCATGCCTTTGTTCTGCCTTCAGTGGGTCCCCCTTTGACTCTGCTCAAAAGTGCATCCATGGCCCTTGGGATTTCCTCTGGCTTGTTGTGTTTCAGACCACAGAAGGAAAGGAGAGTGTTCTACTGCGGGATAAGGACTCAAGATAGTAGGCTATAAAAGTGTCTTGTTGGCCACAGAAAACCCAGGCAGGGCAAGGTTCTCTCCCCTTGGTACATGTTGTACACAGGAGCCTGACACTGTACTGCTTTTTCTTAGGGACTTTGACATGCACTGGTATCTTCTCTGGGCATCATTGATACCGTTTTCTTTACTTGTGCCACATTCTTACCTTGTGACTCACCTTAACCATGGACAGATTGGTCAAGTAGCAGAATGGGCCAATAAGCTAGTATGATTTGCTTAAAAAAAAAGTAGATGGACATTAAAAGTGGGTTTGGATTTTGATACTTGGGGATTGCACTAACTCATCCCCCAACCTAGTTATATGTTTTCATGGCACATGGATTTGTATAAAGTGACAATCAAAGGGGAGGGATCTACAACTGGAATAACATCTTGTCTGTATGTCTAAAACCAGTAGTTTGGAGTCTAGGAGGATAAGAGGAGAATCGACCTGAAGTCAGTCCCCTCAACCACCAAAGGGCAATAGAAAGAGTACACTCAGGAAGAGCATACTCAGCACACAGGTGCCCAAGTACACCCACGTTTCACGTGGAATGTATGTTTAGACTGAAAAAAATCCCCCCAAGAAGGATTTTGGCACATGAGCGTGATACTGACAATATTTAACCACCGAGACAGCGTGGGATCTGACCCCTCAGAGTGGGGAGACAATCAGAAGACTGTCTCTTCTACCGCAGCTCAGAGCAGGGCGGTGGGGATCCACTTAGGCCTTCTGAGCTGTCAAAGGATGCAATCAGTCTGCTTCTCAAAAACACTAATTAATAAACTGCAGAAGAAGAATGGAAGGAATTAGGCATACAATCCAGTTTGCATGTGGGTTTGTAACCATGATGTGTTCAGGAACTCAATTAGGGGAGTAGCAGCTGGAATATAAATGAATAGATCTTGAAGATGCATTTAGATTAGAATTAAGGGGGAGATGAAGATCATTTGAGAATGGGAGCTTATGTACGGGGCTAACTGTCCCCTAAGACTTGACCGCTACCCCAAGATAGGGTACTGCTAGGTAGTGGAAGCTTTAAAAGATGGATCCTGATGGGTAGAAGCTAGGGAGCTGAAAGCTGTGTGATATCTAATATTCCTCCTGCTTCTCCAGCTCTTCCCTCCCCGCTCCTTATCACCCCTCCCACTCTTTTCTTCATCCACACTTATTTGATTCCATCTTCATACCCCTTTCACCCCCTCTTATTCTCTCTCCCTTGCTGCTTTCCTCCTTCCCTCCCTCCCTCCCTCCCTCCCTCCCTCCCTCCCTCCCCCCTTTTCTTCTTTCGTTTCCATCCTAACTTCCTTCATTCAATTCTTTTTTATATTTTCTTTCTGTTTTTTTAAAGAGTGTTTCTCTATGCATAAGCTCTGGTTTTCCTGGAACTCGCTTTGTAGACCAGGCTGGCCTTGAACTCACTGAGATCTGTCTGCCTCTGCTTCTGCTTCCTGAGTGCTGGGATTAAAGGCTTGTGTCACCATGGAATTAATTTCCTGGTCCCTACATGAACAGGTTTCTCCTGTTTCCAAGCACTGTGCAATGGTATGGTGCCTTGCCACAGACAAATATACATGGCCAATTAATCCTGTGCTGAAACCTATGAAACTCTGAGTTAAAGTAGACATCCTGCCACACCCTTGGTTATCTCTGTTGTTTTTTTCACAACCACAGAAAGCTATTAGGATGCCTATAAAAGAAATAGCAGAAATATGCCTTATGTTTATTTAGGTAAAGACAAGAATAACAATGCAAGAATCATATAAAACCAGAATCACATCCTTGCTCAGTCTCTTTCAAGCAGAGGTTCTTTGAACAAGCTGCAGGGCATCCCCTATAGTCCAAAAGCTTCATCTGTAGGATGGAAATGTAATAGTGATTGTCTCATGGCATGGTAAGACTTAGCCTAAGCTGGGGAACCTGAGCTAACACGTATCTGCACATGTCGATTTGTAAGCTGAATATCTATCATCATTTATGTATTACCTCTCTCTCTGTCTGTCATGTATGTATCAATCATTTATCTCTTATACACTGGTCTACAGAGATAAGCAATGGACCCCTAGAGTTGCAGAGACTCCCAGCCTTGTTGGTCTGTAGGGAAATAGCAGGCTGGAGCCCCAACATAAATGGATGCTTTAACATAAATAAGAAGGCAGGCAAAGCCTCACATCCCACATCAAGGCTGTTGTGCAGGGGCTAAACTCTGCTGACCTACTCACTTGCAGTTGGCTACTCACTTTCAGAGAGCCCGTGCATTGCCGAGGACTGTTTTTCTTACTGAATCAAGTGATACCCATATGAATACTGACTAGACACCCATACAGTCACATCCAGAATAATTGTCTGGGATCTCTGTGGTCTGAGCATGTTGACATGTATGATTACTCACTCGCAGAACTCAAGGTAGACAACGTATATAGAAGACACTTCCGTGTGCTGTGTATCTGGTATGCTGTAGAACGTGAACACTCAGTGTATTTCTTTAATTGATGATAATGAAAGCTGTGAGATGGTGATCTGGAAATATGTAATTTGCCTGAGGATTTGGGGCTGGGGCAACTTGAGCTATTCCATCACACTAAGAGGATAGCTTTCTGTAATTGGAGTAATGAGACTTTATCTTTGTAAATGGATTAATTCGTTAATTAGTACAGGTCATAGAACATAGGACCTTTGCACATGCAATTCAAGTTCTACACCCCTGAACTGCATCTCGGTCCTGAATAAGAATATTTATAAATAATGAGGTTGGAGATACTAGGCTGTAAGAAAGGAAGCACAGAGTAAATGAATGAAGGTAAATGAAATCTTCACAGACCAGGGAAGGTCAGGAGTACTGACTGTAGGAGAGAACTCAAAATAAGGAAATGAGTTCTCTCTGGAAATGAGGGTATTGCTGGTGATCTTTGGGTGTTCCATTTTGACTGACTTAATGAGTCACGTATGAATACTTCCAAGGTCAAGAGGCAGACCAATACCAAGACATGTGTGCATTCATCACCATGAGTGAGTACAAAACACTTACGTTGGGTATTGCACTACTTTCCTGGGCTCCTCCAACAAACCACCATAGACTAACAAGATTAAATATGTTGCCTTATGGTTGTTAAGGCCAGAAGTCTAAGATCAAGATGTCAGTAGAGCTGGCTCATTCTACAGGTGTTGGGAAGAAGCTGATCAAGCATTTCTCCTGGTCTAGAATGGTTTCTGGCAATTGCAAACATTCCATGTCCATGGTGCTCTGTCTATATCTCCCCCTCCTCCTCCCTCAGGACACATCTCTTTCACTTCACACAGCCTTTCTTTTTATAGGACTTGGAAAACACAGACAGAAGATAAACTTTATTTTAAGTAATTATGTATACAAATATGCCATTGCAAACAAAGATCTTCTGAGACATTCTGAGCTGGGACTTGAGTATGAGTTGGGTAGTGGGTCTTACTCATCTTATTATAGGTATGATGTTTGATTCAAATATTTAGTGTTGGTTAGGAGCAACTGTGGAAAATAAAAAGATTAAAGGGAATGAGGACGAGAAAGGGGTGGTGGTGGAAGAGGAAACAAGAGGAGGACAGATAGGAAAAAGAGGAAGAGAGGAGAAAAGCAGGGAAAATTGAGGTCAGTGAAGGTCACGTAATTCCATTTTCTGGAGCAGAAGGAAAGACTTGGCAATTTTCACACAGTGGTGCTCTGGGATCCCTCACACAAAGTAGACCATTTGTAATATTTTCCACATAGGACTGTTGAGCTCCCTTGAGTTATTTGCCAGTATACATGGACAATTCCTCACAGTTAAGAAAAGAAAACAGTTGTTACTGGCATGAGTGTGTAGAGGTTAGAGACACTGGTAATCATCCCAGGCTGTATAGAACAGCTACTCGTATTCAATCTACGATATGTTTAATGGGGAGACATCATACTCTATAGGGGATTTAGAAAGGGATCTTGTGGAAGACATTCCTAAAATGGAGGGAGTTTAAGGTAACTGTTGTTGAAATATTTTCTAAATATCTAAATATTTCTTGATATTTATAAATATCATCTTTGATATTTGTTTGATCAAATAAACACTTTGAAATAACTTCTAGCATCATTGCTCTGGTGTAATGAGTTTTATCGGGAGATTACCAGTTTACTTGGAATCATATCTTCTCACACTCCAATGTCATAGTTGTCAAGATGGATGCTACCGGCAAATATCACCTGCAACTAACTCCCTTGAACTTAATCCTCACGGTAGCTGACCCTGTTTCTCTTGTTGGGCTTTCATGCCCTCATTTCATTCAGCAGATGATAGACTGCTTGAGGAATTTTTTTCAGTTACAGATGAGAATAAGACAGAAAGAGTCTGTGCCCTCATGAGACTTTCTTCCCTATGGGAGAGGTACAATAGAAAAGGGGATGAGTGCCATTCAGAGCACAGCAGAGAAAGAGCCAAGGAAAAACCAATCTTGGAGCAGAAGAGACATGGTTAGGGATGAGACTGGCTGCTGTTGAATAATGGAAACTGACTGTCTTAGTTAGGGTTTCTGTTACTGTGATTAAAAAAAAAAAAGAAGAAATAGAAAAATGTGACCATAATCAGATAGTGGAGGAAAGGGTGTGTCTCAGTTTACAACTCTCAGATCACAGCCATTACTGAGGGGAAGCTGGGGCAGGAACCCAGGGGGGCGGGAGCTGATGCAGAGTCCATGGAGGGATGTTGCTTACTGGCTTGCTCTTCATGGCTTGCTCATCCTGTTTTCCTATAGCACACGGGACTACCATCCCAAAGGTGACACCATTTACAGTTAGTTGTGTACTGTCATAACAATTATCAATCAAGAAAATGCACAGCAGGCTTGCTCACAGCCACTCTGATATGGGCATTTTCTTAACTGAGGTTCCCGCTATCAAAATGACTCTGGCTTGTGTCACATTGACAAGAAACTACCTGGCACACTGATTCCACATTCTCCTCTGTTACAATGGTCTCTACACACTGGCAATACTGGTAAACTGGTTTTCAGGCTTCTCTCATGGAACTACACCTTGGCAACTCACAAGTTTGTGCTGAAATGATGTATAATGACTGACAAGAGCAATTACAGGTGCATAGAGAAATTTTGTTCTTTTAATGTATTGCACTAAAAAAATTCATTTGTGTATAGAAGTAGAGAGGGTGTCATAATAAACCTAACATCTATTTTCAACAATTGCTAAAACGTTTGGCATTTCTCCCACCAATTTGTAGGGCTACTTCTCATGGAAGAATAAGTGATTATCACTCATTTCTGTCCAATTTCAGAAGTGAAAATTAATTTGGAGCCTCTTCTGCATGTAATGGACAGAAACAGTGTTTAGGGCCTTATATTTTGGGACATTCCTCTCTATAACAAAGTTCCCCTGTGACAGGAGTCTGCCTTGGTGTCATTTAATGAGAATTTATTACCCAATAGTGCTAATATTGGGCACAGGAACTCTGTCTACAGAGCAGTGTGAACCTGTGTCTCTTCTTCTTTTGTTAGTCTGATTTTCTTTTATAACGTTCCTCCTCCTACTCAAAACCTCCTGTGCCTTAGGACTTGGCTATGTTTGCACAGAGTGGGAAACGAGGAAGAAAGGTCTGACCGTAAGATGTGTTCGAGGGCCCAAGTCTCTCCGTGGAAAAGTCATTCCATACTGAAGATGTTGTCGTTGCTGCCTTCCACAGAGCAGCAGGGCACGCTTCTCTCTGAGGGTTTACGGCTGCCTGACATCTACCTGGAAGGTCACAGAACCAAGTAGTTCTGGGAGACACTGCTTTGAGACCCGTACGTGCTATGCAGGCAGAGCAAGTTTAACGACTCTGAAGCTCGTATGGGGCTGAAGAGATTCTTAAGCAAAGTATGAGCTGCTCCAGCTGCTGTTTGATACTGAGGAACAAATAGGAAGGGAATGTGCACCGCAATCATGAATGAAAGATTTAAAAACGCAGCGCACAAGAATGTTTGGAGCCAGTTTCATGGTGAAGCATGAAAGCTAGTTCAGGGGACTCAATTTCCAGTCTTGGTTCTATAAGCATAAATAACATGCCTCATAATAGACCCAGTTACTGGTAATGAGATGCTCCAAGTACATCTCCTCTCCCCTTATGGAGATACTGACCTTTGTCAAGGAAGGAAGACTTTAGGCAGTTTGCTCGCAACCATCCCTCCAAGTCAATGTTATGGATAACTTCACACAGTTTAACGTATTCTGCTTCTGGAGTCCATTCCCTAGTCCACTACCACCGTGCTCAGTTTCTCAGTAATGTATAGAGATCACTTTATTCTGCACGGCTGGAAGTTGCTATTTTATGTTCCGAAGTGCATCGTGTGGCAAGAACAGTGTGGATAACAAATGTCTGTGTTACTGGCCAGGGCATATTCAGGGTCTATAAAATGCAAGCTCTACTTTTAGTGTTCAGATTGATTTCTTAACACTGTAGCCGAGTCCCACACTAATGCCCCTCGGGAGCTGTTCTGTGGCTCTATCATGGAGACCTTTATCCTGTTCAACCTACAGCTCTTTCCGTCTAACCAAACTGCCTTCTCTAAGGCTGTCAGGAAGTGAATAACACCGCTGGGCCTTAAAAACCCAATCTGTGACTTGTCCTTATTCAGAAGCAAGGTAGCAGTCATGCCTGTTTGGTAGAACTGCCTTTGGTTGCCAGTGTTAAAGCTGGAAAAGGAAATACAGGTTATGGGCTGAAAAGGAAGGTGGCAAGTTTGCAATGAAAGTGTAAATTCAATTGAAATACTAAAGTTTTAGAGAAACAGTGGGTATTGGGAATATTCTGGTCTGTACATGGTGCATTTGAAGTCTAGGGATATCAAATGACATATCTTCCCAGCGTGATAGCCAAGTATCATGAAAACCAGGTCTCCTAATGCCTCCAATGCTCTCTTCCTTCCATAACCTCTGATTCAACAATGGTAACTCATGTTCTGATAAGGATTCATTATGTATACCTATTTCCAGTTGGAAATCTTCTTAATGTCGTGCCAGAGGGGAACTTTGCTTGGCTCTAAGTACACACGTGTCAAGCTTCATGGAGGCCTGTCTTATATGCTATGCATGTCACCAACCTTTAGTGTGCAAAGTAACATATTGTAGTGCATTCACTAATGATGTCTAACCACCACCTACCGGTGGTATCACTCTAGAGAAACTGTACACATTGACCATTATTCTCTGTTTTCTACCTTCCCACACAGGCCAACGAGACAATATCTATTATCTCTCTATAGGCTTGCCTTCTTTTCATCTTCAAAAATGTCAAAAATGGCATAATATAATATGTAAGGTTTTGGGGCAAGCTTGTTTCACATAGCATATATTATATTGCTTTATTTTTATATTGCTATATTTTCGCATCTCATATATATATGTATGTATCTACATATATATATATATATATATATATATATATATATATATATATATGTTCATTTGTCTTTCATTTTAAGCACTATTCCATATATGATTATCTGACTTTCTTTTGGGATGGGTCTTAAACTTTATTTATTTAACCTTTTTGGCTTCTGTGAGCAATTTTCACTGAAAATCCAAGTACACATTTTTGTACAGACATGTTTTGGTGTGTTTGAGTTAGCTGGTTGGTTGGTTAGGTTTTTTGTTTTTGTTTTTTATGTCAACATGACACAAAGCTAGAATCATCTGGGAAGAGTTTAAATTGAATACTTCCATAGATCAGGTTGGCTTGTGGGCATGTCTGAGGGTGATTTTGGTTATTAACTGATGTGGGAAAGCACAGGGTACCACGGGTGGCACCATTCCCTTGGCTGAGTGCCCTGACTGCAGGAGAGAGGAGGAAGCAAGCATTCATGCATTCGTTTCTCTCTACTCTTGACTGTGAGTAGGATGTGTCCAACTGTTTTAGGTTTCTGCCCCCAGGACATTCCTACAATGGACTCTAACCAAGAACTGTGAGTCAAATAAACCCTGTTCTTTTCTAAGATGCCTTTGTCAGGGTGTCTTATCACAGCAGCTCAAATGCAATCACAACTTACTAGAACAGACTACTCTTTACCAAGAACTGTAGTCCTAACAGTCACCTGTAGCCAAGAAATACTATGGACATAGGAAATTGCAGGAGCAAATTCTCTTAATGTTTCTAGAAAACTTTTTGTTATTTTTTTATTTTTAAAATTATATTATAATTATATCATTCCCCTTTCCTTCTCACTAATCACTTTTATATATCTTCCCTTTTTCAAAATTCATGACCTCTTTTTCTTTAATGGTTATCTTTCCTTTCTCCTTCTCTCATAAAAATGTAGATACCTAAATACAACCTGTTCAGATCATATAATGTTATCTGTATGTATACAACTTCATGGATGACCAATTGGTACTAAATAGTTGACCGGGGATTATTTCTCAGGCTCTCAAACCTTCCTTACTTGCTTAGTTCTTTGTCTACAGTTGCCCAGTGAGCTGTCCTTCTTTCATGTTGGCATGTCTGTTGGTGACATTCTTCTTCAGGGCTTCTGTAGGCAAGGCTGAGGGAAATCCATGGGTTCAGTTTCTCTAACATTTCTAGGAGATACTCTCTCACAGCAAACTTCCTGTCCCTCTGGCTCATAATCTTTTCATGCTCTCCTACACAACGATCCCAATTCTTAGGTGCAGGAAATATGTTATAGATAAACCAGTTGGGACTGGGTACCACATGATATTTTGTTCTTTGCATTTTGTTTGGTTGTGGTTTTCTCTAATAGTTTCTGTCTACTGCAAAGAAACTTTTTTTTGATGAGGGTAGGAACTGCACATGTATCTGAAGATTTACAGCTGGGAATTGTAGTTGAGAGAGAACATTCCATTTTTATTTTTCTGAGTCTTGGTTATCTAACTCAATATGATCCTTTTTAGCTACATCCATTTACCTGCAAATTTTATGGTATCATTTTTCTTTACAGCTAAATAGTATTTCATGCTGCATATGTACCACATTTTCAGTATTCATTTGTCAGTTGAAGGATATTCAGGGTGTTTTTATTTTCCAGCTCTTATGAATAGAGAAACATTGAGCATGGCTAAGCAATTATCTGTAGAATAAGATGTTTAAGCCGGGCGGTGGTGGCACATGCCTTTAATCCCAGCACTCGGGAGGCAGAAGCAGGCGGATCTCTGAGTTCGAGGCCAGCCTGGTCTACAAGAGCTAGTTCCAGGACAGTCTCTAGAAACTACAGGGGAACACTGTCTCAAAAAACAAAAAAAAAAATAAGATGTTTAGTCATTTTGGCATATACTAAGAAGTGGTAAACCTAAGTCATATAGTAGATTTAGCTTTAGTTTTAGCTAACTTTTAATATTTCTATTGCTAAAGTATTTTCTAGGTTATAATCTTGTTAATCATTTACAGCACAAATCATAATAAAATTATCACGTGTTTGAACAGAAAAGGAAGAATGGCTGCACAATTGGGTACTATCTATGGCTTCAGGTATCACTTGTCCTGGAACATGGGTTAGGAGGTGTGGGGCGAGTGTATAAGCAGAGTTAGAATTATGGGTTCCCATGAAGATATGATAGAATAATTCCTGAAATAATTATTCTAATTCACTACCCATAGTATGTGAGGGTTTCAATTGCTCTATCCTTTTGCCGTCAATTCAGAAGAACTAACAAAATAAAATGAATTTTGGTGAAGTCACTGTAACTCTTGTCTCCTCTGCTTGGGTCATATTTTCAAACAAAGGGGTATGAATCAGAGATTGAGTTTGCCTGTGTACTTGGAAGATTGAGCGTATTTCGATAGTTTTCTAATTTCAGCCATTCTACCAGGTAAGAATCTGTAGCTCACTGTAAACTTAGCGCATATTTCCCTTCTGGTTTATAATATTGTGCACTTCTATGTGACTTTTGGAAATATATTTCTTTTTGAATTATTATTTCAAGTGATGCTTACTTACTTTTATTGGGTTACTTATGCTTTTGTACATTTCTTTGTGATATGTAGGCATTCCATATGTCTGGGTACTCATGTTCATGTCCCCCCCCCTCTGTAAAGACTGAAGCTTCATTAGAAGAATTTACTTTCCAGGAAAATTCAACTTTGGATCGAAACCAAGGACTGGAAGTTAATATAAAGAGCTTTCTTTGTGGAAGAAATGAGGTAGTGAATAGTTGAGCATGATATTGTGCTTTCATGACTTCAATATGTCTTTTCCCTGTACTTAGAAGAAATACAAAATTAATGACTTTTTCAGGTAACTGGTTCTAGAAGATGTATTTTGTTTAATAGTAACTAGCTATTATCCTTTTAGTGAACCAATCAGCTTAAATATCTGTTCTATCTAAGTAAGAATTCAGAATATGGACTCAGTTTTTTATTTACACATTGTATTTCTAACCAGGCATTTCCAATAAAAAAAAATCTAGAGTTTGAGGGAAAGTTTTGATTTTTGTTCTTCAAAATTCAGTAAGGAAAAAAAAAAACCTTTCCCTTTCCATGACAGAATGTCTTGCTAACACCTCTCTCCTCAGGGGTCTTGTACTACTGGTTAGAATAATTTGTACATCAGAATGTTGTTACATTTAATCTCTTAAATTTCTCTTAATTTTATCAAAATGAATGGCAAAGCTAAATTTTCTAATTATTGGCAAGTTTTCAAGAATTTCCTTCTTGTGTGATTAGCCAGGTTTTAAATCTGTTATTTACAATTACATATAAAGTTTTAAAAATGTGTTATTAACGCATCTCTGTTTGCCCCTGTATTTCCCTGTACCTTGATGTGCAAGCCTGGCAACCTTCAATATCTTACCCCTCTACTTTTCATCTGTAATCTGCTATCCCTTCTCACCCCCTTAGTGTGTCTTACCTCTAATGAAAACTGGTCGCTTTCTGGTTTCCTGGATTGTTTTTGATGGGGAGGAGTGTTGTGAGTCACCTTCAGCACATAGCATTGCTTTTGTACTGGTAAGCACACAGCAAACCATGAAAAGAATGTACTGGCAGGGTCTCCCACACGCTAACTATACTGTAGAGAGATAAAACAGGGTAAGCCACGAATCTGATTCCTTGGATATACATAGAATTTTGTATTTTCATATGACGTCATTTGCCAACAGTGACTTTCTATATTAATGGTGCAAATCTGTTCCTAACCATATTAGTCTTCGTTTATGAACAAGTAAGAACCCAAGTCCTGTAAAAGTTTAACCTCAGTCAACTTGGATTACATTGGCTGAAGCCCTGTTTTCTCTTCTGCTATTAAAGTGGTTGCTTAACATGGAGTGCATTCACAGGTACTATGGAAGAGTCTTGAGATAATCACCAAGTGAATACTAATTTAATAAAGGTACTGAGTTTAATCTCATTTAAAACATAGTGGTAAATATAGCCTTTTATTATTTTGTTCCTGCTGATTCTGATGACAATAATGGATTTTGTCAGTTTGTGCTAATTGCCAATTCTACAGCAAGAAAACTGAGATGATATGAGGAACTTCCTTGACTGTAGTTTGTCCCCTCAGTAGCAAAATCTGCTTTTTTATAAATAACCCTGGTTTCATCTGAAGGAATTAACAAGATTGTAAAATATCCCAGCAAAAGGCAAATGCTTGACTTAATTTGTTGTTGTTGTTGTTGTTGTTGTTGTTGTTTTATTGTTGTTGGAGTAGTGGTGGTTGTAAGATTTAAACCCAGGGTCTTCTGTCTTCTAGGCAAATGCTCTACCGCTGGGATATTTAAGCCCTTAAATGTGTTTCTAAGGAAGTGTGCCCAGAGAGATTCCAGAGGCATAAGTGGGTATCGCCATAACATTTAATGTTCTTGATAAAATTATACCCATGGTGTCAACGAGCTAATACTGTTTGAGGTAAAAATAAGTGACTGAAGAAGAAGGAAATCCCTCCTTGTCCAGTGAAGCCAGGCAGATATTACAAGGACAGAAGCCTGCTAGAGATGCTTCTAGGGAGGTCTTGACATGACATCCCTTTGGGAAGGAAGGGCATAAGTGCTATAAGCCGGTACTAAGGACAATGCTCACAATTTTCTTTTTACTTAATCTTGATACTCAATAGAGATCCTTAACATTCCATCATAAGGAATGTTTTGGTGAAATTTCAGATAAGAATTTAAAGGGGGAATTTCAGGTGGAGAAGCAGTGAGACAACCTGTTAAGGCCAAGGTCGTAAACTCCTGGGCAAGGCCCTGTATGAGTAGGGCTGGCTGAGGTTCCTCTACTTCCTGGGCAGCCTCTTTGTCCTTCCTGCTCTGCTGAACTTATGACTGCTTGTTGGAAACCAAGACTCATTCTTTCCTAGGTCATGGGAAATTGTTAAGTGGATCTAGTTGGCCCAAGTTCCAAAATAAATGATTCAAGGAGACTGTGTACAGAGTTCCGCTTTCAATAAAGAAGAACCAATTTCATCTAAGGACATAAATCTCTAGTATAAGAGTAATGTCGGCTTCTCAAGAAATATACAAAGTAGTTTTCCTTCCTGGCCCTAAACAGAAGTGTTGATTGACATGGCTTTTTTTCAGCGTCACATCTTCCCTTACTCCTGTCTTCTGGTGTCTGATTGTACCACGAGGGTGCTGATGTCTCTTGGGTTTATCCTTCTAGAAAGGATTCTCCATTTTGTCTGGCTGAAAGGTAAAGCGAGTGTCCATTTCCTAAGTTTTTACTAAACTCACACTTGTATGGAACCTGTTGAAACTTGAGCAGAGTTCCTTATTATTCTAATATATGTTGGGACCAATTAAGTCCTGGTCTTCAGCTGCTCTTCCCTGCTAGAGTCTTCTAATTGTAGTTACTAAAAGCTGTGCTTTACTTAGAGGATCAGAGGATTGGATTTTCACCTGTTGGACATTGACTGCAGTGTATTTAAGCCTCCACCGTGCTATTAAAGAGGGGCTTTTGGTACCAGTGTTGGAAGGTCTGCATGTCGGTGTGTCTCTGCGTGTGTATTCTCAACCCCCAGCCCCTTGCCCGAAGCTTGAAAACTGGGTTCTAATGCATAGAACACAGACGGGGGAGGGGGGCAGTGCACAGCAAAGATACTTTGAAATCTTTACATATTCTAATATTCTAATCACACATATTCATCTTGATGTTTTTATGAAAGCAACTAGGTAGAATCCACTGTTTCAAAGTATGGATCAAATTCTCACTCTCCACAAATATTCCAAAATTCTAGCACCAGGAAATACGTCCATAAGTCAACCTCCCCCAGTCTAATCAACAATTCTCTAGGGACTGGCATCATTCGGAATGAGCTAAATAATAGTGGAAGCTTGAGAATGTTCATTAGTTAAAATTTATTCTTCTCCATTGGGTCAGTATAAAATATACAGTTATTTTATAGGCATCAGTAAGGACTTAGGTTTCATATAAACAAGTTAGTTTTCCAGAGCCTATCTGATTACCTGGATTTTCTGCATCTAATTTGTGTAGTTACACAAATTTTGAAGGAAAAAATGTACTGAGATTTTTCTTTGTTGACACCATGTTTGCTCTTTTAAGTCATGTGATAATTTAAATATTTGAAATCTGCTATTGACTGGTTGTTTACTGTATATAGACACAAGACAATACTGAGCTTTGTAAGAGTGGATGAGATGGGTTTCCACTCTGCCCTGTTATTGGTATCTGTAACAGCTACTGGCATCAGTAACAAAATGGCCATGAGAGTAATGTCCTTCCATGGCCTGATACCTCTCTATTTTTAAGCGGATTCTGTTGACAAGGCTGGTGAGGTGGACGTGTTTGAGTCTTCCTTCTCTTCTGTGTGTGTCCTTGCTATTTCACTTCCAACTGGAGGGTACAGCTAGGAACAGATCTCCAGAGAGAAGTGCGAAGAGACTGCTCTGTGGTTAGCACCAGAAGGCAAGCTCTAGACTTTCTTTAAGGTTGAACATCTCCTTGAGCAAACAAGTGCAGGAAATTGATAATTTGTCTTAAGTGGATGTGTCCCTGGTGGACTTAAATTAAAATATTCCAACTTGTGCTTCCAGAAGTACTTAGATTAGAGTCAGTACCCCAAGCCAAGTTATCTTGGTAGTAATTGCTGAGGCAATCTCCAAGGAAAGCAAGATCCAGACTGTATGGGGTGCTGTAAAGGATGATGTCAACACCTTGACTGAAACCTTGAATATATATGTGTGTTCTACCATAGAGAAAGTTGTATTTCAATATGTATGGAACATTATGTTTTCTCAGCCTTATAGGTGAAAATAAATAGTCAACCGTCATTCCATCTAAGGGAACAAACTGGCTTCTAACAGTTCTGTTTTCTTTTCATATGTGTGTGGAAAGTAACTTACCGTGCTTTTTGCTTTTGCTTTTCTTTTTAATTTGAAGTGATTATTACAGACAAAGGTAAAGTATCAACCATTTCTTAGCTAGGGAGAAGTGTTTTTAAATTTCAAATTATAGAGAAATATCAAGGAAACTCAAATACAATCTTTATGCTTTAAAGTGGAGGTAGCATGTAAGTGAACCAAGTCTTGTATTATATATATTTTATATATAATATCTAGAAAGGAGTGAGAGGGTGAATGTTTCTCTTGGCCTGAAGGTGGTATCTAAGTAGGTTCAATGCCAAGAATAATTTTCAGAAATGTGAGCATTACTCACCAAATTTAAAAATCCATATATGGTAAAATTCATTTAAGAGAAGTGTGAGTTTCATTACTTATCCAAAGTAAGTGTTAAAAAGACAACCTGGAAATTTTATTCCATCTTCTCTTTCATTCTTATTTATCTTTTGTAATCCACCTGAATGTTATTTAAAGCAATAACTTACATCTTTCAACTCAACTTTCTCTGGTATAATATTTATATATATACACATATATATGTATATATGTGTATATATATGTATATATATATGTATATATAGTGTCAACCTGTTTTGCTGGCTATATTTTACCAATTGGATTCTGTAATATTTTCTGCTTACTCATTTCCAAGTTAAGTAAGATTTTCTGTGATGGGAAATGGGCGTATTGTTTTCTTCTTGACAGCTTATGGTGTTTATTGAAGAAAGCTGGTCTTTGCTTGGCCTTCTATATTGAACATACTGTTTGTATTGGGGATGATGTTGACCATAAGGTGTTTAACATTGTCCTATGGCCTATTTTAGTATGTGATTTATGACCTACTGTATAATTTTGTGGCTCCATTTGTACACCCTTGAACAAGGTATTCCAAGTAATGCAGTCCTCTGAATCACACATGGGACCGCCATCCGTCTTATAGTAGCAAATGAAATGATTTCATCAGGACTTTAGAAGCAATGATGGGATGGATAGTACCCTACAGACCAGAGACTAGAACTGTAAATCTGAGCATAGGTGCTGGTGTGTTGCCTATGCTGTGACACACCCCTAGGTACTGGCAGATATAGAGGGGGTCAAATAAACGGGTTAAGATTAATAAGAGAATAAATGTACAAAGGAAGCAAACTGAGAACAAGTAGGTAAGAACCTGTGAAATGATTGTATATGATAGAAGGGGCAGCTGGAGTGAATGCTACAAGCATATGAGATGCTGAGTAATTGTATAGAGAACTTTCTCCCTATTATACATACCTATGGAGTGATATGACGTGATGAATATGTGACCTAGTCCCACTTAGTCCAGATTCTGGGGATTCTGGCTAATGTAGTCTTTGATATAACCTGGATATTGGGGCTTGTGAAATTCCCCAAGTAGTTACAGTGGTTAGCCAAGGTTGTGAGCCAACATATGAAGGGTTAGACATAAACGATCCCAAACAGCATTAGTGACAGAAACAAAGAATGAGGAAGAATGTAGAAATCAATGTTCTGCAATGACATATCTCAACACCTGGTAGCCACTATAACTTCCAAACAATAGGATGAATTCAGGGACAGGCCGCTGTGTGTAAAAACAGCTCTCTTATTCAGTGTCGTGGCTGAGGTCTGTAATTGCCTGAGCTTAGTGTAGCAATGAGCTCAGACCTTGGACACCAAGGTTACTGAGTATCCACAGACTTTGGCTTTTTCTTTTCAGAATTGGAAGTATTTTTCTTTACCTGACATGGTGACCCCCAAAGTCTCACAGGAGGGAGCACGAACCAAACATCCTATATCTATAGGAACAGAGGACCCCTCTCTGAGTCTATATTAGTCTGCAAAGAGACACTGACACTCAGATCTGCCTGCAGGAGTAGAGAGAGGGAGGGAGAGAGAGAGAGAGAGAGAGAGAGAGAGAGAGAGAGAGAGAGAGAGAGAGAGAGAGAGAGAGAGGGAGAGAGAGAGAGAGAGAGAGAGAGAGAGAGAGAGAGAGAGAGAGAGAGAGAGAGAGAGAATATACGTGCTCCTACACTTTGAAGGAGACATCAGGAATAGAATGGTCATATGCTTAATGATCTACATACTGATGAAAACTGAGCCACAGAAAGTGATGTTTGTGTTGGTTTTCAAATCGATAAAGTGAATGCCTCCAACAGTCTACTAAACAAAACAACTCCCTATGTTATTTATTTATGAGTATAAATTCTTTGTATTAAAGTACTTGAAAACATATAAACCTAGTATTTAAATTGATAAAATTTCAATAGTAGAACTCTGGAGAATGAAGCCTTATGTTTGAGGCAAATTGCTGAGATATGTAATTATACTTAGTATGAAAAGGATATAAAATGTAGAATACAACTTAAGTGGAAAGCCAGTCCATTTTATAAGGAACAAAATACCATATTACAGGCCATAACCTACTCTGAGAGAAATGAGAAGCATGAAGTATCGAGATCAGACTAAGCCCTTGGAAAAACTGTCTCTGCTCACCTGTCCATGACAGAGCCATGTGGCACATGCTTCATCCAGGTTTTGCTGTTCCGCATAGTTTCTCTAATGAAGAGAACTGTCTACCTCCATCCTCCTAACACCTTCCACAAGCTCCCAGGACATACAGAGGATGAACTGCATTATAACATCGGCTGCCACGCTAAGGATACTGCTTATTATTTGCAAAGATAACAGTCAGACTCCATCTAAGTAACTTCTTGCATTGCTGTGGCAAAATACCTGATGATGTAAGGTGTGGAAATCTGGCTTATAATAGCTCACAGTTCGAGGACGGTATCTGGAGTGGGAGGCATCTGGTTAAATTGTGCTCAGTCGGGAAACAGAGAGAGATGAAGGATAGTTCTCTGTGTATCTCGTTTTATTCAGCTGGGGACCCCATCGTAGGGGATGTTGCTAGCCACGTTCATTTTTGGTCTTTCCTAAACCTAACTGGAAATCTTTGTTTTTCACTACGTTACCATATCATTTCTCCCTTCCCTTTCTTCCCTCCAAGTCCTCCCACTTCCCTTCAGGTATGTTTCCAGTTCATTGACCCTTCTTTATTGAAATATTATTGTTATATATATGTGTATAGGAATATATATATATATATATATATATATATATATTTATATATAAAACCTGCTGAATCCTTTGATTCTTGGTTGTATGTCTATGTTTCTAGATATGACCACTTGATATTGAATAACCAATTGGAAAGTTCATACCTAGACAAACTAATTCTCCCTCACTCAGAAGTCCTTAACTACTTGTGGCACTTAATCTAAGGAAAGGGTCCCATGAAATTTCCCCCTCTGTGTTGACACGTGAACTCTTATTGCTTTTGTTCGTGTCTTGTAAAGAAATTTCATGAGTATAGTTTTTCTGTCATATCTAGAAGATAGAATGTTTCTGCATATCTTCCCCGCTGGCTTTTAAAGCCATTCTACTCCCTTGTCTATGACATTCTCTGAGATAACTTCAATATCCGTAAAGTTACTGAGAGTTGATAGTTGCCAAGAAAGGAAGAGCCATATTTTGGAGATATGATTGATGGTAGATTGGCCATGATTCAGTAAGTAGCATCATACACATGTGCATATGGGTGACACTATTGGACTCAGTTTAGCAACAATGTAGCAGCAAGAGGACAAGAGGTTGGGAGGGAGATGGGTGGGGACACTGGAGGAACTGGAAAAAGGTAATGGTGGATGGATACTGCTACTCTCAACACACAGAGTCTATACGAATCATTCAGACAGTAAAAGTTATTAAAGAACAAAACCAGTTTTAGCCAGCACGTATTTCAAGCCAAGAATTAATAAACAGAGGGCTGAGATGATGGCTCAGCCAGAAAGCACTTAAAGCAAAAGTAAAAAGATTCTTGTTTTACTAGAACCCATACAAAGGAAACCCAGTGTGCCCAGTTATGGGGTGGTGGGTATAGGTACCTGGGGTTCACTTACCTGTCAGCCAGGCAGATTTAAACATATTCTTGCACACACATGCATGCCTGTGAACCTTCACACACACAAACACACACACACACACACACACACACACACACACACACACACACACACTGAGCAGAACTAGCACATATTAATAAAAATAAGTCATTAATTTGCTATTTTCTACACTCTACTGATAGAAGAAAAGCAGAACTGAAGGAGACACAGTTACTTGTGACTAAATCTTATCTTCTAGATTTGAAGAAGGGTGAACAATAAGACCAAAATGATCACAACTTTTATCTGCAGGTAGGAAATCTATTTCAACTAAAAGAAAACGCTTCCGTAAGCCATTTCTGCTAAAATGTTCTGAACACAGTGAAGGTAGGAGGATCATTCAGTCAGAAGTCATAGTTTTGATATAAAGTAAAATTTGCCTCTTTCTCTGTCCCCCCCTCCCCCGTGGTACTGCGGAAGTTCTCAACGGTAATGCTGTTTTGAGTGGTCTTTGTTGTTCCTTGTCAAAGTATTTGCTCTAGTTGTGGGAAAAGCCAGCTCAAGGAGCAGGGCTCAACAAGCGTGATTGATGTGCAGGGATAACCAGAAAATAAATCCCAGCTAAGCCACCAAAACTTCATAAACAGGCCTGGTCACATTTCCCGTAAAGAGCCTTTCCTGTTGACTTTTCCACGATGAGGCATGTTTTGACTAAGTTCTCCATGCTTTAATTATGCATAGCATGTAGAAGGGGGTATAAATCTTCTTGGCATAAATTTTAGATTGGAGAAAATTTGTGGGTAGGAGAGAAAATCGGTAATTTTATATATTGATGAGAATATCTGAATTAAAGCCTGTCATGTCTTTAGTCTTTTATTTTTTGAGATGCGGTTTGAGTTGTTTATGTGTGTGTGTGTGTGTGTGTGTGTGTGTGTATTAGACTGTTTCTACATAGCAAGATTGAAGCAAGAACTATGCCAAACTTGATCAAATGTTTGTGACCCTTCTCTTTTGGGGAGCAAATGAAAGCCTGCTTTTTCTCTCATATTTCAAGAAAAATAACTTAAAAATCTATTACCTTTGTACTCAAAATTTTTTTAATATCTGGTCCTATTTGTAAATGGGTGCTATCAGAGATTAGTAAGAAATGAGGAGACTGTAATCCTATGGCATTCTGAATGTCTGTGAGAACAAACCTCAGATTACCTCATAATAATAAAAACTTTAGGTAGGATGCTCATAGCTATTTAATGTATGAAAGTGAAAAAAAAAGTCCTCAGGTACTTGTATTTTCCTATCAAGTTTTATACTTAATGAATATTTTGGAAAATTTGAACTACCATTTTACTACATTTTTTTCTAAAATAGTAAAAGATTTCATAATAAATTGGTGATGTAATAAAATGTTATGCAACTACTAAAATACTTTTGAATAATTTAAGTAATAAGGAAACAGTTACTGCTTAAATCAGAGTTGCCAGCTCTGCACTGTAAGGTGTTGATGGTGTTCTTGTTTTCTCCCCAGGGGGTGTAAGTGGCATCTACACAGTCCCCAGGTGCTGTCACAGGCTTGTGGGCAAGACTGCTTGTGCTTGTGAACCACGCTTTAATGAAACAGGGAAGAAAGGGTGGGATGGAACAAGGAAGCAGCACAGTCCGGTGTGTGCATGCATGTGCATGTGTGTGTGCATTGGTGTGTGCCTTTACATGCTGTCCCTGTGCACGTGTGTTTGCATGTGTGCGTGCATCGGTGTGAGTGTATATGTACACTTGTGGATGAACTCAATTCTCTGATTTGATTGTGAATTAATGCCATAATAAAATTATTTGAAACCAAGAACATGAGTCCCCAAAACTGGACAAAAATATTATTTAAGCATGACCCCCTTCCTTTTCTCTCACCAAATTCTCTGTCTACTTCTCCTTTGAGCTGCACCACCTAAAATATGACATAGGCTTGAAAATCAAACTCATTTTAAGTTACTTCTTTTACTAAATTTTAGTCTAAACTTCACTATAATCCTAAAGCAATCCAAAGATCATTTTCACCCCCGTTTCTCTATCAGTGGAACATAACAATGCATTTAAATAATAAAGTACCCGTGTCCCTTAATCCCATTATCTTTGTTCTTGCTGAATAACAGCCACATTGCTCAGACTCAGTTCCCCCATGCTGTATGTAAAGTCCGATCTCTCCATTTGTTGATACTCCTCTCTACCAGTGTCTTTCAGTCCATACCTACTTGTGCTCTGCATCTAAGGCTTCATTAATCTAGACTTTTCCTCAGTTCACATTTCTCTAAACCCATCTCCATGCTAGTTGATGTTTCCATGACCCTTTCATAATGAATGAGACTGTGCACAGAGATTTGGGCATTTCATCTCCACATAAGAGCTAACGGTTTATTCGAAGCATTTACTTTGCTGATAAGAAAGCGTTTGTTTACATATTCAGTTGATTTTTTTCTTGATAATCTTCTTTAAATGTACTATTTGTTTACTTATAGCTAAACGTCTAATTGCGTATACGTCCTATCTTTAATACTTCTATGGGTTGAACCACTGGAGATCCTACAGACTTTCATCTAGAATAATAGACTTTTATCTATTTTTGAGGGAAGTTCTCTTGCCACCAGTAATAAATAGATTTTAATATTTTAATATTAATAATTTTATATTGCCAACTTTGCCATCATTTCACAAAAGCTTTTTGATACTTTCTCTAAGACTTGAGGTCTCTCTTAACACTAAAAATCTATTTTTATTAATTTTATTTAAGTTTCCCCATTAACTAGCCATTTTGCTCACCTTCAATACCCTTTAAGAATGTAATTTTCAAAAATTCCTAAACAAAAGGCCATGTAAAACTTGTGTGGTAATGCACAGAAATGAAAGAGAAAGACAAATTTGTTATTATTTTGAAGTTCTTTTAGATTTACTTATTTTATGTATTGTTTTCCCTGCATGCATGTGTACCACATATGTGTATGGTGTCTATGGAAGTTTGAAGAAGGCAGCAGGTCCACTACTATCGGGCTTACTAGGGGTTGTGAACCTTCATGGGGGGGAGGCAGGAATTGAACCTGGGTTCTCTGAAAGGTCAAGTTCTCTTAGGTGCTGATCCATCTCTCTAGCCCTATGTTATGCTAATTTTTAATAATTGTAAGGGGATTTTTATATACAAAAGCTTCCATATCAATTACAGAGGAAATGGACTATTTTGTTCTGTGTGTTTGTGTGTGCCCATGTGTCTGACTCTTGCGGTTGTGTATGTTCATGTATGTGTTCATGTTCACAGGTATGTACTTGAGTGCTGTTCTTGCTATGAGGCAGAATCTAGTCAAAGCTTGGCTTGGGATTGGTGGCCATGTGTAAATATATTTCAAAAATATTTTAAATTTTGAAATTTTTAAAAATGCAATGCCTGCATTTTTGTACTCGGTACTTGCAAGATCTCATTTTGTTCTTTGGTGACTCATAAATTTCAAATAAAAAGATCATGAAGTCGTCAAAATTCCTAAGTTTTAGAAACTGCCATGGAGTTCAGTCTTGAATCTTGGGATCACATCTTTCTATCTATCTATCTATCTATCTATCTATCTATCTATCTATCTATCTATCTATCTATCTATCATCTATCTATCTATCATCTATCTATCTATCTATCTATCTATCTATCTATCTATCTATCTATCATCTATCTATCATCTATCTATCTATCTATCTATCTATCTATCTATCTATCTATCTATCTATCTATCTATCTATCATCTATCTATCTATCATCTATCTGTCTGTCTGTCTGTCTGTCTGTCTGTCTATCATCTATCTATCATCTATCTATCTATAATCTATCTATCTATCTACTTCCATGTGTTCACTGAGCCCTGAGGTCCCTGGTAGTACAGTCAGCCTTATTTTGGACACAGATTCAAATGGAAGTTCTCCTCTGCTCTCTGTGGTGACTTTGCCCTTTCTCATTAAGTGCGATTATGTTTAATAATCTGTTGTAAGAGTTCTTAGTGGAGCCTGAAGTAGAGTTTCACCCTCTTCTAATACCCACTTCCTGGAGCCTAGCCATGAGTCCCTTGGCGTATGTAACATTTCTCTCGTTATTTTCCACTCCATGATGAATCTCCTCACCACTTTATACATAATTCCAAGTCAGTGATACTCAAAATAGTTAACAAATTTGGGGAGAAATGAACTTAATTTTCTCTATTCTCTTACCAACTTAATTAAAAGAATGGAAGAAAAGATGAGAATACGGGAGTTTAGAAATCTAAGTGGACGTGACTGACAAGGACTGAAAAACAGGACGTATTTTATTACTTATCTGCAGAATTTTAAAATCTGTACTCATTCAATACATGCAAGTCAGTTACGAATTACACAATAATATCTTTCTTTGCCAATTACACATACACTTTAAATTCACAGACATTTAACTTCTGAAAGTTTAAGATTTCCTTAATGTTTATTTATCCAGACGTATGTCTATGCCCCATGCCTGCAGTTAATCAGCGGTATCGTATTTACTGGACCTGGAGTTACAAGCGACTTTGAGCTACCTGGCAAGGGTGCAGGCCATTTAATCTGGATTTTCTGAAAGAGCTGAAAGCGGTCTTAATTGCTGAGCTACTTCTCTGATGTCAAAATACTTAATATTATTGACAGGAATGTCATTTTATTCCCTTAAACTTCTATGGTGAAGATGACTTAGCTCGTTGCAGAGTGGATAGACTATGATTTTTGATATCTGTATAGGTTTTCTTTTAATGTTTCATAAAACTCTAGTGATTTCTTCTTAAAGGCAAGGTCATATTGGAATTATTACACAAAGTTGTAAGAAAATGGATTATGCATGAAAAATATATTAACTAAATAACTTCAAAACAGAGTTGAATCAAGGTCAGTGAGATGGATCACCAGATAGCAGAGCTTGGTGCCCAACCAGAGACTTGAGTTCATCCCCAGGATCTATGTGGTGCATGGAGAGAACCAAAACCCCCAAAATTGCCCTCTGAATTCTACATGAGTGTCGTAACATGCTTGCACATGCCACATATATACGCACATACACATGAAAAATGAGTAAATGTAGTAAAATATTTTAAGAGTCGGTAAGTACCTTAAACGTACATTGAAAATTTCCCTAACCTGTATCGCATGCCTTCTAATTACTGGTATGAAATTCTGAAAAAAACTTGTTACCAGATCATGGAATGTCCTGGCCCATTTGTCCTAAATCCCTCAGCTCCACAGCAGGAACCTGGGGAAGGACAGATCAGTTCACACATGGCCACACACAATTCTCCAAGAGTTTTAATGAGAACATAAGCCGTCACCGCATAAGAGACAGACTAATCCTTTAAGCAAGGTGTTAATTGTTAATCTTATTTTTTCCGGCATCACAGCATTGTAGAACACTCTGTTTATAATCGGCTTCCTGTGGTAGAAGAATGGAACACTAAACCTTAATACATGTTTTCCCGTAATCATTTTAGTGGCCATGGGTCTTTATAATAGTAGCTAATCTCCATAACATCATCATTAGTGAATGAGGGGAGCTAAAATTATAGAGACCCTTTGCTCTAATTATAGACTCCAAATTGCAAATCCATTCTTTAATCAACTGTAAACGCATTGTAAAGGGAACTGTAAGTTCTTTCTGGGGAGCAATAGGCATTCAAGCTAGCAGAGCAGAGCAGAACAATGTAATGTGCTTGGGGAATAATAACAGAGCATATCCTCATTGTGCCTTCATTGCAATATGGCTACTTGCTAAGGATGCCACAGTAAGTCACGCGTCTCTCTGCTCTTCTGGACCATTACAAAGGCATGGTGTCAGCATTTAACACGTCCAGAGTTCACGGTACTCTGTGAAACAAGCACCTTTTCACATGTCTGCTTTTCCCTGGGCTCTCTCATGTCCTGATGTTCTTACGTGTTTACTGATAGAAACAGTGTTTCTTCAAAGCCAAGAGCCACAGAAACTACGCAGTGTTATTATACTTCCCTTCCTCCGGGTTGGATTTCCATCTTCCTCAGCCTCTAGTGTAGAGAGACCAAAGATGTATTTCTGTAACACCACAAATATTTTAGCATTTTATGTAGAGAGTGACAGATACTTTTTTTTTTTTTTATCTTCTGAGTCATAGAAAACAAGTTGATTTTAGTCAAATGTTAGGCAATTTAAGGATGTTGCAAGAACTCTTAAATGATTGGAGAAAATGGAAGCAATAAGTGAGCTTGCCTAGTGACTGTCATCTTTATTTTCATATTAAAGACGAAACAGGTAAATATATAACTCTATACCTCTCTGTGTGGGAATGAAAGGAATTGGAGTGCAGACACCATCCAGTGTTTCTCTTTAGAATCCAGTGTCTCTTTCTGGAAAAGAAAGACCTACCAAGGCATCAATCACTCTTTTCATGTCTGGAGATCTCAGCTGTTATTTCCACTTCAAGACTGACCAGTAGAGTTTTCTCAGGAACTCAGAAGTTGTTTCTGGGAAAAAGCACTCTTTCCTGTTGATATACTCCCCCAAACCATCTAATCTCCAATCCCGTACTCTCTTTCTGCCCTCTGTTTAATTATTAACCCCTCATGATTTTATAGGAAACAAATGTATTGAGCGGTGCTATAACATCACTGCTGAGAAGCTGGAATGTTTAGTTCAATGTTGCTTTGTGAAATATGAAGCTGAAACTCCCTAAGATCGCCTCCCTTTGTCTTCCAGCGGTAATTCCTTCTTTTAGACTGCAACTGTCCTGACTATGCTTTAGTTGTGGTTTCAAGATCCTGATGGACACACATAACTAAAAACAAAAGACTCCGTTTTCTAGGTAAGGCTAATATGGAAAGAAAAACAGCACTCAAAGTTAATAAAACTTTTAGCTTTTAATATTCTAGTAAAATAATATCTTTCGGTTTCCCAGAAATCTGGGTGTTCATTTTTTACCGTGACGTTTTTGCTATGCTTCAATATTCCTATGCTTTCGACAACAATTTTCTTATATTTGAATTATTACTGAGAGCTACAAAGGTTAACAATAAATATATTAACTTTTAATGTTATTCAGCTTTTTTCTTCCATTAGTCTTCCCTGGATGTCGGTCATTATTTACATAATTATTTCGTCAATCTCGCCACAGCTTCTTACCTCCGGAGTGCAATGCAATGAGCATTCATATTTCATCCTGCCCCAGAAAGGCCGAGTGTGATGTGAATGGTGTAAATGATGTCCATTCATAAGATGACCTGGCACAGGTCTGTAGCTTGGTTGGAAATCTGCTTTGGATCCAGGACACAATGGGACCCTAGAAGCTGAGAGCCTGAGTTGACAGGTAATGATTATACTGCTGTTGTCAGCTGGCCTTTGGAGGATGGACGTATCATAGAAGACACAGGGTTTTCATTTTTAAGGAAATGCCATTCTTTCAAAACAAACAACTCATCAGCGCTCTAGGCTCTAATTGGAGTACTTTGTATGTGAGAAGAAAGCTCCCTCCTAGACTTCCATGTTGGTCTTGTAGTCTAGACTTCTTTTGTCATGGACCCTGCTCAGCCTTGAGCCCTGGTTAGTGTTACTGGCTGTGTGAGGCTTTGTGAGGTGGCCAGTATAACTTAGAGCCTTCATGACATCATCAGCCTGCTTTCTGTGATTTTTAGTTATTACCCAATGGAATTTGTAAGTGCCTTGGACACAGCCAAAGGACTATGATGACATGCGGCCTATTACCTCTTCCTCCTCTTGCAGCAGCCTTGGAAGGTGTCTTAGGAGAGATTCTTTTTTATTTTAAATCTTTTAAATTGTTTTTAATTGCACTATACATTTTTCTCTGCTCCCCTTCCTTCCTCTCCCCTCCCCTTCTATCCTTTCCTTTGACCCCCATGCTCCCAGTTTACTCAGGAGTCTTTTTCTCCTTCCTATGTAGATCCATTATGTCTTTCTTAGGGTCCTCTTTGTTGTCTAGCTTCTCTGGAGTTTTTCACTGTAGGCTGATGTTTCTTTGTTTTATCTTTAAAAGCCACTTATGACTGATTACATATTATATTTGTCTTCCTGGGTCTGGATTACCTCACTGAATATGTTTTTTTTTCTAGATCCATCAATTTGCCTGCAAATTTCAAGATGTCATTATTTTTTGCCACTGGGTAGTATTCCATTGTGTAAATGTATCATGTTTTCTTTATCCATTCTTTAGTTGAGGGGCATCTAGGTTGTTTCCAGGTTCTAGCTATTACAAACAACGCTGCTAGGAAGATAGTTGAGCACATGTCTTTATGGTGTGAATGACCTCCTTTGGGTATACACCCAGAAGTGGTATTGCTGGTTCTTGAGACAGATTGTTTCCTAATTTTCTGAGAAATCACCATACTGATTTCTAAAGAGGTTGTCTTAGAGTTTATTCACTGTCTTGTTTTTTATAGAAATGCTGTAGAGTGGAGTCCATGTGAGTTTTAGACCGCATTTCCTATAGAAGCTGTTCAGGCACCACAGAGAAGCATCTCAGTCCTCTGAAATTTTACTCTGACATTTCTAAATGTAGATTATAAAATTAAATCATATTAAGGAAAGAACAAACATTCTGAATTTTTGTCTGTTTTTTTCAATCAGTTTTAAGTTTTAACACCCCCATGCACTGTTGTGAAGAATCCCCCACATCATAGTAATGTCACTCGGATGGAGGGGAAAGTCTTTTTCTTAAGCTAGATTCCTCTGAGTTTGCTCACCACTCACATCTGCAGATTTTGCTTAGAGAGATTTTGCTGTAAATGTTTGTGGCTTCAGAGATGCTTTCTGTAGCTCACTTTTAAGTCGGTAACATTTCTAGCTACCAGAAGAAGGAAGCCAGACTTTCTTTTATTTAATTTACAAAGAACTGTTATTCATTTAAACTGCAATTCTTTCCTCTTTAGAAATATCCCTGACATGAAATCAAGGGAAAGTGTGAGCTGAGGAACAGCTTGTGTGCCTGTCACTCTCATTGCACAGTGCTCCGCTGCTTACATTAAATCTGAAGAACGTTTTCTTTACAGTGAGAATCAAGAAGATTTATTACAATGATCTTCCCAGGCACAAGCAAACCTAATATCTCTACATCTCTCCAACTGGCCTCCGCAATCCCTCTTTTATGACTTTTGACTTCAGACATTCCCCCTGGCTCTCGATTCCTTAACCACCTCTCCTCCTTTTCAAACGTGTTCATAATCTCTCAGTGACTTTCTTTGAACTTATTCCAACTCCTTCCTTTGTCTCATGAACTAATTAGGAAAATTAAAATTCCTCCGGAAAAGAAATATAAAGGATAACATGTCAACATACTCTTGACACAATTATTACCTGACTTTGGAAGGAAGCTGAGCATTTGTAAAGGAGGTATCCATACATACCTTATCTTTTGGAAGCCCAGTGAACATGATGTATAATATGGAGACTGTTTGGATGTCTTCCACATGTCTCCTCCCCAGTCTCCTGTCCTACTCCAGGCGTCACTATGCTTCACAAAGCCTCCCCCACCTGGTTGTCCAGGCTTCATGCTCCACGGTAAAGGAGGAGAATTGAGGGGAAGTGGGAGAGGGATTAGGTTCTGGTATTGTTCTTTAGTTCAGCTCTTGTCCGTCTTACTGCTTCTCTCATCCTGATGCCACTCCTCTATCACTGAAATTATTAGAAGTTCTCACTAACAACGCTTCCCTTGTCCTCCATCATTCTTGGGTTGGAAACAACTTCCCAGTTTGATATCTTGGAGTATTGGCAATCCCTTTCAATTGGCCTTCCTTCTGTAAGAAGCTCATGTATAAGGATCTTAAGTTCTGTTCATCTCTTGTAGAGTTACCAATTCCTGAACAAATAAACAAACAATTAAAGGTAAAAATGCAAACATCCAATAAACACATGAAAATGTCTCAAAATGCCTAACCATCAGGAGACTGCAGACTGAACACACAGCAAAACAGGCACCACCAGAAAGTCTGTGGTTGGGGAAAGTAAGCACACAATAGAATATGATTTATCTGAACTCATACAGAAATTTCAGAATAGAGCAAATTTGAGTACCTCATATTGATTTGGTCACATAGCAGGTAACATCATTCCACCCTCTTCACTGTCGCAGGACATGACCTGAAATCATGTAAACTGCTGTTTGGTAATATCACCCAATGCATGTAAACCTCTTCCAGCTCTGACAATGGGTACGAGAAAAGTGAAAACATCTGTCCAGTCTTGTTTTTGCACGTGTGTGTCTGGATGGCTCTTGAGACTTTGCAAGCAAAAGGGATAAATGAGATGGCATTGAACTGTTTCCTGAAGATAGACAAGGAAATAGCACAGTTACTCAGCTATAAAGATGAGTCAAGTATTGGTACTTTCAGGAAGATGGATCAGGCTAGAGGATGTCATATTAAGCAGGACACAAAGGTAGTTTGTAGGGGGAAGCTGCTTAGCCCTGAAATAATCACACAGAAACTGTATTAATTAAATCACTGCTTGGCCCATTAGCTCTAGCTTCTTATTGGCTAACTCATACATATTAATTTAACGCATTTCTATTAATCTTTGTTTCACCACTTGGCTGTGGCTTACCAGCTGAAATTCCAGCTTCTGTCTCTGGCAGGGTTACATGGCTTCTCTCTGACTCCGTCCTTCTTTCTCCCAGCATTCAGTTCAGTCTTCCCCACTTACCTAAGTCATGCCCTGGTATAGGTCCAAAGCAGTTTCTTTATTCATTCATGGTACTCACAGGACACAGAGGAAAATCTCACACCCATAGTTATCACACGCTGTTTTCTTATGTGAAAGCTGAAAAAGAAAGTGTTTTGTCTGAGCTCTATTCTTCCCTTAATTCCACAGAGTCTGACTGTTGGTTCACAGCCCTTCAGTATGGCAAACCTTGATGAGTGGAAAGATGTTTCTAAGCTCATTGCTGTGTATGCATCTGGGTCCAGTTCCCTGACCCTCCTAGGGATGTTGTGTGGCATGTGAAGTTCTTGACTAACTATCCTTATGCAAAAGTTAGTGAAAAGCCTAGAGAGTCTCTTGTCTACTCTTTCAGCTGCCGGGACACTTTGGCCTTTCCTCCAGGTACCCACAGCTTTCTCACCACCCTGATGCTCTTTTCTTGTCTTAGATGACTTCCGTCCCTTCCCTACTGCAATATCAAATCTCAGATGTGGTTTCTCAAGAGGCCACTTTGTTGATATCAACTCCCAGATTCTTTTTCTTTCAGCTAGACACCATTCTTCAAACTGGGCTCTGTTCCTGCTCCACACTTTGAAGGGAAGAAACCAACCCAAAAGTTCTCTAGCCTCAAATATTCCATCATTTGCCAATCATTTATGTGTAGATATTATTACAAACCATTAGTATTTTCAATATTGTCATGTTTAACCTTTATTATCTGTGTGACTGGAATTAGATTCCCATAAGAATCACAACTCTGGACAAATGTATGAGGATATTTACAGAAATAATTAGCTGGGGAGGACAGATCTGATTGTGGGCAGTAATATCCCATGGGCTGGGACCCAAACTGAATAAAATGGGAAAAGGATTCTTGATTAGCCAACACAGGACTAGGTACTGTCTTATTGCTTCTGTCATAAACATGAGCCAGTCTTACTGCCTTGCTTTCTCCCTGATTCATTCATCAAGACAGTTGACTGTCAGCCTTAAGACAAAAAATCCTCCCTTCATTTGTTTCTGATAGATATTTTTTCATAGCATCAAGAAAAGCAAATAATGCATGCATGCATGTATGCAGAAGACGATGCAGATGCAGTATTGCATGAGTATACACCTGGGGTCCTCCTCTGGATGTCATCGTGAGTCTTTCTCAGCAATTGATTCCAGTCTCTTGGAAGTTCATTACTTGGTAACGTATCCCTGTGTTCATAGCTTCTGAAAGAACTGTTCTACATGGCTACTCATCTGATTCCTACCTCTTCATTCTGTATTCAAATCCTGCTCCACAAATCCAAATGAGTGGTAAATTACTTACTCTGGAGAGAATATAGAAGATATGTGCATGATTTATTGATAGGCAGGAGTGATGCAGATGTGTATGCAAACCTTTTATCTAATGCCTCATTTCATGCTTGGTTTTAATGTCGGGAGAAGAAACTTAGACTGACATTCCACAGTGGGCTGTAGCCATATGGAAGAAATACAGACATGGGTTTTAAAATGAGAGTGGTCACTTGGTATTGAATAATTCGTTGGGGGATTCGTCCCCAGGGAAGACTGTTTCTTCAATTCTCAGCATTCCTAGTTGCCATATTTCCTTATATAGTGTTTGGGAGCCTTAAAAATTTCCCCTTCCCTGTTGGCATGCCTAATAGTGTCTTTCTTTTACAGTCTTCTTTAGGCAGGCATGGTGATGAGATATGTGTATATCTCCCTGACATTTCTAGGAACACAATCCCACACCAGAATTTCTGTTCCTCTGGCCTGTACAGTCCTTATGCCCTCCTCCTCTGTGATGTCCCCTGAGCCTCAGTTGTAGAGCTGTGTTGTAGAAGTATCAGTTAGGCTGGGCACCACACAGGTACTTAGTAGGAGAACATGAATAAAGTAGTCCCACATTAATTCAGAATTTAGTATAATGAAGGGTTCTTTATTTAGGGGGGACTCACAGATGACAGCCCTCTGCATGAGAGGGCAACAGGAGCTGAAGCTAGCAGACAGGCATGGTGTAGGAGGTACTTCTGTCTTTGTGTTGTTTTCATTGGTTAATAAAGAAACTGCGTTGTTGATAGGGCAGAACTTAGGTAGGTGGGGAAAACTAAATGGCATGCTGGGAGAAAGGAGGCAGAGTCAGAGAGAAATGCCATGTAGCCCCACTGGACACAGATGTCAAAACTTTACCCTGTAAGCCACAGCCTTGTGGCAATACGCAGATCACTACAAATGGGTTCAATTAAGATATAAGAGTTAGCCAATACTAAGCTAGAGCTAATGGGCTGTGCAATACTTTAAATAATATAGTTTCTATGTGATTATTTGGGAGCTGAGCAGCCAGGAACCAACAAGCAGCCTCATTGCAACAATGCGTGGTCATATACTTTCTTCAGGTATTTGTGATCCAATTATCTTATTAAAAAGAAAAGGCCAAATAATCAACTGATTATAGCTTAGATCTAAACCTGTGCTTTCTCTCAGTGGTAGAATTTCACTCAGACAGCCAGATTAGGCACCAAGTCTTTTCTCTTGTTCCTCTTACTAATCCATGGTTGAATCCATGGATGCAAAAACCTAGGGCAAAGAAAGATTTATGCAGTTGGTTAGGTGCATAAGCAAATATCACAGTATAATTTTTTAAAGATGTCCATTTCCATAGTATTTTTTTATAAACCAAATTTTATTAAAAAGCCAGTCTTCCCTCTCAACCATGGTTGAAAATGTGGTTCATGGTTACTATAAAGAAGGACCAACTTTTTGATTTTCTCCGTTATTCACATGGCTTTATATAGGATGTATTACATTTAAATTGTTTTTTAAAGTCATTATATATCCACCACTTATGTGGTGGTTTAATTAACTAGGGTTAATTAGCACTAACTCTTCATTAACACCAACTGTGTGTTGAACTAACATGGGTTGAGGAAAGCGATCTGGCCCCAGTTACCTAAAGATTACATTTGTTTTGCTGATTAGAAAGCTTGAGGAAGTTTTAAGTATTCCATTTTAAAACTCTGGTGGCTTTAGTGTCTCTCCCCTTGGATCATATATCCTACCCTAGGGACCATAGACAGGGAAGAGACAGAGAGCTATGTCTCAACAGAAGGATGGAGGGAAAGATGTGTGAAATACAGGCGTAGAGTTTTGATATTTGTTCAGAACCTGTGGACACTGTGTCCTGGGATCCCATAAGAGACTAAGAAGCTTTCTTTGGCCAATGCTTGGGTTGTCTGTGAGACTAGAAGTATCTTTCCCCAGGATGGTTCTGCTATTTTGAGGTAGATTCTCAGCACATCACATATTCTTGACATCGCTGAGAAGTCAGGGAGGTGATGTCAAGTTCATATTATCATGATGGTTGGGATTGGCCAGACAGAACCAAAACAAAATAAGCTTCATAGTTTTTAAAAAGATTACTTTTTCCCCCAGTTTCCTCTACACATAGAAATGCCAGTTTTGAGATTCTTTGGTATTTCAAACTGAAAAAATATACTTGAATAATTTGGATTATATGTTTTTGTGTTCTCAGCATTCACATGTGAGTCATAGACTCTTGGTATCTGACAAATTTCAATACCAGACACAATGTCTCTCTTTATGTACTAACTTCAATTACAGTTTCTACTTTTTTCTTCAGCTGATAAACATAATTAGCACAATACTCTACTCTGGGGGAAGCAATTGTCTTATTAAAAAGAAAAGGCCAAATAATCAGTTGATTATAGCTTAGATATAAACCTGTGCTTTCTCTCAGTGGTAGAATTTTACTCAGGCAGCCCGATTAGGCACCAAGTCTTTTCTCTTGTTCCTCTTGCGAATGCACTGGTATGGGATGTGGCATAGTTAATTTTTCCACAATTTGTACTGAATTAGGCCAACCAAATGGTATGAACCATCAAAGCTTCCAGTATTGAAAGGACACATATTTTGTCTGACTGTACTGAAAATGTTTTCTACATAAAGCAGCATTTGAACACTGACATTCCAACATTAAATTGTACAGAATCATGAAAACTTAGCATCAAGAACTCAGTCAATGAATACAGTTTTCATGTTGTTGAATTGTATTGATTAGTACTTACAGATAATACATTCATATTTTTTTTATCTTGTTTTGTTTTCTTTTTATTTTGAGATCCACAAAGTTTAACTAGGGCCTCCTGCGTCAACTGAAGCATCCACAACTCACTGTTGACTCTATCCCAATGACTCCCACTTCCCGAGCAGCCATCACTTGCCCGTAGCTGCCCGAAAAGGGGCAGGTTCAATGATCCCCTTTCCAGTCTATGACTAAATATTGACGTGCACTGGTCTGTATAGTTCCTATGTAGGCAATCACAGTCGCTATTTCAAGAGTACAATGATCATATCTCACACAGAAAACAGCATTTCACAACCCTCATGTCAGATATTCTTTCTCTTTCTGCAGTGTTCCAGGGTTAAGCCTTGAAAAGGACATTATGTATGTACCATTGAGAACTGGGTACTCAATAGTCATGTATTCTCAGAACCTTGACCAACTATAAATCTTTCATTAACCACAGTTACAGATCCATAATCTAAAATATCAAAAAATTAAATTCAGATTAAACAAATAGCAAAATAATCTAAGACCTAACTGAGAAATATTTAGAATGACTGATAAATGAATAAGACTTGATATTTTAAGTTTGAAAATTTCTCATTGGCACAATAGATTTATCAAACTAAGAAACATGTGAGATACAAGAGCCACATATTGTATCATACATGCTGTACAACCCAACACATTTAAAATGCAATTTTATCATGTGATCAGAGTTTAACTATTATGCATTGTTGTTTGTGTGTGTGTGTGTGTGTGTGTGTTTCATATTAAGTCTCTAAAATCCAGAGTTTATCTTGTATTTGCATCTCAGTTTGAATCAGGTCTGGGTGTGCTTATTAGTAGGCACCATTGAGTCACAGCAGTGTCTGCTTTGGTCTTCAGAGTTGTAGAGAATTGGGGTTAACCATGGGAAAACAGGACTACACATTTCTTAGAGTACTCTACCTGCCAGATAGAATTGAGCAGAGAAAATGTCCTTCTTACGTGCTGTAATTTGGAGATGGTTTTGTTAACCCTGGATTTCTAGCTACTTGGCAGTAATGAACTGTTGGTAAAACTCATGGCACTACATCTGCATGCATTATCACCTCCATGATTAGCCAAGCATCAAGGTATTTTAAGATTTAGCTCATGTTTTTATTTACTTAATTATTTTATATGATGGATGCTTTTCCTATTTGGATGTCTGTGCACCGCTTGTATTCCTGCTGCCCTTAGAAGAGCTACAGACAGTAATTGTAGCTGTGAATTGAACCCTGGGCTTTTGCAAGGGCCACAAGCGATTCTAACTGTTGAGGTAGCTCTTTAGCCCCAGATTTGGCTATGAGACTTTTCACCGCTGTGCTGAAATACCTGAGAAAAAGCAACTTAAGGAAAGAAGGTTTGTTTTGAGCTTGTGTTTCGTGAATGCCAGCCGATGGTGAGGAAGTGAAGGTAATAGTAACACATTGTACCCATGGTAGTGGAACTCTGACTGCTTGCTCACATCTTAGAAGAGCAGGTAGCAGTGAACTCAAACTGCAGCTGGGACCAGTTTATAATCCCAAAGTGTCTAGCTAAGTCCCAGTTCCTAACAGCTCCACAAAGTTTCAAAACAGTGCTGCTAGCTAGGGAACAAGTGTACATACGCATGGTCCCGGGAGAGGCAACTTTTAAACATTAACTTCTTTTTACACTTAAAAAAATAAAAATATAATTATACTTTTTCCCCTTCCCTTTCTTCTTTCCAGTTTTTCCTATATATATTGCCCCCTTGAAATCATGGCTTCTTTATCTTTAATGTTTATTGTTTTATACACACACACACACACACACACACACACACACACACCTAAATAAATAAATACAATCTGATTAGTCTGTTTTGTGTTACTTGTATGTATATGATTTCAGGGCTGACTACTTGGTATTAGATAACCAATTAGGAGATTCATCCCCAAGGAAGACTATTTCTCCCACTTTAAACATTCCTTAGTTGCCTGTAGTCTTTCGTCCGTGAGTGGGGGCCCCTGAGGTTTCCCCAGTCCATGTTAGCATGTCTATTGGTGTTCTGCAGGGAGGCATTTTACATCTAAACCATGACAGCTGTGGTTTTCCCTGGCACATGCTCCCGCTGAAACAGCCAACACTTTTGCTTCTCTGCCTGTGCGGTGTCAGATTGAACCTGCACAGCTATTCTTCCTGGGAGCTGTAGGAGAGATGGGTCAGATGCCAGTGGGCTGAAGCATGATCCTGTAGGAGAGGAATGCTTTTCAAGCAAGTCCTGATCTGTGCTATTTGGCATCTGCGCAGAAAATCTGAGAGGCTTCGCCTGAAGTGAACTGAATGGCATGGTACCAGATTACTCCTTTCATTGCGGGTAAACCAACCCTCAGACATGCTTTTCTCCTTGAGTATTTTTATGTCAGTGCTTTGAAATGGAAGGCAGTGTTGAAAGCAGTAACTAGATGCTATCATGGCTATGCTGAAAAACACAGGTATCAGGGATTCAGTTTTCCTATTCACAAACTCAATTATTACCAATAATGATTTTTTTCTGGCCATTTTATTTTTTCATTCTGATCTGAATACAAACAAACCATATGCAATTTTTATTTACACATTTTAAGACAACTAGTAGGAGCTTCCCATGTTTTATTATCAAGGCTTTGAAACTATGTTATATTCTTGAAACTGACTGGATTGGAAGGCTTTTTTTTTCTGTTTTTGTTTGTTTGTTTGGCAATTAAGTATAAATCTAGCATTTTGGGAGCAGAAAAAAGAATCACCCCTGTCCCCAATCTCCTTCTGTGACTTTTGACTCTTGAAACAGACTTTTCTGAACATGATAATGACTTCATTACAGCTGTAGGGTGTGGGTTTGGAACACAGTGAAAGGAAAAAGTCCAGATGCAGTTCATGGTGACAACATCAATTAAATGGATCCAGAACACCTTTGTCTTGTTCATATCTCTCATTGGTCATAGAGATGAAAAACATGTCTATGGTCTCAGCTTCTGTCCCCCCTTTGATGAAGAAGCACAGATATATGCAAATAACTCTTGGAATGTGTTGCGCCAGCAGCATCTGCATGTGGACATGCTCTTCCCCTCGAATCGGTTAATATTCCATTGTTAGTGATCTGCCTTTTATATGTAAAGACATCCAGGAAAGGGATTGGATCACTACATAAACAACAGGGTTCTCAGGCTTGGCTTAGTTTTGTGACGTTCCTGCCAAAGACTATTGGAGCCTCGGTGTTTGTTCAATAGGTACAACAACACAAGCTTTGCCTGTCACAAGTGGTGCCTCGTTTATTTATCTAGACTCCTTCCCTCCTGGATGGCTGCATCCTGCTCTGAAAAGACAAGCATATGGCTTCTGACAGCTCCGCTTTCTGCTCCGTCAGGATTCCGCTTAAGCTACTTGTTTCTCTTAAAGAAAATCACCTGCCTTCACTTTACCATCTCTTGAGACTCCGCTTACAATCAAAATGCAGGTATTTACATGGCGAAGCGATTAAACAGACAGGACAGGGTAATAACTGTAGTCTTTGGAATCTCACCGAGTTTTCCTGTGCTTCAGGGGAAGTGGTTAGGGGAAGCAGATGAAAGAAAACGCATCTAACTATGGAGGAAGAACAATTTGAAAGGAGGTGTAACTCAGATTCTGAATGCTTATCACACAAGTTTGTCTTGCTGGTTTGCTGTTCGGCCTGGCAACCTGGAAAATCTGAGCCTAGCCTCACTCAGGGCAATAACCGTGGCCCCACATTTCTTCCTAGCATCTTTGCTTCGAGGATTTTTGCCTAAAGGCAAAATGTCAAAGCTGGGAACCCCTTGGAGGCAGCTGACAGTGTTTTTGTGAGGAAAGCAAACGCCACCCTAAGGTGATTGTGATTTAACTCCCCTGACAATGAAGGCAGTTCTTCCAATCCCACTTTGGTCTCTGCCGTTGTTCCTTCTCAGCTCACATGTGTGAGAGGTTTGATTTGAGTCATCTGTCATGAGTCCTCTCATTCCTTTTATTGGGTGAGATTTAAACACCTTGGGAAGCTGCATGAAAAGTTAGGCAGATCCAGCATCAGTAGGAAAAATAGAAGGTGTCCTCTCAAGTCAAACACTTTCCCTCTAGCCCAGTGGAGCGCCACGATACAGTTACATTCAAATCACCGACGAGCTTTGAGTGGACCAGGCTGTAGCTGAAGATACTTAGAAAAGGCCAGAGTAACTCTTGGAGCCTTCACGTGGAGCGCATTCCAAGGTCTTCAGGGGGTGTGGTAGGATGAAAAGGCAACAAACGCTTGGGTGTCAGGATCTTGAGTTTAGCTCTGCTTCTGTCTGTGTCGGCTTAGACTAAATATGCAAGTCATCTACACCTCAACACGTGTGAGAGAATTCTATTTTTCTCCACCTCTTCTAGATTACTGCAAAGATCAAATGAACAACCCTGTGTAAAAACACAGTACAGAGTTCAAGGAACCACTTCAAATATAGTGCTCATTCTTTGGGTGCTAGACTGGCCATGTGTTTTTAATCTTATTGCTTGCTGGTTTTTAAAGGGGCCACTGTCTACCATTCTTTACAGAACTGTGTACAGTTCCTTTCAAGCTCACAGGACACCACACTGACACAGGCCACACATCAATTTTTTTTTTCTGACCCCACTGTGGGATTGCACAGGGTGAGGCAGAACCCTCAGTCACATACAGCACCATGGAAACTCAGGGGCAGAAATTAGTCCTTGCTCTTTCTTATCCTCCCCAGCCCTGTGACTGAGACAGAGTGGGTCCCACTGGACCTGTATCAGAAGTGACTTGGTACACAGTATGTGGTGACCTTCAATCCAAGTCAGCTTGTGTCATAGGACTTCAAGAGTGGCAATGACTCCTATTGATTTGATTATGGAAATGTAAAGCTTCAAAGTGAAATATTCAAGAGTATACTTGTTGAAAATGACAAGCCTGTGTTTCCAAATACTCTCGGGTTAATATGCTCTTGTTTAATGGACATTAGCAATTTGTTTTTAAATTTGAGAACTCATTGAGCCAAGGACACTGATTAATATGGACAGTGTTTTGAATTTGACACTAATTTTACTGGGAAGAACATATTTTCTTGTGAAACCAGCTAGATCATTTAATCTCCTTGGTAGTAAGCTTGGAGAAGAGAATCATAGCAGAGCCTTGGTCTTACATTTCACCAGATCTAGGAAGGGGACGTATGGACAATACTTATTATCTTATGTTCTCGGATCCATGAGAAGTGGTATCAATATATGTTACAGGAGTCCTAAGAGCATGGTTTCCTTTCTGCTGTTTGTGAGAGAGGGAGAGATCCAAACTGTGATGTGTCTGACAATGGTGAGAGTCTTTAATAAGATGAGAGGGGGAAGTCGGGCTACAGGGAATGATAATGAAGCAGTGAAAAACGATACAAAGATGTGTTTCAGAAGATGAGATTTTTTTTTTTTTTTTTTTTTTTTTAGAATAGGCAGAAGGAATTCAAAGAGATGAAGTTAGTAAAATAAAAGAATGGCGGGATTGAAAGTACAGCAACAAGAGTTTGGGTGTGTGTGGTGTGTGATGAGACTCAGCATATGCGTTGAATAAGGTGCAGAGGAACAGCCCAGGTATGCGAGCACTTGAATGACCAGGAAGGAGTTTGTAGGATGCAAAAGTTGAGGGTCAATATCTGTGGGAAGGATGGAGATGAGAAATCAAGCAGTACCTCCATCTGTTGTCTAGAAGAAGGGTGAAGGATGAATGACAAGTTTGGGGACGTGCAGGCCTGTTCAATGATGCTACTGTTTAAACCGGTGTGCACGCCAACAGCGTGACTGCCACTGAGACCTTGTTGACCTGGCAGCAGTCTGAGTCCAGACTTTATAACCTAGTACATATATCTTATAACATTATTAAGAGGGTCTCATTCATGTTGAAATATTGTCTAAAAGTATGGCCTCCAGGGAAAATCAGAGTTTGAGACGTTTGGGTATTATATAAGAAGGACTACAGACTTGACTTACAAACAAAGAAATAGAAATCCTGAACAAACTTGTCCCTGTAATAGAGCAAAATATCTAAAAAAAAATTCAAGCAAAATTAGACAGTAGGCTTAAAGACTCCGAACATCAACTTCTAGCCTTTAAGAGCTGTTTGGATTAAGAAGCCTGCCAAGGATGCTTGACTTCTCACTAATGTGTAAATCTTGAGTGCTCACGGAACAGCTAGGACTTGGTAATTGCTGAAATTTTAATTCTACAGTGCTATGTTGAAAACATTGACTTTCTGAGCTGTAATTTTGGCTCAAAGAAGTTGCATTTCAAAGCGTTAGAATCATGACTTTCATGTGCAGAGTCAAAATTGCTGCTGGTGAATACTCTCCTGTCATGCCTTTGGTATTTAGTGTATTGTGTGTTTAGCTGTGGCGGCGGCATACCATGTAAAGCAGCCATGCATCATGAATGTGATGTCAGCTAGCAATTGGGCTTCACCTTTTTGGCCAAGTTTGATTTTTGAAAGCTCCCTCTCTCCTGTCGTTTGATCCAATTCTGTCTGCTCTGCCAGCTCTAGAATTGAATCCCTTTATTAAATGAGACCAGGCAAAGCCAATCAAGGCCGGTCAGATGCCAACTGGTTAAAATAGTTGCTTCTAATGATGAAATATAACCCCATGTTCAAGTTGGACCCAAAACAAACAAACAAATTCCTCAGATTGGAAGACTTACAAGCTCACTGAGGTTATTGGATATCCAAGAAGAATTTTCTAATAGATGGAATGAGATTGAGGGTGAGGATAAGCTTTAAGAACTAAGTGATTTCTGTTCTCTGAAAATAAATGTGATGTGTGCTCCAGAATCTGTCCGACCCCAGATTATGTACCTAAACTCCTTTACTGAGCCCCTATAGTAGTTAATTATGTTCACTGTAGAGACACAGTGTTTGGAAGTAGGTTTGATCTTAATACTTGTGGTTTTGACCGAGTCAACAGTCTAAGACCACAGTAACCACATTTGCCTCAGCTCAAACTCCCTTATTTTGCAAGGTAATTTATCACTATCATTCCCCTACCCCAAGAAGTTTTTTGAAATTTGTAATCTTTGAAAGGACTCAGCTATCACTCCTGATGAACAAAGCCAACCAACTCTTTTTCATTGTGAGAACACATGGTATCAGCTTAATATCAGTCAAGGTAGTCACTTTACTATATAGCTTTCCATCATCACTCTGATTAAAAAATAAGTGTGTTACATTTTAATGGGTGTATCTGTCATATAAAATTTTAAGTTATACATTTTTTTTTCGAAAACTCGAATCAATGGTAAATGTAGGTAGCCTTATCTAAACCACCATGGTACCATCAAAACTCTATAATTTCTCTTCTAATCACATTTTCCTGTCCATAGTATTTGCAGAAATCTTTCAAAATGTAAATTGTATGTTATTTTTATATGTAGGGATTCTTGACTTAAAATCTTAATCTTTGTCGTATGTCACAATGTCCTGGCCACCAACCCATTTCACAAACTTACCCCAGTCCCTATAGTCTTATTCCTGATATTTTGTCCCCTGCTGTGGCTTGAGTCATGACTTCTCTCCTCCTCAGTATATGCTAAAGTCCCAACCACTGAATGAAATCTTACTTCACAATAATGATTTTGTGGATATAAGTCATTTGTATTAAAAGCAGACTCAGGCTACTATGGAACAACAGCAAGCAAGGGACACAAGACTGGAAGATATCACCACCAATGAGGCCATGTCCAGGAGGAGTTTGACTGTGATTCTGAGGTAGAATTTTCATATTATAGATTAGTTTAGGATTGTAAGGCTCTGGGCTTTGGAAGAATGCTGGTTGTGTTGCTTAGAGCCACCAGTTGTGGTGCTTTGTTATGTCAACCCTAATCAGCTGATGCTCTTTTCCTGATCTTCAAATACGCACGATGCTTCTCTACCCTACACCTTCTGCCCATGTCATCTCCACTGCCTGGCCACATTTTTCTCTACCACTCTTTTCCCTTGTGCCTGGATCTTGTTTTTGCATGTTCCTATTGTAAACCTTACTTTATTCTTTTTTGATTTTTGCTTAAATGTCACTTCCAAAATAGCTTTTTTTTTTAACCAAAAGTGAAGGTGTAGGCTCTTTTTATCTCATCATAGAACCATCCAATCATAATTGCTTTTGTCTAAAGATCCAAACTCCTTTTACCTCTGGTATACAGGACCTTTCATATTCAGCTTTGGGACCATGTCCTCTCTGACATGACTATCAAACTGGTGTGGAAAGTACTGCTTTCGGCCAATGGTTTAACAGAATATAGCCATATTGGAAGATATATATATATATATATATATATATATATATATATATATAGAGAGAGAGAGAGAGAGAGAGAGAGAGAGAGAGAGAATAGGCAGAGTCAAGGAAAAGTCATGTAGCTGCCACCAGGGACAGACACCTTCGCCGTAGTCTTCCAAAACTTTGCCGGTAGGCCACGACCTCGTGGTGATGCACAGATTAATGGAGATGGGTTAGTTGAGGATGTAAGAGCTAGCTAGCAATATGCTTAAGCTATTGGTCAAATAGCATTGCAAATAATATAGTTTCTGTGTGATTATTACAGGACCTGGCAGCACAGAAACCTCCACCATCATCAAACTGCCATAGCCACACGTTGGGGTGACATCTCTTGAGGTCCAGGCTCAAAGAAGTTTGCATGTTCTTGGGGAGGGCATGTGGATTAGAAAAATTAGGTAGGTGGCACAGAGGTATGAAAGAAATTAACATTGGATAGAATTGGAGGGCTATCAGTGAATACTGAATATATGCCCACATTTATTTTCCATATGCTTATGTACCCCAATCCAAAAAGGGGGGTAGAAAGCAATAAACGGCTTTAACATGACACAAAGGCCAAGCAGAACAATTACTCGTGTCAATAATGCTAGAGACGTTAAACCACTATTTCCTGAGTTAAGCATTCTGATGTTTTAAGCAGGACATTAAGTGACTACACCTTAGATCAAGTATTCTGTAGGCAACCACTCCCTGGGTCAAACCTCCTATTTATCCTTGAAGGAGCAGGAGTAGGCTTCCTCTTGCTTGATGCCAGACCCAGGTTCAAGTATCAAATCATCTTATTTCCACACCTCGTCTGTTGGGAGCTGCGAACCCTCAGATCCTGAATTTCTGTTGAACAACTTGTTTTCATCTGCTCTGAGACAGCTTGCAGCTGCTTGAGCACGAGACCCTCATAAGTTCCTGATGGCAGGAGAGTGGTTTCTGGTGGGTTTGGCTGGGGCGTGGCTATCAGTTAAGGATCTCTATATTTAATTGCTCTGGTATACGATAAAAGGGGCATTTCTGGGGGCATTTTGGCATCAAGGATGACCTGTGTCTCTGTCTGTGAGACTTAGTGTATTTAAATCTCCAGACCCTTTCCCAGTTCATGAACTGTATGGTAGCACATGGAGTACAGACAGGCGTGGTGCGCTACACACGCCAATCCCGTTCTTCACTTATTTCTCATGTCAGTTACTTATATCTTACTCTGAACACTTACTTGTGTTAGGGACATGACTACAGACATAATTTAACACAACTCTTGATTGGTTTTTAGAATAGTGGCTCCGGGCTGTCATGGACATTCAGCAGTCCTCTAAGGTATTAGCCAATGAATGACTGAGTGCAAGAATCCTGATTATATTCTCCTGGATGTCTTTAAAACCCTGCACATTGGACCAAGTTTTTTTGTGTGTGTGTCTTCCTACTTTTTTTGTGACTGAAAATGAATTCTGTTCCTTTCCCTTAAGTAGTCTGAAAGTGAAAAAACCTGGTTAAAAATCACTTGTTTCCCTGATGATTGCTGTAACACAAAAACCCAGCAGAAAATGGCAGATGAAGGCATTTGCATTTCCACGCTTCTCTTGACCAAGGGAAGCAGCTTGTTTGGCCAATCAAGGATTCTCACACTTTGCTGAATGGTAAGTGTCTGTGTTGAATAGAATAATTTCCAGTGCCTTCAGGGACTGACTGCCTTTGCTTAGGTAGGTGCTTCCTGGTTTTGTTTTTGTCAGGAACACAGTGGTAAGAAAAGGCTGTCTCCTGCTAATTATAGACCTCTGTCATTTTTTTTTTCCTGCTAACTTCAAATCCCTGGATATTTTTACAAGTGGAGTTCTTGAATGTTTTTAAGTTTCAAAGAGTTCAGTTTAGCTAAAATAGCAGAAAGAAACATGAGGTCACATTGTGACATACATAAAACATTTCTATAGATTAGTAAGGCTGGAGATGTGTGAATCTCCATCTATTAACACATAAGCACGGAGAGAGTCAAGAACAATAAATATAGAGGATTTACAGAGGACCATGAAAACTTTGATCTTTAGTTTGTGATGGATGTCTGTATACACAGCATGTTAGAGTCAGAATTTCATTTTCTGTCCATATGTGTGAGAGGGCATTTAATTATATTAAAAATATTGCATAAAACATGAAGACCCCATAGATATTCAGAAGTCTTAGATAAAGATGATAGCAATAACTTGATTTCTATTTTCTTTGATGCTAACTATGGACACTGTCATTTATACATTCATACATATCTATATATTACATACATATATAGATATATAGACACATACCATCATATATGTATTGTGTGTATGTGTTTGAGTACATGAATGCATGTGGGTACATATGCATATGTGTGTACATGTATGTGGAGATCCGAGAACAAGTTTGTGTGTTATTATTCCTCAGCAGTCATCCATGCTGCTTCTTGAGACAAGGTCTGTTACTGGCATAAATATTGACAGGTAGATTAGAATGGCTGATAGTTGAGCTGCAAGGATCTATCTATTTTTACCTCTCCAAACTGCAATTAACAAGTATATGCCACCATGCCTGGATTTTTTTCTATAGGTTCTGGGCCTGGAGCTCAGGCCTTCATGCTTACAAAGCAAACACTACTGACTAATGTATTTCCCCAACACTACTGCATATTTTTAGACAGATGCATGACACAATGAAAGGAACCAACTGTTACCCAGATACATTCTAACTTTGTCCTTAGAATATTCAGTTCACCGAAGCTCCAGGTTCCCAGTTATAAACTGCATCTCTGCCAACCGACTTGATGAAATTTGGTGTGATGGAGGTCGATCAGACCATGTAGATGCAGTGTGCAAGAGAGCATTGGGTCTGACCACAGTCCCGTGTCCGTTTAACATGTGGAAGCCGTGACATGTTCAACAGTTTACGGAACATGGGCTATGCAATGTCTCCTCATTGCTTCGGCTAGACTGGTGCATGAAAAATTACTGTGCCGTAACTACGGCACAGTGTGGATTTCTGGTGGCTGTGTCATTATTGGCCATTCATTGCCAGCTGTGGTAACATTGGGTTCTCAGGACAGATCTCCAGCAGAGCAGATTTCACCAACTGGCTGAGTTCAAGGGTGGTTGATTGCAATTGCCAGCTGAATCTCCACATGTTCCGTAGGGAATTTGTCTTTGGGGATTATGTCTGAACAATAGATAATCTACCTTTGTTTTGTGTCTTTCTTTAGTGGATGTCTGACTTAGTCAGATGTAGAGCTGCTGCTGTAAGCACAGTGAATGTGGCAATTTAGTGAAGAGTCTCCCTCTGCAGTTGCTTCTGGTTCCCAACCTCCAGACGTCAGGGTGGCAGGGATCTTCAAAGGACGGGCATGGCTCAGTCTCCCTGTCAATTAAGGTCCAGAAAATATATGTACTTCATTACTTGATTTGAGGCTAAGCAGTCCAGGCCTCTGGCATCCGTTCTCTTCACTCCCTGTTTATTCTCCTGTGGGGCCGGAGCTCATGTAGAGGAGGAAGCAAAAGTCTGGTTACTCACCCCTTCTCTAACTTTCCCTCACAAATCCCCCCTTCATGCATCAGTCTGGATTCTTATGATTTTTTTTTCTGTCTTCCTAAGGCTTATATGGAGTGACATAAACCCTTTTATTCTTTATGATTACTGAAAAACACCACTTTCCCAGATATATTTAAAACTATGGTTCTTTTAGAGTAGGGTTAGGGTTATTTATCTCAAAAGTTCAAGACCTCTAAATTATTTCTGAATAATTCTGCCTTTAAAGAAAGTAACTGGTACAGGACTCTAGTTAATAGATTCCCAGGCAGTGTCTGTAAGAAGTTCCCTGGGTTGAAGTCATGTTCCAAAGGTATAGAGCGTATATGCAAATAATAGTACTATAGACTTTAATAATTCCTAGATTACTTACTTAACACAATACTCTATAAACATCATGTGTTGTGTGGTTATTATACTATGTTGTTTAGGGAGCAATGACAAGAAAATGAAGTCCACATATGTTCAGTACTGATTCGGTTGTTCCTGTTGGCTGAATCTCTAGATTTGGAGATAGAGTACTGAATGTGTCTCAAAATGGATCTCCGATTCTTTGTAATGATGGTGAAGATTTGGTCAGGACAGGATCCTGCAATAATTATAGAGAAAGGTTAATTAGACCACTCTGAGCCCCTTTCAAAAACTTGAGTTTCATCCTTGGCTTCATGGGCTAGGACAGGGGTGCCTTGTATGGGAACCAGAAGTTGTTCTGGACTTTTCTGCGGCTGCATTTATGGATTTCCATCCTTCTCTGGTCTCTGAGTGGCTGCTGCTCCTTGGGAAACCAAGAGACCTTGTTATCATTACTGCCTTTTCTGTCCTGAGTGGACAATGCCATAATCTTGTACCTATCTCCCACCTCCTTTGTGCTCAGTCTCCCTCTGGAACATTGGCTGATGAGAACTTCTGTCAAACACAAATGAGAGAGCTAAAGTAGTTGTAGCCATGGCATAAGTGTGAGCACCTGAGCTCTGAAACCACATTATTATTTATTAGAAACGCAAGTCTGCTGGAAATGCGTAACTGTTCTTTTTCAAGACAAAAAGAATTTTTTTCTTACAAGATGCCATTTGTCGCATGTACAAACACTATTCTTAGTTCCTTTCCAGGATGATCTTGCCTTTATTTTATAAACCTAGTGTCCTCAAGAAAAGATGGCAAAATCACATCACATAATGTTTATGAGGGCTGAATTCTGCATGTGGGCCTTTGATTTATTTAACAGCTGTGGAGTTACCCACAACCAGACTCTGTTTTGGCACCTCTTCATGTGTGGATGGCAAGGGGCATGCTAGGTGGAGATGGGCTCACATGCAACTTTCGTTTCTGATATACCCCTTCCTTGTGACATAACTCACCCACAACCAAGTTCACTAAGAACCCATAGCTCCTGTTTTAATTTGGTGCTGAAATCTTCGGCATATTCCTAGACTTTTTGAGATCTTAGTTGATTCTCTTTAGAGTCTTGAGGTGTCTAGTAGGAAATTAAATAATATAGTTGTTTTTTTGTTTGTATGTGTGTGTAAGAGAGAGAAAGAGACACACACACACAGAGACAAAGAGACATAGTCTACAATGTAAATTGTGAGGTAACCTAGGTATCCAATTCAAGTTTCCAGATGTACATGGCAAGTAATTTTGCACACCAAGCCATTGTGCTAGCCAAATAAAGTGGATTTTAGCATGACCATGAAATACTTACTGTAGAACCATAGTACATTCTTTTAGAAGCTAATCAAGTAGCTTTTTTTTTTGGTGTTGGTGGAAGGCTTCAGTTGTAGACTGATGCTGTTGTGGTTGGATTAGGTTGTCTCTTTGTTCCTGATTTCATCAATGCATGAAGGGAAAGGAAGGGAGAGCTACTGAGCACCTACTAAGAGATACCTTTCCTAGGTCATGAATACTTGGGGAGAATTTTTTATAGTTAATGCTATGAGAAAAAAAATTGAGGTTCAACTGATTCTCCTATGTTACCCACATACCACTGAGGCATATTTATCCTTGGATTACATCCAGCAAGTCCCAAGACTGACTGCAAGGTACATCCACCTAAAGACAAAACAGATGCTGAAACTTCATGGTGTCTGCCATCCTACGGTGGAGGTGTTTTTCTTGGTCTAAGTTTCTGGTCTTTTTTTTTCCTGTTCCCTAAGGAACAGAGATGTTTGATCATCTGAGGACATGCTTGGGTGAAGTCCTTGAAAGAGGAAGCTGCTCTTGGGGTGTGAAAACAAAGGCGTTAAATGTCTGTGACCAGTTTCCTTCAGTTTGACCCCAATTGTTTCTCGTTTGAACAGCAGGGCACCAAAATGCTCCAGAAATGGACTTGGCCCAGCAAGAGGCAGCATTTCCTCCTACAGTGATCTAAATATACCTTATTAGGTGTATCCAGTGTTTTCCCCAAACACAGATTTAACACAATGCAACTCTGTCTTTTTCCCTACACATGGTAGTCAGGGGCTATTCTGAAACCAGGAACTTGTCCCAGTAAATACTCATGATAGACCATGAAGAGGGAAACTGTTACATGGAAGGAAGTAATGACTCACATAAACATCTTGACAATTATTAACACATGGATTTCATTCACAAACATTCAGACTGCTCATAGTATCCATCTGTCCTCAACTTGGGGCCATGAAGTCCCTATATTTTGTCTCTTTCTGCAGCAGGATGGTATTAAGGATAGAAGTAGAAATAGTGAGTTTTGAGCAGAGAATTCACTCTCAGTGTTGCAGAGGTTACTTTATCCAGGTCCATAGTTAAGCCAATCACAGCACATGGCATTCAGCAGCAGCTTATACTTTAGTGAGTTAACCATTCAGAACTCTGTGATTCTATGAACAATCTCATTGTATTCTAGATAATTAGACCTAATGGATGTTGGCGAATACTCAATAGCTTTCCAATTCATTGTATTTGGTAGCAATTTTGTAGGCAATTATGTGTATCGAGGTTGGAAATGCCAAGAAATCCAAGAATGCCTTTGGTGTTGGAGCAGAATGAACAAAAAGCAATTAAATGGCATGAATACATTTTCAAATAGACTATATAAGTCATTGAGTAGGATTGAGTAAGAAGGATGTTGACGGGAGAAAGAAAAGAAATTCCAAGTGGGGAATAAGGTTTTTTGGGAAGGTAGAAAGGCGATCCTTAATGGAGATGCAGCCGTATGGTAAGAGTTGTGCTTTCCTGAGGGCACAGTATTGTTTCTCACTCTATGATAAGTCACAAGGAAGGGTTGGCTTTGACTCTGACAGATCATCGCGGTGGAGAAGGCGTGTAAGAAAGCTTGAGGGGACACATTGCATCTGCAGTCAACATGAAGAGGCAGATGAGTGCTGGTTGTGAGCTCCCTGTGATACCCACAGTGAGAGTTGGTCTCCCTACCTCTATTTATCTAATCTAGAAACTTCCTCACAAAAATAACCAAAGAATTGCCTCCTGGGTGATTTTTGACCCTGTCAAGTTGACGGTCAATTTTAACCGCCACATAGGACATACTCTTTTTTTTTTTCTTTTTCCTGACAACACCTCTGTGCCCTTTGCTTGGTGCTCCGCTTACTGTTTCTGGGAGTTGGACCAATCGTTTCCAAGTGTCCACTTTCTGTAAGAGGAAAACTGCTGGCTCATAATGTTGCCCACCTTGAATTGGATGGAGACAGTAATTTTGATGGGCGAACTAATGATGCCCAATTTATTTTGGGTACTATAGTGAAATTATCTGTTCATTTGGCAGATGGGTGAGCAAAAGAAGGAAACCAGCAAGTCCCCGTGTTCTCACTTTCATCCAGCCCAGCTCTGAAGTGTTGAGGAAGGGGACTGAAGACCTGTCACTGTGAACATGACACAGTCCAGGTGCACGTGGGTGAACAATCCCTCTCTACCCTCTGTGTTCCTTGTTACCTTTTCATCTTTCTGTGCTTGCGGCTTTGACACAGTTTTTTAAGCTTAATTATAACAGACCTCTATGAAAGTGCCCCATATTTTCTGTTCATTTGTATTATTTTCATTTGAAATAATTTCAGTCAGACTTATTTGCTAATGATGGTCAAAAATAAAAACTGAAAAGTATGCTTTATTAATAGAAAGGGACCTGAAGCCTACGAACAAGGTTATAATGTCATTTCATTCTAAAATAGAAACCATATACACGGAAATGTAAGGAATGCAAGTCTAATTAATTTCAGCACTTCTTTTTGGAAAATTGGCTGGATGAGAAAGAATAGGCATGCTGGTGCCATGGAGAAGTGCAATGTTTCCTGGGATATTTATGTAAGAGAGGGAGTTATACTGGATCTTATTGCAGTCTGAAGGAGTGTGGTGGATGTGTCACTAGTTGGCCTGAAAACCCATTCCCCAGAATGTCTGTATTACCTTCTTTACAGTTCATACTAAAATTAACAGCAATCAGCAGGAACAATACTGAAAAATCTCACCTATTTTGTAAATCAGAGACAGTACCAACATTTACTACTCTGAAAACCCACCTTGAATTTTTTTTTTCTGAAATTTTCTTCTCAGAGATTTTACTTTCAAAGCTGTCAAAAACTATTTCACTGCTTTTCGCTGAGGGAAACACAGAATTTTCTGTCAGGGTGCTGTGATAATGTCTGTGAAATTCAGGTTGAATTGTGCTGGATATTGATGAGTGTGTGGAGAATACAGAAGTACCCATGTAATTTGAGCAAGCTGGCACACACCCTTTTAGCATCTCCTGGACCATTACATGGAATGCCTCCTGGGCAGCAGAAATAGATTTGGAACCTTCACTATTTCTAACCAGCAGCTTCCTCCTGGCTACATGTGTTGAGCACAGTCTGTGGCAGCTCTTGCTCGGTCCACGGACTCAGGATAAAAGACATGGTCGTGCACAACAGAGGGCACAGGATGTTATTTGACCAGCCTGGCTGAACGTAGAGCTCTTGTTGGGGGTTGTATCCCTTGGGAAATATCAGACAGCAGCAGTGACCTAGAGCTACCAGATCAACTACAAATTTGAGATTTCTGAGAAAATACTATGTTCACACCAGAATGGAAGCTACCCCATTGCTTCCCCTTTAGGAGCTTGGCTATTAATGTTGGGATAATGGAAGAAGGAAATTTAGTCTCCTACTAACAGGTTGAGAGCATGTTTGGTTTCCTAAAACAGCACAAGGATTCCTACCTTCTTTTGCTCCATCGCACACAAAATCAATAAAGTAAGTGTTTTACCTCTAGGAGTCTTCCTACCTCTCATAAGCAATCGCTTCATGTGTGGACCCAGGGGGGTGAAACGGTAAGGGAAATAATACATATTGTGTTGCTTCCATACAAAAATATTTAGAGTCGGTGATCCCATCACCTTGCAGTCTCACTGGCTGTGTACCAAGAGCCCAGGATATTGCCTTCACCTGTCTCTGGAGTCATGGAGAGCCCTCCAATTAGCTCTGAACATGACTAAACTAATACAGGGTGATTAAATAGTTTTCCTATAGCAATTCATCAAGCCACGGAGTCTGGCTCAGCAGAGCTTTGCTGGGAACTCACTCTCTTACCCTACTATCTTGCTTCCTATCTTCATTGTCTCTCTATGCCTCTATTCATAGAGATTCCTCTACTTTCTCTATATCCTACCATTTTGATACACACCCTGGCCACCATGTGTTGAATGCCATGGCAAATATTATATAGGACCCTGGTCTTTCTTCTGGTTGGCAGCACCCTTTTGTGAGGTCTGCTATTCTCCTTCTCTTTTTGCTGCCTATTGTAAATCTTTATGCATGAGGATTGAGTGTGCCTTCTAAAATAATGCCTCTTAACCCTTACCCACACTTCTGGCTCTTTAGACCTTCTTTGTCTTCTAGAACCATCTCTTTGAAGACAAGCCATACATAGTTACCTTGTGTGATTTGCCCATCAGAGACCACAACTCTCCATGCAAAAGTGAAGCTCTACAAACAGCACCCTGATCTTTCTGTAACAAATTGACCCGTGAGAGCTAGTGATATTAATATATATATATATATATATATATATGCAATCTATTAAGTAACCATTTTCCTACAAGAAAAAGTATTTTGCTCATCATGCTGTAGTTTATGAATTTCACGAAAGATTCTATTTATTCCACTTCCTTGGGAAACTTTTGATAAACATTTTGCAGAAGATGATCTGGCAACGCTCAGGAATTAGCTAGAGACAAGATTGGAGGGTGGCAAAGGTTCACAGCTGAGTATGTCGTCAGACTGCCTGACTTCTGCCTACTTGGTGAACATTCCCAGGAAGTCATTAAATTGCTCCTTCTTAGTTTCCTGATGTCCAAAGTTTTCTCATAGTGATGTTGTAAGTATTAAAGCTTGTGGTAACACATATGCTCCAATGGAAATCTATTATTCCCTACACTAAATCCTTAATATTTTTTATATGATGGAAAAGTTCCCCAAATATTGCTAGTTGATTATTAATGTTTTGATGCATATACTTTAAGCATTATTTTCAATTCAAATTTTTAACAAAAAAGAAAACTTATACGACTATACTAAGTATTATTTTCATTTCTTTTTCTTTTAATTTTCTTCTTAGAATGGTGCTATCAGATTTAAAAGCCTTTTTATATGTATCAGGTTTTGCCTGTATGTTTAATTCTATAACACATGCCCAAGTAGGTCAGAAGAGGATGTTGGATTCCCTGGAACTGGAGTTTCAGATATACATGTTGGGAACTGAATTGTGGTCCTCTCATAGAACAGCTCTTAACTATTAAGGCATCTCTCCAGACCCATGTTTTTTTGTTGTTATTGTTTTCTGTTTGTTTGTTTTGTTTTTCTTTATTCTTAACCAGGTCTATTTAGTTTCAATTAACAAGAAGTGAGATGGAATGCCTTATTATAAACTTATTAACTCATACAGTTGGAAAGGAAATAATGAAATAAGTCTTTCACTGTGATTCAACACACACAAGATGGAGTGGATGTGGATCCTGTGTCAATAGCCGTCACACACAAGGGTCAGGATCAAAGCTGTTCGGGGTATAGAAATCCACAGTGCCCTATTTTCTCTAAACAAAATCATCAAAGATGTGTTAATCAGTCAGCCAGCTCCTGGGCATCTGCCAGGGAAGTGCCAGCACTGTCAATGCTGTTGTGTGGTTCTCTTTCTGTGTCCTTCTCTGTATCACACACCTACCACCTACGTTCCTTTTCCTCTTCTCAGCTCTGCTATCATTTTCTTCATATCTTTAGAATTTCATCAGTTTCACACCTTCTAGTGCTGGTGTGTGGCAGCTTCTCTTACATTTCTATGCTTTATGAATGCCAGGTAGCATAGTAGAGACATATGAATTTCCAAGACATAGACTTGGATACAACATGTAGCTCTGCCTCTTAGGAACAGGGTAACTTTAGCAAAATCACCTAACTCCTGTGAATATTATTTAATATTTTTATGTGTGAAGGGCAGGGAGCAAAAGTAGAAATCAAAAAGCATCACTTTATAAAAATTATAAACTTTAGGGCAGAACGTCATTGTGGTGTATGTACTATGGTAGCTACAGTACATGGGCACAGATGGAGTATCGGGTGTGTGAGTTTGGGGTCAGCCTAAACAACATAAGGAAACTTTGCTCCAGAATAAAGGGAACAATCAATGTAACATTAGAAAATACTTGCAGTTAATATGTCTGATAGGAGGTTAATATCTAAATATGTAAATTATAATCATTTCAAATTATCCTGGTAAATGCAGAATGGGAAGAAAGATGAATAAACACATCAACGAAGAAGTATAAAGAGTATCAAGCAAACACGTGAAAAGAATCTTGGCATCAAATTGGGAAAGCTGAGACAGGTAGAGTCTTAGGTTGGTTGGTCTTCCTGCATAGCCTAATCTGAAAGTCCTAGACCAATGAGAGAGAACCTGTGTCATTAAGGGCATGAGGGGTACATGAGGAGTAAGATCTGAGGTCGTTCGCTGGTCTTGACATGCTGCACAAAGCTTCCCCAGTGCTGAGGCAGTGAGTGTGTTCTCTTTTCTTTATTGTTATTTTTGGGGCTCAAACTCAGGTCCTCGTACTTAGAAGGAAAGCAAGTACTGAACAGTATCCTTAGTCCTCGTTCATTATGCAAGTAGACCCGGGTTTTTGTGGTGGTTGGTCTTGCTACAGTCCAAGGGAAAAATGGGTTGTGGCATGTTGGTTTCTACATATGGCTGGCGGAACCCACAGGCGGTCGGTCTTACCATGCTAAAAATATTACAGAGCACAACGTGGGACTTGTGTTTGCCAGCGTGCACATTCAGTTCTCTCCCTGACTGACATGAATTGAAGCCACACATAACCTTTCAGATGGGACAGAGGGAGAGCAGCTGTGCAAGAATACGTCAACAAACCGTAAATCTTATCTTAATTAGAAATTTAAAGTACTTGAAGCGAGAGAAAAGCAACAGAAAAAGAAGTTAAGCCAATGTGATCAAGATGAAATTCATCCTGGTCACCAGCGAAGTCTTTTAGTTTTTCTTCAAGGGAAACACTCTGGAGCAGCGTTTCCTGGAGAGCAGATGGGAAGTTAGATGCACTATTTTCTTTCCAAAATAACTTGTGTTTTTGTCATTATAATGTAACATTTACAAAAAAAAAAAAAAAAAAAAAAAAAACCCTGTCAATATGCTGGCCTTCTGTTGGGTATTGTCCTGTATGGAGCAGTTTTTTTTGTTTCTTTAAGAAGCAAATAGTGATGAAGCAATCCCAAGATTCCAGTCATTAGAGGTTAGAGAAAGAAATCACGAGGGGAGAGCACAGAGAGACAGGCCCGTTGTGTGCAAACTGAGTTAGCCATAAGACTTACCTGAAGTGATATCACAAGGCCCTGGGGGGGGGGAAGAAATCATTTTGAGCTGATTATGATAGCATTTCATTAATAGAACAGCTTATGGGGATGCCTGTGCTCCCCAGAAGTCAATCTCCAGATAGCCAGGGCTTACTGAATTTCCAAGTCAATTTTGTCTTCAGTATTTTTTTTTGCTGGATCTGACCAAAATATGTTTTGCATAATTCTTTATTGTTCAAAGGAAGAGCTGATTAACCATATTGCAGTTCTTAATTGGTGTCAGCATTTCCTGTAGTTATCACAGGCTTAGGGTGCTCTATCTACAGCGAGCTACTTCTGTGGGGGTGAAGGACACTTTCAGGAACTCCTAGAACTCAGGTATAAACCACTGCCGTTTCAGGAAGTTTGAGGTGGGATCTCACCATCTTTTTATGTTGAGATGTTCTTTGTGATTTTAGTCTCTCCTGACCTTAGCAAGCAGGACAATCATATCACTGGCATCTGACAGCCTTTGTGTCCATGCAGGTAGGAAGTCAGAAATCTAGGGTGCAAATTCCCTAGGTTATAACAGCACAGTGCAGGTGACTATTGCAGACTTATTATATGAGCTGCATCAGATATTACAGAATCTACTGTAAACTTTTTATATGAGCTGCATAAGATATCACAGGCCAAGATCAGGATCCAGGGATAAACTACAAGTCTTCATTCAAATAGGAGTATTGCTAATGGGATTGTGTATTTATGACATTAGATTGAAAACCAGCTCTACATCAGTTTACAAGCCTCTCAGACCTAGTCCATTCTTTGTTATTTAAGGTGAGGAAAAGAAAGGCACTATGGGTGTGTCCTAGAACATCTTAGTGGTCACAGGATAGGTGATAGCTCTGGTTAACGCTCACTTGGCAGCATTTCTAGGATTTCAATTCACAGGAGTGTCAAAAGAATGCACCATAACTATGAGGTGCCAGACAGTCTTTCCTTATGTAAGTATACTCCTTCATAGATCAACATATGGATGTCCACATTTGATATGAAATAATGAGTTACTTACATGTGGCTATTGTCATCAATCCTAATTACGTAAGTAAAGCTATCATGAAAATATACTTAACGAAGTTCCCAGATCAGTTTCCTGGTGGAATTTATTCAATGACAGCCCCCACTAGCAGCATCCCACCTCAGGTAACAGTACCATTTAGGGAGTGGAATGCGTTAGAAGCAACGAGGCAACCCCTTTTCGGAGTGTCTGTGCCTTGGAGGAATGTCAGGACCGAAACAGACCGAGTTAATCCTTTATCTGTCATCAACATTTCAAGGATGCAGACGAAAAAGAGTGCCACCTCTTAAGATGTTTATTATCAATTATTTTTACTTCACTCCCACTATCTGTGGGTTATTAAGATAGACACTCCATCATTCCTGTGATCATGTGTGAGACACGTCTGGCAAGAGCCAGCTGGCCTTGCACCTGCTCTTGAGAAGCAGGATGGGAGAAAATGAACTCCCAGGCTACGGTTGTCTCTTCTGCCACTTTAGATGACAGAAAGATATTTGCTTTGTGTTTACATGAGAAGTGGCTCTGAGATTTCAATTCTCTTTTGAAGTAAAAAAAAAAAATCTGACTCTTGTAATCTATGCTTAACTTACTATATCTAGAGAGGGAGAAAGTCTGGTGATTTTTTTTTTCCCCTCTCGGTAAACACTTCTTGAGAAAATTGGGTAGAGTGATATTCAATTCTTTACAGAATCAAAGCTAAAGCATTTAAGTAAATAACATATATCATATTATACAGCGTTGGTTTCCTATTTCCCTGGATAAATCCACCCCAGCACAAGGAGAAATAAGATGCATAGAGCCTCAGGCCCAGCAGAGGTAGGGCAATTCTGGTAGTTAATCACTCATCCAATATGACTACTTAATAAACTTATCATGTGCCCAAGAGGGTCTTTAGAGCTATACAGAAATTCAAGACAGAGATGACAGTGTGCAGAAATAGAGAAAGTCTGAAATGACTGTACAGTCCACAGCAAAGCCCTAGGAACAAGAAACATGTTCCAGTTTACAGCAAGGCGTGGTGTTGTCGCTGGAGGTTCTGAAAGAGAGCGACCCACTCCCAACTGTGGGGTGAGCTATTCCACTCCCAACTGTGGGGTGGGTCATTGCTTCATGCGGAATGGTCAGGGAGCTGCCTTCTTAGATCTTGGTGGGAAAGTGTTCTTGGGGCAGAAGAGGTGGACGGTTGTGAGAACTGTGAAGCCTAAGGGAGTGTGCTTCATAATCCTAGGAGAGAAGACATTCCTGAGGCAGGTGCTGGGTGGGGAGAATCCCTGAGAGGGAGTGGTCAGTGCTGCAGTCACAGCTTCATGAGGGAGGGTGGGGCTCTCACTGGTATTTTGTTAAGGTCAATGGCATTTCTGGGTCCCAACACAACCCTTTTCTCTTGATCTATAGCTTTCATTGATTTTAGACAATAGGGCAAAAAAGCCATCATCTTGCTCTAAAAAAAATTGCAAGGTAAACAGGTCCCTTAATGGTATGTGGAGGTAGAGAATATGCAACAAAGGGACTTTCCAGACCTCTAACCAGCAGAGCTTGCAAGATGGATCTGGGGAAGAAGAAAGTGAAATCAAGAATACAGACTCACTGCTCAAGACATTACCCACACATTGATCTACACCTGCAGATCTGGATGTCGACCTCCTACAAGCCCCTATCCTGTAGGCATAGGCATGCTGAAACAAAGCCATGCTATCACATGGTAAAATTGCCAAAGAAAGAAAATCAATACTTTTGGGGCCATGTGAATCCTATGTTTGAATATTTATTTCATGGATTAGAGATATAATTAAGCAGGTAAGAGTGCTTGTTGTATAAGTGGAGGATCTAAATATGGTTTCCATAAACCATTGAAAAAAAGCCAATTATGGCCATGTACAAACTAATAACCTTATCACTGTGTAGTCCAGAGATACTGATGAAGGCACAATCAATAAGTACTAAAAAGAACCCTGATATGTTAGGACAGCTGATGCCCCCCATGACCTCCACATGTATGTGATAGGTATGTTTACTCTTACACACTGAAGCTATACCACATACGTACATGTGTATACAAACATGCACACAAGGTGTACATTATATATATGCATATTTCAGTTATTATACAATAACAACATTGTGAAAACTACCATTAAGTGGTGTGTGACACCATATAGATCACACTAAGGCCGTTCCATGAGTAATGTAGTCTAGACTTTGTATTAAACCTGTGGGATACATTATGCTGTAAACATGTTGTAGAGAGAAAACATTTTTTGGGAACTTATTAAGGATTCAACCAGGGTCACAGAGCTATGAAGACCCAATCAGGGCAGGATGGAACCCTAGACTTTTTCAAACTCTCAGATGGGCTTTACCTAGCTTTCTTCTTCCAGATAATGTGTTGGATTCTCTGACCAGAATGTCTTCATTTTCTAAGATGCTGTTTCTCCTATATTCCATGCCCTAAGGTCACTAAGAAAGGCACGTTCATGACCTCCAAATTAAATCAAATGTATGTCTACTCCCACAGTTCATGTGAGTATACAATGAGGTTATTCAGGCAAATATCCTTTTGACAGTGAAGTATTCATGAGATGAGAAAATATTGTAGTGTTTTCTATTTGTCCTTCTGGGTCAGTGATTCTCATGTTACCTAAAGTAGAATCAGTAGGAATCTACCGAAAGTAGAATAATGGTCCAAGATGTAGTGAGGGATCTCTAACAATGAAGTGCATTGTGCCAAGCCAGCCTCCTGGGCCAGTTCTGATGCTTCTGAGTGAGCCTCTCAGATAGGCAGTGTCACGCATGGGGACACTGAAATAGTGTGAACCTATGATTTCTGACTTGGGATCTTCCTTCCTATCCTCAGCTGCTTTTCCTTATCTACCTTCTTTCTTTTTGGCATCTGTCTGTCCGTGTTCTGTGCTTCATATTTTTAGGTGATAGTTGCCTCATTTAATAAGTAGAAATAAAACTCTGTAAATCATATTTTAAGATTGCAATTTCTAATTTTACCCTTGAGTCTATATTCAACACAATGAATGCCAAGATTTCTGGGCAACAACTGTCTGTCAGTATTCTGATGATATTAAATATAGTATTTAATTTTTTAGAGAATTTGATGAGCAAAATCATTTTATATAAGGTATGTATTGTGCTTTGGATACTTAAACATTTGACAGTTTCTTCATGTTTATGATTTTTATTAGGAATTGACTTGTGTGTATCAACTATACATACATATGGGATATGCACACATCATGTAGTGATTAAACAAGGTTACTGGCTTACTAGCCTCAAACAATTACCATTCCTGTCTGTTGACAGCATTTAAAATTCTCTAAACTATTTTGAAATATACAATTAAAATGTTGAGCAGTCATAGTCACCCAGAAAGCTATAGGCCGTTGGGAGTTATTCTGCCCAACCATCAGTACTGAATGGCCCTAGCTATCTTCTTCCAGGTACCTCCATCCTCCCAATCCTCTGCACATCACATCGGCACTTCCCACTTCTGTGAGGCTGACCTTTTCCATTTTGACAGGTGAGAGAACAGGCATATTTCCCTTTCTGTGTCTGACTTCTCTCATTTAACACAATGTTCTTCAGTTCCACTCCTATGGACACAAATGAAAAAGCTTTAAAACTTTTAAAGCTGTGAAGCAGGTTTTGAAAAGCACAAAGGATTAAGATTTTTGCTTTGCTCTTTCATGGTTCTTGGTGATTCTGGATGACTCCAATATTTCAGTCATGATGTTGAGATCCAGTCAGGTATTGTGGATTCAGAAGCAGATGTCCTCTAGGGAAACTCATCAGAAGAAAATTACTTCTGATTCTTTCATTCTGAATTTATGTAAATGCATCAATTAACTACAAGCAATCAGAAATATTTTCTCTCAGAAATATTACAAAATTCCCTACCCCAGTGGGAAAGAAAAGCAAATCACTGTTTCTATATGCATTCTCTTTATGTGTATGCTTACTGCATATTATAATTCACATTTATATTCATATTATATTCATATTATAATTCACATCTACTAAAAAGTAAGGACTAAGAAATCTTTACTAGATATGCTGATGGTTTTTAGTTGTCAGATTGAGACAACCTACAGCTGCCCAGAAATCAGGAGCCTCTTTGAATTGAAGAATTGCCTTTGTAAGTATGGCCTGTGGTCATGTCTGGTAGAAAATGTGTTGACTGACGATTGTTGTGGGAGTGCTTAATCCACTGTAGGTAGCACCATCCCTAAGAAGGTGGTCCTGGTCTCTATTGTAAAACTAGCAGAAAACAAAATAGAGGGAATGAGCCAGGAGGCAATGTTTCAGCATAGTTTCTTTCTTTTTTTTTTTCAGCGTAGTTTCTATTTTGTGTTCCCTCCTTGAGATTCTGATCCTGATGATAAGCACAGAACGTAGCATGAACAAAAGAAAACTGTCCTAATAAAAGTAGGTTGGTACATTTTAAAACCTTTTGCATAGTATAAACTAGGCATAGTATAAGTTGCTGGTCACACATGACCTGCTAGTAAAATACAGGCAGTCATGTAGCTCTACATATTTTAAAGCAGCAGAACACAGACTGAGAGGGGAAATTTTAAGTGACCAAGGAAACTGTATTGGAGGAAAAGAAAGATGCCTTGTCGGGTGCTATTGGCCTGGTCTTGGGATCTACCATGCTCGACTTTTCACCAGGCTTTGCCTGCTTGTCCTCATCATAGTGGTCACCAAATTCCTCATTCTCTTCCTCATCCTTTATTTAATAGTGAAGACAGTTTATTTTGCCTTTTATACTTTGTTATTTTTATGTAGTCCATTTTTCCTGGGTACAATTGTGACAACTGAGAGCATGACATGGTGGTACTCTATTTTCCAGGGTCATTTTAAGCAAGGTAGTAGAAAGTCTCTAGAAAATGTCATCTAAATTCTGTGTTTTGAAAATATCACAGAGCTCCTTAGTTTTCAGTTTATACCAAAGGACACAAAATAGAGCCCAAATAATGTGGATTTCCTTCTGTATGCTGTGAATATCATTGGTTATTAAAGGAAATATCATGGGCCTGCTCAGGGAATAGAGGTAGGCAGGGAAAACTAAACTGAATGCTGGGAGAAAAGAGGCAGAGCCAGAGAGAAGCCGTGGAGCAACCAGAGACAGATGATGGGAACTTTACCCGGTAAGCCACAGCCATGTAACAATATATAGATTAATGGGTTAAATTGATATGAGTTAGCCAATAAGAAGCTAGAGCTAGTGGGCCAAGCAGTGATTTAATTAATACAGTTTTCTGTGTGATTATTTCAGGTCTAAGCTAGCTGGGCAGCTGGGAATCAACAAGTGGCCCCATTCTCCAACACCCAAACCTAACAACTGCATAGAATTTCTAGATAAGCAGGAGACTGATGAGGTTCACACAGTTCCCCGAGTGTTATAAACATGGAAACAAGATGAAGATTCCCTCTACCTAAGAAGTCTTGTAGAGGAAAGAGATTTCTTCTATTGCACAACTCTCTCTACCTTATCAAGACTCTACCGGAAGATCATTTTTGAATGTTTCCCAGAACTCTTGTATCTGGTATTTATCTCTAGTAGAATCTGGTTCTGACGTGCTTAGTTGGTTAGATATTTCTTGTAACTCCTTTTCCTGGACCTGTCCTCACCTGTCCATCTCATGGCACTGGCTCTCTTGCTTGCTAGAATTCTTGTTATGGTTCATCTGATTGCCGAGCAAAAGTGAGGCACACCTGGCTTATGAAGAAATAAGTTTCCATGAACTCCTGAGTGTGTGTGTGTGTGTGTGTGTGTGTGTGTGTGACAGAGAGAGAGAGAGAGAGAGAGAGAGAGAGAGAGAGAGAGAGAGAGAGAGAGGGAGAGAGAGAGAGAGAGAGAGAGAGAGAGAGAGAGAAAGGGAGAGATGGAAGGAGATAGAAGAGAGGGAAGAGACTGAAAATGATATATAAACTTTTCTTTGAACCCAAGGGTGACCTTGGTTGACTTCCTAGGCATCAAGGAAGCTTTGAATCCAAAAAGCTTTGAGCTTTATGAGCCTTCCAGCAAATACCCACCCTATGAGACACACTTACCTGATGGCCTTCTGCCCATGTCTGGTGGTTGTTCTCAAGAGACAGACACAGCCAATGTTACCTCGGGGCCTGGGAGAGGCTGATCCTGCTAGTGTGTATTCCTGGAGATGGGTGTAGCTAGGGAAAGCAGCACATAACCTAACACCCAGGCCAGATTCCAGACATGGACCCCTACTCAACTTTCCCCCAATTTCTCTTCCAGCCCCATGAGGAGATAAACCAAGCTCATCAATTCCCATCAATTTCATTTTTTTCTCCAGTGATTGGCATTGTTTATAGCACAGTATGTCTGTGTCAAGTTCAGTTTCAGAAGACTCATTCTGTGCCTCCTGCATGCTGAGAGTATGGGCTCATCTAGAACTGCTGCAGGCACCCGGGCCATTAGTGCTAACAGATGCTACGATAATAACTCTTTAAGCTCTTGCTCCAGGAGAGCTTATTTGAATCATCTCATTCATAATGATGAAGGCCATAAATTCTGAGGAATGTTAGAAACCCAAATGCCTGTCATGTCTGTGGCTACAGCAGCTCAGTGCTGTGTTTTTACAGGTAGGGTTTCGAAGTTCAAAGAAAAATCATCCATGTAGATTTTGCATTTCATTTGCATCCAGAGCCAACCCACGGTGCTCAGTGAAGTTCAAAATTAGGTCTAAATAGTCTTCTCGATCTCCAAGTGCCTGCTTGCTCAGTGACACCTGCTTAGCTCAGACTGGGTCAGAGCCAGACACTGCTAAGTCATCATGCTTGAGGGAAGGTTGGTGGTCCTTAACAAACTAAGAAAGACATGCACTGGGGACTTTGGGGTGGACAAGGATCCAAACCTGTTTCCCAGAGAGACACTGATGGAGACAGGGGATGAGAGGGAGACAGAGAAATGAAAATCTGCTTAGAGAACTCTCCATTGAGCTGTCATCTTCTGGAACTCACTGCGTCTCAGCAGAGCCAGACCTTCTAGCACAAATATTAAATGTCAAGTGGCAGGCCAGCCTTCTCACCGGTTTGTCCCCCTCCAATCCCCAACTCAGTTCCTAATTGCCTTAAGTTAGGGAATCATGGGGAAACAGACTCTGTCTCTCTTGTTCTAAAAGTCCGGAGATTACACATGATTTGTAAAAGAGGGCATTCTAATCATCTGGAATAGCTGTATTTGATGCCAGCATAAATACACTTAGCACAATAAACAAAAATGGAAGGAACACATTTCAATTAATATAACAGTAAATTAAAATGATCTTATTGCTTCCATCAGCCTTCCTTTTTCTTCTTGTGTAGTACTGTGAGGACTGGCAAGTTACTTAAGGCCTTAAGTGAAATGGTCAAATTTTTTAGCTCTAATAAAACTTTCTTTGGGTCCTTCTAGGATATGGAGTCTGAATATGTTGTCTGCTAATAAAATAGATTCAACTCTTTTCTACTTCATTTTAACCAAGAATCTTGAAAACTGAAATAAATCTTCACTAAAAAATGGAAACTAAAGAAATATCCCAGAATCATTTTTATTTAGGTTGGATTCAACTTACCAGGCAGCTTAAGCATTGTTACCATATCTATGTAACACAAAGTTATTAAAATATCCAGCTAATTAAGGCAATGTCTCTATTCAGGATTAAAACACACTTCACTTCTCAGTTCACATGGTCCCTGGACACAGAGTTTGGGTTTCTTGTCTGAGAATCTAACTCAGTTGATAGGGTGCCCAATTAGCATGTCTAAAACCTGAAGCTTGATTTCCAGCACTACATAAATTGAGGGTGATGGCCCTGTAATATTAGCATTCTGGGGGTAGAGGCAGGAGGATCAGAAATTCAAGGGCATCTTCAATTATGTTATGAGTTTGAAGCCAGCTGGAGTTACATGAGACAATGACTGACTCTAAAAGGAAAAACTCTTGGTTCTAACACCAGAATCCAGTGTTTTTTTGAACTCTATCCCTGAGTAGACAGTTCACAGTGGACAATTTCCTAATCCTGATGAGGCAATGTGAGGCCCACAGTGAGTCTCCTTATGAAGGGTACATGCTATAGGGTGAGTATATATCCTGGACTTCTTGTGCCTTAACATTGCCCGCAATGCTGCAGTGATCAGAGACGAGGCCTTGGTGAGGTGATTGGTTCGTTGGATAAACCCTGTTGTTTGGGGTGACTTTGATGTTAAAATGAGAGTACACTTTGTTCCACCTCACCCTATGACATACCAGGATCTAAGATAAGACCCTCATTGGATAGTACCCAAATGCCAGTACCATGGTCTTGGAAAATTCCAGCCTCCAAAGCCATAAGCTAAATAATCGTCTATGTGTTATTGGTTACACGGGCAGGGGAGGTCAGTCATAGCAACAGAATGAAATGAAGAAGAGAGATACAATAGCGTATAATAAAGGGCTTGACATTATTCCCAAGACTGTCTATATATTAGTTCCTATCTTGTCTTCTCCCTTGATCGAAACCCATAAAATAACACCTTCCCTATGGAGGGTGCTGGACTCATCTCGATTGCTCTCAACTCTCTGCTACAGGGCTAATGAACCAGATAGTTTTGTCTGCCAGCTTTGTTATGCACTCTGAATTCAGCATCTGTATTTTTGGTACGATGCCAATCTTAATGAAGTTGTCTTGTTGTTTTCTAAATACCTTTGGACACCTAGGGCGTAATGATGAGGCTTGGGTGTACAATCATGATAAAATGTGGCACAGGCTGGCTGGGTTGTAGCACAAGTCAAGTTTGACATGAACTGATGAGATTTCTTAAAGTCTAATCTCCCCTTGCACTCCTTTAGGATGAAATAAAGCAATGGGGACTGCTGGCTTCTTGGCATTGACTCTCAAGAATTACGTGTCTAGGAGACAACATTAATTTGTATTGCATGACTCACGCTGAATAAAAACAAGTTTGCATTCAAGAATCATGCATTCCCAGCTAATTAATCGCCCTTGTAAATGTTGGGGTGGATTATTGGTTAGTCACACACATTTTTTTTTTGTTCTCAGAATGAAGGCAGGTGCGACACGCTGGCTCACTGTATAATTTTTCATGCCTGAATCAGCCTTGTATATTTCTGCCGCTTTCTACACCCTTTTCATTATACTCTGTCTAAATACTTAACTGTCCAAGTGTGTTATTATCAAGTAAGACTATCCACAAGTATTTCAAAATGATTTAGTTCGCGTCACTGAGTTTCATGGTTTGAAATGAATCTAATCTAATTCCCTTTACTTTAAATACACGGCAGGAGAGACAGTAAGCAACCAAGGAAGTTGCCTAAACCACACTATCAATAGTGGAACTGTGATATTTTCTGGGCCTTACCTTTTATAAGAAAGGTTGGAGTATTGTGGACAAAAGGAGGTAATAGTTTTATTAATCCTGCAATAAGAAGAGATTTTTCAATTATAAGATACATTTTGAATAATTAATATGCATACATATTATAAAATACTATCTAAGTGTGTGTCTAAAATTGAAATTGAAATCATAGACTGGGTTCAGAGTTATCCTCCTGTTCACTTTTAGAAATAAACAGTGTATGTAAACAGGTTAAAGTTATGTTACTACTGCTCAGAAAAATAAAATAATGTATCATAATGCCCCTTTCAAAGGTGTTATTCTTCTGCTTTAACACAATATTTAAAGTATTGGTAAAGTAGGCAAGAGAGGCAAAGGGAAGGAGATAATATGCAATCTGTCAAGAGAGACGTTGAAAAACGTGGACCTCTCAGTTTCTAGCACATGTTCAGGTCTTTATCCACGTGGAATGTCCTCATGGTATCGATGACTCGGGATGGTACTGCGGCATCTTATCATGCCTTCATTTGCCTTTAAAGGAAAAGCATTATAATAAAAATTAGGAAAATGAAATTTGATTTTAATTCCATTTAACTTAAAAATGAGCACATAGAATCTCCAGCATCTGGAGATAATAGAGCAGAAGCAGAAAGTGGAGGACTGTACTTTTAGATGAATAGCCGTTTCCTATTGCTGGAGATAAAGCTCAGGCGTTAAAGGATAGGCTCACAACCAAAAAAAAAAAAATGTTTTGAAAGTGCATGAATCAAAGTGTTAAGTGGGCAACACCAAGGCAACTCAGGTTGGTTTTATACAGTAGCTTCTCCCTATCTATAGGGAATGTATTCTAAGACCCCCAGGGGATGCTGGACAATGCACATAGGACTGAATACCATCTGTGTTTTTTCTTGTTATACATGCCTATACATACGAAAGTGTCACCTTTCTAGTCACAGGCAACATCGTGGCATGGCTGAATCTTCAGCACTACTGTTGTTGAGTTAATGGGCCACTATTTAAAAGAAAAAATAAGAGTTTCTTGAATTAACACTGCTACCATGACTGCCAGTCTTATAGCTGAGATGATCAGGAAGTAGCTGCTAGGCAGGTAGCATATACAGTATGGATACACTCCAGAAAATAGTCCTCTCTTGCATAGAATGAACTCCAGGCATAGGACTTCACTGTGCTTTCAAGGAGAAGTGGATTCAATTTAAATTGTGTGATTCGTTTATTTTCATGGCTGCTTATTTAAAAACTTCAGACAACACTTGGCCATGATTGAAAGCATGGAGAGACATGCAATCTATGAGAGCGTATTGACTGTATCAAATTTATTAAAGGGGAAGGACGTGACAACTGTCATCCAGACGGAAAGAGGTCCTGGGTAGGACTGTGTCCTCCAAGTAAATATGTGGGCATGCTAATTTACAATACCATATTTGGAAGAAGTATAACAAGCTAAAGAAGTCCCTAGAAGGTTGAACAACACTTAGTGACTGATCTGTGCCGACATGCTGGAGAGTGTGAGGTTTCAGAATGTTCTGGGTCAGAGTTGAGGGGTTAGGCTGCCTGTGTCCTTCGCCCTGTGTGTACATGAGCATGCACAGGCAATCCCACAGTGACTAGCATCATGCTCACTTTTTCCAAAAGAAACATTGAATGATTATAAGTAAGGAAAGAAAACATGTATTGAGAAATATCAGCATTATGCTTAAAGAAATCATGGAGATGAAATGACTCAAGGCCCTGAAAATGATTGCTAAGCTCTTGTTAGAGCTGATGATGTCCTACTTTGGGAGTTCTTGCTTCCATGATGCCTCTGTCTTTAATGTGGCCAGCATCTTCCCAACTTACCTTGCTACTTTTTAGAGTTTGTCATCTTGATAGACGACAGGAATGCTAGATTGAGCAGCCTTCCTAAATAACTCCACATGATTCTTCTCAGTGGCGAGTGACCAATGAGGACCTGTGACTGAAATAAAATCACTCATGTCAGTTTGGTAAAGGGAGGCTAAATGGTTCTAAAGGCAGTGAGTTCTCTTCTCAACCTTCCATCTTTAAAAGCAATTGGATTATTTACTTTACTTTGTGCATATGTAAGTTTTTTGTACATATATATATATATATATATATATATATATATATATATATATATAAAATCTGTTGCATATTGTATGTCCTATGTCCTGGAACTGAACTAGGGATATAGATGATTTGCTGCTTTCTTATTCAATTGCAATTTCAACAATATTCGCTGAACTCTGTGGGTTAGTAATGTTTGGCTGAATTGTATCCAATTGATATTTCAGAGCCAATGCAAACCAAATACAAAATTTGATTAGCTGTATTTTATCAATTCTGCACCAAAAATGTATTCATGATTTGTACATTAAAACTAGCAGCTTTCTAAATTCATCACTTGAACAGATTATAGCAGGTAAGGTGTGTGTATGTGTGTGTGTGTGTGTGTTTGAAAAGAGAATTCAAGAACATATTGGGTAATACAAGGCACTTAATAATAAGATTTTTGCCATTGTTTGCTCAATACAAAATTACAGATCATTTTCCTTTAACTTATTTTTTGTTGGAGTTTATTTTTCCATGTGATAAAGTATATTTACATATAAAAAAGAAAGTAAGTGAGAATAAAATTCAACATCCAAAGTGTAGGCGAAAATTGGTCATTCTTTGTGAAGAGAGGAAGTAATTAGATCTATTTGTAGTTCTCAAAAGGCTCTAATTCTTTGGTTTTGTTACATCAGGTCTAAAGAGATTTTCTTAAGAAGTTCTCATCATAGGGCACAGAGATGAGTCTTTGTAAACACACCCCACGCCCTAAGGAAGTGTGGCAAGATGAAGATAGTTACTAAAGAATAAAAAAGAATCGTGTAATAGATTAATGATAAAGTTGAAGAAGATTCTTTAAAGCTACCTCTTTTTTAAAAAGACATTGGTAATTGTGGATTCTGTTTTACTCTCTGTTTGTTTCTCTGTCTTAGTCTCTGCCTCTCCTTCTCTCCCTCTTGCCTGTCTATCTGAATGCCTATCCTGTCCTCTTTCTGTCTTTAATTTGTTGCTTTTTATTCTATGATACCTGTTTTTGGCATCATTTTTCTGTCTCTGAGTCTCTGTGTCCCTATCTCATATCTTAAGAAGCAACCATCTTCTACAATGACAACCCAACAGACCCTTTCTTGAAGCAAGCCTGAAGAGAAAGTCTGTAAGCCAACTACAGGTGACAGGAAGAACTACTTGGAGCCACGAGTTAGCAGTTGCAGCTCTTAGAAACCAGGTACGCTGGAATCCCAGGAACTGCTTATCACTATAATGAATGTAGAGTTGTGTGTGTCTCCATGAGTCTGAACGGTGGCTACCATGATCTAAAGTAGAGTTGAGTGTGTCACCATGATCTAAGGTAAGCAGCATGGGTCTATATTTTTCCTGTATATTCTTGCTCCACTTCAGAAAAGATTTCTAATAAATTGTGCCTAGGGATTTAACACTCTAGGAAAATTTGACTCAAGGTATTTGACAAGCTCTGGGGAGACCCTGTTCATGGGAATGTCGCTTGAATCCAAATGCCTGCCGTGGTAATTTAGATAAAGTTGAAATCAAAATGAGAACACGGGACTTATAATGTCAGATATTTGTAAAAGTGGAAGGAAAATCACATATGTTAAACAAACTTTGGTGCCTGTGGCTGATGCTGAGCTAGATGATGTAGGTATGAGGCTATTAGTCAATAAAATAAGTTCATCACTGCCTTGTTCATGAAGACATTGAGGCTCTGGAGTTTATGTCATTTGTTCAAAGTCATGGAGTACTTGGGGATAGCGTGACTCTACGTTTTTATGAATTTCTCTGTGTTGTCTTCAATTCACCTGTCTGTCTGCCTCTGTCTGTCTGTCTGTCTGTCTGTGTCTGTGTGTGTGTGTGTCTGTGTGTGTGTGTGTGTTTAACATAGAGTCTCATGTAGCCTAATCTAGTCTCAGATTCACTAGGTTGTAGGTGTAATTAAGGAAGACCATGGGAGCCCAGAATAAAGAAAAATAAATATTTAATTAGGGGAATGCTCACACCATAGAAAAACCCTATTTTAAGAGGAGAAGAATGGGAAAGGACTGAGGTTATCATCTGATGACAAAGCTCCATGTCTAGGATGCCTGAAGCCATGAGTTCAATTCCAAGCATAACACGAATAAACAGACCAAAAACCCCCGAAATTGAGAATTTTCTTGAGTAGTTGCTTTGTATAGAAAACAGTCGTAATTTCCTGGCAAAATAGAAGAAAGCTGAAATGGAAGAATCTTTGATTAGAAGTTTCTGCACCATGTCTGTTGGTCTGTTTGGATGGTATAAGTTCCTACCATGTCTCCCAACACTGGCAACAATGCATGTATATGTGCCTGAAGGAGCTTCTTCAGGGCCAGTGAGGGATGGCAGGTAGATGTTCATGCCATACTTTAAGTGAGTGCCATAAGGACCTCACCACAAGGGGACCAGTGACCACTTAGTACTTAGAAGAATAATCTACTGAAATAAGCTTGCAATGAGTGCAGCCATCCTTAGAAGAAAGGAAACAGGCAGCTAAGCTATACCACAATTTAATGAAGCACCATCTTTAATGTAAATCAGCCATGAGCATCATATAAGACATATTTTAAAATGCTGGTTTAAAAATATCGATTAATTATGAGTCTTCTAATTTACCTGGAAGCCCCACTCCTATACAATCCAGAACTCACTGATTAAGTGCTAGGATTCATAGAAATTTTTAGATCCAATTTATATTCTGAACTTCTCCCTGTTAAGTTTTGTTATATTTTTATTAGGGGGGTAGTTATTGAGGGATAATGTCTTGCTATGCAACCAACCCAGTCCTCAAACTCACAATTTTCCTGTCTCAGCCGTCCCAAGTACTGGGATGGCAATTGTGCATGAAAATGACCAGCCTTTAATGATTATGTTAAACATTAAACATGAGTGATATATATATATATATATATATACACATACATATACATATACAGCAAACACTCAAGCTTGTAAGAATATGGAAGACTATGCAGATCATACCCTTGAAGCTTTGAAAGACTTAAGATGTTTCAAGCAAAACTAAAAACTTTCTCTTGAATACAGAATTTAAGTTAACCAGACACTTGAATCTTACCATTTGCATGTAGCCTGTATGGTGGAGTGAATTCCCAAATCTCCATTCCAGCTTGGAGCTTGATGCATGTTATTAAAGGCGCTCAAATGTACTTGCAGGCTTACCTTAAAGAGCATTGCCCAAGTGACTCTGAGGACAGACACAAATTCATCGATTTCTTTCTGGGGTTTTCTATTGCCTCAGGTTTCACCAAGTCTACTTTTACAGATGACATAATAAAGTCGTTAATAATGGCTGAGTGACAGCCAGAATTAGACCCTGAGTCATGGACTAGGTAAGCATCAGCCCTCCTGAAGCTTTGAATTTTCAATTCCAGTCCTGGCACACGGGGCCTTGATTAACCAAGCTTAGAAATACACAGTTCCCACACCATAAATCACGAGCCTCATTCACCCCTGAAGACACACAGAAACCTCAGGGCTTGAACATTCTGTGCGGCGTTGAAATCAAACTGGATTCTTTGCTGATGGATTATGGTAGAAACCTCCTTCTCATCTTAGAGAGGTATGAGAATTCACCATTCCTTGAAATTTCAGAATAACTCTTACCCAAGAGAAGCAGTCATTTTCCCTCCTCCACTGACGGATTTGTGTTTATTTGGAAAATTTATCTTGTGAATACCATTTGTTTATGAATTTTACCTTAAAAATCTATAATAAAAGGAATGTCATTATTATTTCTTTTGGGACAGCGGTGACTGAACTTAGGGACTTTTGCAAGCACTGCCAAATTTCTACCCTGAGTTTCATCCCAAACCCTGAGTGGGTTTTTAAAAGTCTGCATGCACTTTTGTGAAAATTTTTGCTTTCTTTAGTGTATCCTTTCCCCCATTGATTATTTCCCCTCACTTCAGAGCACGTTGGAATAACTCCTCTGATAGTCTAAGTGAGCACAGAGTATCATCTCTTAAAAAATTCACATGCTTTAATTTTCTTCCCTAGGAAATGAATTACATGTCAATAACTTCTTTTGAATAATTTACTGGAGCATTTCTGGCATTTTATTATATAATATATTTTCAACAAATAGTTTCCTTACCTTGCTATACTCCCTTCTCTTTCCAAAAAGAACTGATCCAAGGCCAAAGAGGCAGGTCACCTACCTATTATCATCAACTCTCTGTGGGATTCGTAATGTTGATGGAAAAGGTTGCTTCATAGGCAACCTCCAGGCAATGTATCACGTTTCTCTAAAGCAATAAATCTTCAATAGTTCACCTATCTAGAGCATGATGGGCTAGTGTTAATTTAAAAAAAAGGAGAAAGAACAAATGTAGAAAACGGGTTTTTCTTTGCATCCATTGCCTTTTCTAACACTGTGATAAATGCGTACAAACAGAATATCAGAAGATAGATATAGCTGTCTCATCAGTTTATTGCTAAATTCTGAAGAAAATGTGAAAACCATCGAGATACAGACTTTTCTAGAAAGTGCAGCATAAGAACCCAATTGATGACAGCACCAGAGTCTTGTGCTGCTCAAGTCCCCGAGTGGCAGTCGCAGAATGTGAGCCATGCCCGTGAATGTGATTTTAGTTAGCTGCCTGGGCCATGCTCCCTGCCTTCTTTCTTTCTTAATCGAGGTCACTTGTTCAATACTGAAACGCCGTTCAGTCCTTATGACTCTGCTCTCTCAGAAGACTCTAGAAGCAGAGCCATGAGCTAGCATCGTGCCCTGCATGTATGGACACAGACGTTTATAGTCTTTGGGGGGCTGTGTCTGTGCAGCTACTTCTGTTGAAAGCTGCAGAGCCTGTAGTCTGCCATCTCTCTTCCTTATTTATTCATGGGAGTCTCATCCATGTCACTGCAGAGTGTTGTATCCAAAGAGTGTGGGAGTGGAGCCACTGACCCTTGGTTCTTCCTTTTCTAGTCTTTGTCAGTTTCCCTTTTTCTTTTCTTTTCTTTTCCTTTCTTCTCTTCTCTTTTCTTTTCTTCTCTTCTCTTCTCTTTTTTCTTTTCTTTTCTTTTCTCTCTTCTCCTCTCTTCTCTTCTCTTCTCTTCTCTTCTCTTCTCTTCTCTTCTCTTCTCTTCTCTTCTCTTCTCTTCTCTTCTCTTCTCCTCTCTTCTCTTCTCTTCTCTTCTCTTCTCTTCTTTTCTTTTCTTCTCTTTTTGCCCTGTATTAAAGAGGATAATCTTGAACTTCTGATGCTCCTATCCCCGACTCTTGAGTGCTGGGATTCCTGGATTACATGAACCAACACGTCTAATTTTATGCAGTGCTGGGGATTGATGACAGCCTGATGCATGCTTGGCAAGCAATCCATCAATTTTGCTACATCTTCAGTTCTCTTTTTGTCTGTTTGCGTGCTTTTTAAACATTATATTGTGAGGAACACTAACTGACACTCAGAGACACATGGCTGTGCATTGCCTGTAAACACTACTAATGGAACATTACATTGTTACTCAAAGGTCCCTGGCTGAAGCACACATAATTCAAACTCATTAGGAGGTTATCCTTGATTATTCCCAGGCTTTATTTCTAAACTGTGAACATCTTACTCTTTCAAATTAACTCAGTTTGAAACATGAGTGGATGCAATGTAGACCATCATTTAGCCTGGCCCAACTGCCAAGGCTACTTATTTACCCAAAAGTTCTTCCCAACATAGCTGTCGCAGTATTGTTGCCCAGAGTGACATGGGAGATCACCCTACAAAAGACAGTTGAATTTTTATATAAATGGGTAGGATAATAACTGTGTGAAGGGTGGATTTTCACTAGCGACACTTTGCATGCTAAGACAATTTTCTACCTAGGACATGCTTTGACAATATTACTGTAGCATTAATGCACCATCTACTACTGTAGATCACACTTAGTAACTGTTTTTATGTAGATGTTTACTCACAGAAATATAGCATGAGTACTTGCCCCATCCCTCGTTTTCTCAAAGCCACCAGAGTTTACAAACTATTTGCTGTATAGGAGCCATGAGCTGCACTGACTTCCTGCTGGTTGCCATATTGCTTCCGGTTTCCTCCACTGTAGTTACTTCATTTGCTTTGCTTCGTGGCGCTCAAGATTGGGCCCAGGCTCTCACTTGATAGTTAATCAATACCTCTCAATGCATTGCTCCTTCATCTCTGATCATCTCTCTAGATACTTACATTGAATATCTACAACATCTTAGAGCAGTGATTCTCAACCTTCCTAGTGCTGTGACCTTTTAATACAGTACCTCATACTGTGGTGACCCCCAACTGTGAAATTATTTCCGTTGCTACTTCATAACTGTAATTTTGCTATTGTTATGTATTATGATGTAAATACTTGGGGGGGGGGGATAAAGTTTGCCCAAGGGGTCATGACCCAGAGGTGGAGAACCAATGTCCTGGAGTGTTTATATTTTCTTATCTGCCTTCAGGTTTCTACTCATTTATCCCCTCGGCAATATATACAATAATGGAAATTGGCATTATTCTTCTATGTAGAAGCACATTGGCTGATTTCCAAGGACAGGGGTCTCCAAACCACATCTGATTGATATTTCAAATATCAACAACATTTCAACAGAGTATACATTAGATAGAAAAGACCTAAAGAGCACTTGTTAGCAACCCATGTACTTCTTTACTGCAGAGTCCTGAGGGAGCCACATATTCCTTCTTATCTCAGTGTCCATTGTAAAGTGAACATGGCCTTGTCTCTCAGTTTCTAGTTCTTCCACACTCCCACTCATTCACAGTAAGTAATGAGGCCTTAGTGTGTGAGATACTTCCTCTGTTATATCTTAATCACTTTAACAGGTTTACTAACTCACAGAGAAATCAAGAGGAAAAAGTTCACATCCAATTGTTAATGCCATCCCAATCAAGTATTCATGTATATTGAAAGAAATCCTAAAATTGTCCTGAGATTCCTTGCTATCTAACAAAGATATTTTCTTCACAACACAATGCTGTGGGACAAATGATCTTTTATTCTGTCACCTGTATTATTTTTTAATAAAATGTCGATTGGCCAGTAGGCACTCAGGAAGTAGAGGTGGGGTGACGAGAACAGGAAATTCTGTGAAGAGAATAGGTCAGTCTGCTGTGATCACCCAGACCCAGAGGAAGCCAGACACAGTGCAAGAAAAATATGACTGCCTCACCGAAAAAAGTACCAAGCCATGTGGCTAACACAGACAAGAATTATGGGCTAATATAAGTTATAAGAGTTAATAAGATGCCTGAGCTAATAGGCCAATCAGTTTATAATTAAGGTAGGCATCTATCTGTGTGTTTATTTTGGGACTGAATGGCTGTGGGTCTGAGCAGGACAGAAACCTCTGTCAACAAATGGTGCCCAACGTGTCGACAACTGCATCTACAGAAAACCTGAGAGAGCTTAGTAAATAATTCTAGACATAAAATGACAGTGTTAAGCATGGCTTTTTGGTAGCAGCAATTTCTTGGGTTTGCTCTGTTTGCTAGAGACAAGAACATCTCATTTAAGAGAGGCTTCCTGATTCAGCTTTAGCTGCAAAAGCTTTGCAGCCCTTTTAAGAGGCTCTGCCACAAAACATTGAGATGGTGTTGATGAATAGCCAACAGCATGCTTCTTGTTGGTGGCAGGGACCTTGAAATGCCATAGAGTTGTGGCAATAAACATGGCTCTGCCATGAGCCTAGGCTCTCAAAAAGCTGAGGAATGGGTTGGATCCAGCTGTCAAAGCCACGGCTTTAATTCTAGCCATATTATTTAGCAAATTAAATACCCATGTGGGAATATTTACCTATAGTCCTTTGTGTTGAATGCTATCTGAACACTTAGAAATACATGATAAATATTATATACTTTTTACACTGTTATTTCTCCTCTTTTCAATGGTGCCAAGGGGTTCAGGCCTTTTCAGTACTCATCATGATGAAGTCTGCCACATAATTCTCTATATATCTTTCTCAACCAATTTGCATGTAGCCTGCACAGTTAAAAGGCCTTCTTTGATACAAAAAACTTTGGATCAGTGTTGCCCAGAGTGATATGTCAGAGATCACCTCTTTTACTAGTCTGGTGTGAATAGGGTGATAACTGTAATGCAGCATTATTGATTTATATGTGAATCGTGGTTAATTTCTAATGGCTGTGTTAGCCTTGGACTGTGTGGAAGCTCCTCAGTTTAAGTTTGTCTGAACTGAAGGAGGAGCTTGGTGGAGCCACAACAGGGAAGAGCTTATTATTTCATCAACCAAACCCTAACATCACAACATCCTCGATGAGCAGCGACTAACACCGCAAGAAAACTCCAGCTTTCTTCGAACCAAAGAAAACCAGAATGCCACCCACTGATGTCCACTTTGGTTATGTGAAAGATCACAACTACTTCCAACATGTCGAAATGAACACATATAAGCAACGGCCTTCAATATTTTTTATTAAATTAATGTTTTAACTAAATGGCATTACATGAAAAAAAAAGTAACACACAAGTCCAGCCAATAGCAGGGACCGGAAGGAAATGGTTGTAATGATAGCTATCTTTGTAAGCATGCTACAGTTAATCTGAAGCATTTCTCGCAGCTTCCTAGAAGCCAAAGCGACAGCAAGCCTTCCTTTCTATAACATAAGAAGTAAAAGAATCAAGAGAAGTAACATTTGTCTTTCTGAAGATGTTTCCACTGTAATCTTTTATGAAGAACATTGAACCCCATTGTGAAGACTTCTTTAAAAGCAGGTTTTGGGAAAAAAATATTGTACCTCTATGACCATATTTTAAAGCCATCTTTTAAAAGCTGGTAGCGGGTACTGTTTGGTGTCATGAGTTCGGGGTGTTTTGTCTTGTCATACTTTCATTAATCAGAGATGATTGGCACGTGTCAGTTCCTGCCGTGGGTAGCTTTGCTGTAAGAGCTGACAGAATACAGGTGTGGAGGCAAGACCATCTGCATCTAAACCTCACCTGCGCCCAGGAATCTGTGGGACCCAGAGCATGGCATGAAAGGGAATTGTGTAAAATGCCTTTGAGATTCAGCAAGCAAGGCATCCAAGGAAGACTAGCTACCCCCTGTGTATCCATTACTATCCTTGCCAGTTGAGAATCACAACTATTCTGCTTGTTCAAATAACTGAAAATATAAAATGAAAAATGAAGAAATAAAAAATAAGAATAGCTAAAAATAAAAACAAAATTGAGAGCTAGCAGATATCTACTTGCACCTCTTGTTTTTGACAACCATGAGATGTTTTGAAGAATTACATTGCATTGTTTCAAATTCTTTTTTTCCTTATTATTTATCCTATGTGGCATTTGATCCCATTCATTTCCCTGTCCCTTCACATCTGCTCTCTACCTCCGCCATCTCCCAAATAAAACAAAATTTAAGAGGTGAAAAAAGGAAAATATTTTAAAAAGGGAAAAATTAAAAATCTCATCACAGAAGCTGCAGTGTGACACAGTGAGTCATGTAGTAAACAACTTTCTCTGTATACTTTACTTGCAAGTGTTCGTTGCAAGACTTGGTCTGGTTCAAAGTCCTTGGTTTCTATTACACTATCAATGCTGGGCCCTCGCTAGGACTCTTCCTGGCTATCCTGTTGTTGTCCTGTGTTGTGGAGACCCTGCATCTTTGGGTCTGTGGGTCAGGTCTCTTCACGTGCTCCAGCAGATCCTAGGTGGGGTGGATGCTGAGGCAGACCAAGTCATAGCCCTGGATCTCCATCAGCCAGCTCTCTGCTGTCCTCAGCACCAGGGTGAGCTCTCCATCCAGCACTGCTGTAGCTAATTCACCTCTTACAGCAAAGAGCAAGGGGTGGAGCCAGTTATCCTGCTTTCAGGCACTCAGTATCAACTCTCCCACACCTGCACCATCAGGGCCAGTTCTATTTTGTTACCCAAGTGAGATACAGGGGCCTTTTTCCTGAGTACTGAACCTGTGAGGGGTAGGGACAGCCTTCTGTGTGTTATGGCCCCAGGGCCAGCACCTCTACCTGTCTTGTGTTGATGAGTGGGAAGCATGGGAGGGCATCTTTCCTCTGCCTGTAATGTCACATGTCAGATGAATAATGGGGGCAGCTTTCCTTTGCCCGTAACACCAGGATCAGGTCACCCTCACCTCCAACCCATGGGCAGCTCAGCTATGATACCTAGGGAGGGACCGTGCCCAGTTTCCTGAGTGCTGCAGGGTCAACTCTCTTCTCTGTTGCAGTCAGTAAGGGTTGGGTGGTAAGCAGGGGAGTAAAAGGGACATCTTTAGCACTCCCACATACCCACATGACAGACTAGTAGTGGGGGCAGCTATCCCATACTTACAACTTTGGGACTGGATCACCTATACCTCTACCAACAAGTTGGGCTCTATTATGTTACCGAGGTGAAATACAGGGGTTAGTTTCTCAAGATTTGCAGCTGGTGGGGAAAAGGACAGCTCTCCTGGTCTTGCAACCTCAGGGCAATTTCTTTTTTTTTTTTTTTTTTTTTTTTTTGGTTTTTCGAGACAGGGTTTCCCTGTAGTTTCTAGAGCCTGTCCTGGAACTAGCTCTTGTAGACCAGGCTGGCCTCGAACTCAGAGATCCGCCTGCCTCTGCCTCCCGAGTGCTGGGATTAAAGGCGTGCGCCACCACCGCCCGGCTCAGGGCAATTTCATATAGCTGTCTTAGGCATTGTTAGGAGGGGGTTGGGTGGAGGAGGGCAACTCTTCATCACCCCCTGAGTGTTGTAGCTGGTGGGGGTCAGGGGCAGCTCTCCAGTTCTTATGACCACAAGGCCAGCTCTCCCATCTTCCCTGGGTGTTGATGGGCTGGCAGGGGCCAGGGGAGGGCAACTCTCCTAGTCAATGCTGATACAAGACAAATGGGTGATGGAGACAGTTCTCCAATGCCCACAACTTTGGAGCTGGCTCAGCCACTCCCATACTAACAGGGTTGGTTTTATTGTGTTTCCCTGGAGAGGTGCAGGGCCTGCTCTCCAAAGTGTTGCAGTTGGTAGGGATTAGGGACAGCTGTCACACTCATGGCCATAGGGCCAGCTCTCTCACTGGCCCTAGGCAATTGCTTCAAATTTTTAATAAAATATTTCAGGACAACAGCAATATTCTTGAGGAGCCACTGCTGTGTTTGCCACTTTTGTAGAACTCTTACAAGGAACAATAAAAAGAAACAGTAAATAAAATGTACACAATGGTACATTAAAGGGAAAAATCTAGAAAACCCACAGTGGATAATAAAGACCTTCAACAGCATGGGCCTTGTCATAACCTGAGGGGGGTACATGATAGTCTTGGGATAGAATGGAATTTTTGTATTGTTCCTGTTTGGCCAGAGGTGTCTGTTGGTTTAGAGGTGTCTGTTGCCTGAGTATTGAACATTTTGCAGTCCAAGCCCCATCTTCTCTCACTAACATCTCTAAGATGTCATTAGAGTCAGTTTCCCTCAGGTTAAAATGCTCAGTTGCTTCAGACCTTAGTTAGATACTCTGAACTTGACATTTGAAGATCGGTGTTCTTTAGTGAGAGTACGGTGCTGATAGATGAAAATGAGATCAGTTGGGGTTAGGATGAAGCCACAGGATACCAAGGGAGACCTCTATCCACCTACTGAGACCATTTCTGGCTGGGTGAGGCGATATGTGCATTCATCTGAAAGGCAGCTTTACTCCTGGCTGTATCATTAGCTTGATTAATTGTTGCCAGACACCCATTCTTTCACCATATACCCACGGGGTCCAACTGTGCTCCAAATACTTGTTTATCTATTTTACCAGAACAATATATTAAAAATTCATCATGAGGAAAATGGCCATCGCTGTGACTGTCATGGTCCTCTTCTTCATATTAGCCACTAACATTATTTTCTGTAATTAAGTCCACTTCTCATGGTAACACTATTCTCCCATGGACTGACCTATTTTATCTTTACAACATGTATAGTGCTGATAACACCATCATGTGTAGAGAACTCAAGGCATGAAACACTTAGGCGATTTGTATCCTTCACACAGAGTCGGGTTGCCCTGGTTATTATTGAATTATTATATTTATTACATGTTGTTTGGAGGATCCTGGAGGCCAGTGAGTGTGGAGAAAAGTATGCAAACACAGGACCAAGACCCAGTCCTGTTGTATATAATTATGTGAGCAGATGGGAGAGGCTAATGACTTTTAATCCCAAGTGCATTAAAGAAGATTAAAGACACCGACAGAGACTAAGGTTCTGTGTTGAGGATTTTATATGCAGTACCATACTCATTTGTTTGTGCTTCTTGTCATGAGTCTTTGAGTCTATAAGGCAGACTGCTAGTGTGTCTGGAAGTCTAAGGAGTATACCGCCATCTGAATTTCTGAACCATGTCACAGATCTCTACTACCAAACCCTACAAGGTTTTGGTTTTCCCTTTATAGGAGTCTAGAAGTCACTGCAGTCTTTGGAGTCACAGCTTCACGGCTGTTTCAGGGTCTGCTGCTTATTAAGTGTTGATGTACCATCTGGGGCTTTCAGAGTCTTATGTGACATCTTCTCCCACTTACCTCAGAATCCTAGGTTTTATTGAGATCTATGCATAAGTCATTATAGAATGGGAAGGGAAATGGCCACATTTGATCGCTTTTGGTTTCGAATGAGGAATGCATTATACAGCTCTGTGTAGCTTGCTTATTGCCCCATTCCCTGTATCGTCTTTCTACAGCAATCTGGAGGCACAATGCTGTGTTCAGCTCTCCTCATGTAACTTTGATTGTGTTCCAGTGTTCTTTCTGTGGAGCTCTGCTTTATTTCAATTCCTGGCAACTAAACAGAATAAGGTATGGGGACATACTGCAAATATGTTAACTGCATTTCCAATATTATGAGGGAGATGTTTATGAAAAACATACACTTTCACAATTCTTTCTGGAAGTTGGTGGAATGATATATTCCAAGCTCTCAAAGTTCTTTGTAACTTATGTCTGATCCAAGGGCTGGCTATTCTTGCCATCACTTAATGTATTTGCTTTGGAGTAATTTTTCAGACTATTACCAGCACAGTGAGACAGTGTTTGAAATAGAACTGTCTCAGATGGACACACATACACAAACTGAAAACAAATATGTGTATATATGGCACACTGTAAGAAATTATAAGCAAGAAAAAATAATATGAATGTTTTTGCCTAACCAAGGATTATCTCATAAATAGAAGGAATTTATCTATTAATTTTGGGGTGACAAATAGGTTTATTTATAATAACATTAGATAATGACCTTTTCTTTTTGAAAAAAATTTATGAATGCAATTGGGAAGATATAAATAAATAGCTTAATTTAGAATTACAGGTATTTGAACAATTATACGTATTTGAACAGTTCTTCAATAATTTTAAAGACTGAAATGATAGCAAGAAAATGATTATAAGTATGCATAAAGTGACATTGGCAGTTTTATATAATTTTTATCTATCTGGCAGAATAATACACTTTTATATTTATGCCATACAATTCTGTAATGGAAAGTATATGAATCATGTTGTTGCAGCAGTCCAAATGGTAGATATCTTGTACTTATTTACCCATAATGCATCACTCAGCAGGTTCCAGTCAGTAGAACAAATGGGCATTTGAATGTGTCCTTCAGTAGAGTAACGGTGAGCACGGAGAGAGTGACGTGAGTGGAGCCAGCATCAGCACTAATATGACAATAGTCCAGGGAAACAGCTCTTAGGACGTTGCTCGGTGGCCCCAGGGAAAGCTATTCTTCTTTGCAGTGCTCTCCTGAAAAAGTTGATGGCTCTCCCCTTTCATGACCTCAGAGCAGGCTCTCCCACCTGCCTCAGCCATTGATGTGTGGGTAGGGAGGGCATTTCTCCCTCACCATGCAGCCATATGACAGATGAGTAACAGGGAAAGCTTTCTTATGTGCCTGTGTGCTACCAGCTGTAATGCCCAGGAGAGTAGGCCCTGCACCTCACCTGGGCAGTGGAGGTGGGGGTGAGCCAGTGTTGAAGCTGTGAGCATGGGAAAGCTGTCCTCAGTGCTCATCTTTCATATAGTGGCATGAGCTGGGGAGAGCTGACCCTGAGATCATAAGGGCAGGAGAGCTGGCCCTGACCCCCAGAAGCTTAAACTCTTGGAAGAGTAGGCCCTGCACCTCCCCTGGGCAGCACAATAGAGTCAAGCCTATCTCTTGGAGGTGTGAGTGAGCCAGGACATAGTTGTCAGCATGGGAACACTGTCTCCATTACTCATCTGCCATGTGGTAGGCAAGGGCAGGGAAGAGATGCCCTCTTCCCCTGGTATCATTCCTAGAGGCACTGATATAGTCTCTATAATCATGAGAGCAGGGAGCTGGCCCTGCCTCTTCTCAGCTTCAGCACACAGAAGAGTGGCCCCTACATCCCACCTGTGCCACATAGAAGAACCAACCCTGAAGGTGTAGGTGTGGGATATCCAAACATGAGGATATGGCAGCAGGAGAACTGGCCCCATCCCTCGCTCATGGCTGCAAGGGGTGAACTCACTACAACCATGCAGGAGAGCTTACCTGGTGAGCTCAAGGATAAGAGCGAGCAGGCACACTGACCCACCCTGCAATTACCCAGGCCCAGAAACAGGGCTATGTGTTAGCCCACCCCAACATCCATCTTGTCTGTGGATGCACTGGAGCACGTGAAGGAACTGAGTGGTCCTGCAGACCCAGTGCTGCAGAATTTCCACAGCATAGGCCAGAAAAACCCAGGATAACCAAGGGGAGCTCCCATGAGGGCCCAACATCAGTAGTGTAACAGAAGTCAGAGGCCTCGAGCCAGACCAAGGACTCCCTGCAATGAACTCTTGCAAGTGAATGCACATGGATGAAAGGGTTTACTGAATGTCACTGCGCACATTATAGCATCCATGACAAAATTGTTTTCTTCATTCTCTTTTTTTTTTTCACTTAAATTTAATTTAATTTTGTGGGGGGAAGACTTGCAAGGGCAGAGGGAAGATACAAAGGAACAGGGACATGAATGGAATGGAGAAACGATGTGAAAGACATAAAGAATAAATAAAAAGAAGGAGAAAAACATGGGTGATCATATCCCCTTCCTTTTCTAGGCCTATTTAATGTGCTTTTGTTTCTCACCTGACAGAACCAGGCTCTTCTGGATTCCCAGCCAGTGCAGTTCTAACTGGGAACTACAGAGAAAGAGGGTTTGGTTACCAGAAAAAAAGTGCTCCCTGTGCTGCTTTCCACTTATAGACTCTTTCTCTCTCTGATTTCATCCACATGCAACAACATGCTCTTTTATTTATTATTGGTTGTAGATTTTCAGATTTTTCTAAAGCAACAGCCATTGGGTTTCCCCAAGTTCACTAGAAGGTTTTAAGGATTTATGCTGCTAATCAACACTGTGTGTTAGAGAAAAGATGACAGGTGTGTAAGAAACCAAGAAAGATCTTTTAACAGAAAACATGAGAAGAAAGTTCTTGTAGTATTGTGGCCAGAGGCTGGAGAATTTTAGTGCCCTCTGTATGCTGGGAATACCATTGGTTAATAAAGAATCTGATTTGGGCCTATTACAACGCAGAATAGGGCAAGGTGGGAATTCCAAGCAGATAGAGGAGGAGAGCGTAGGCAGAGTCAGAGAGAAGTCATGTAGCTGCTGCAGAAAACAGAAGCCAGATGCCAGATGTCAGCCAGAACCTTACCAGTAGGCCACAGCCACATGGCAATACACAGAATTAATAGAAATTGAATAATTTAAGATATAAGAGCTAGCCAATAAGAAGTGTGAGCTAAGAGGCCAAGCAGTGTTATAATAATAGTTTCTGTGTGATTATTTTGGGTCTGGGCAGCTGAGAAACAAACAAGCAGCTTCCAAATACACCCCCTTCTTACAAATTTCAGAAAATATACTTAGTATAATGTGAAATACTCTAGATAACAAGGAAATCTACTTTTTAGTTTTTTTAAAAAATATTTATTTGATTATTATTTATTTATTATTGGTTTTTTGAGACAGGGTTTCTCTGTGTAGCTTTCGAGCTTGTCCTTGAACTAGCTCTGTAGACCAGGCTGGCCTTGAACTCACAGAGATCTATGCTTGCCTCTGCCTCTGCCTCCTGAGTTCTGGGATTAAAGGCATGTGCCACCCCTGCTTGGCAATTTAGTTTTTATAGTTCAAGTTTATTTTTATCTCTTAGTTAGGTGTTAGGGTATGTGTCTGGGTTACACGAGTTTGCGTGCAGGTTCCTCTGGCCCCCAGAGGATCGATCCTCTGGAGAAGAAGTTAACGGTGGTTTTTAGCCTTTTTGTGTGGACGCCATGAACCCCAAACCAGTTCTTTAGCCCCAACACGTTCCTATTTGGTTAACCTATATTTGGCACAACTTCATTTTGCTCATGTTTTATCTATTTAAATGAACTGCATTGGGCAGGATAACTGATAAAATTTTAGTTTTACTAGAAAGGAGAACTTGAAAGAGGTGAATGGGGATAGATATTGACATCTAATCTGACCCCATCTCCCCAGTAAACATTAATGACTCTTTAAGGTCATTCATGGAAACATGGCTGCTTGGGCCACAAACAGGAAATTGGCCTTCTTGCACCCCTGGAGACTGCGTTCATGTCTTTACCAATGCTAAGTTAGAGCCATATGTCTCGGGTTTGGTATTTCTGTTTTACAAAACTGGTTCTTCTGCTGAGCTGGCACTATTTAAGGGAACATTGGGCATCCTCAGAGCCATACAACCAATATTTTGCAATTTCCAAGAAATATCAGTGATAAAGAAAATCATTCTTATCAAAATAAATATTATTAGAGTTTGACAGAATCTTGGAAGTTCATATGAAATTTTGAGATAAAAACAACTCTTTAAGAAGACTGTAAATGCTCATGTTGGTGAAATTAGGACTTAACTCCAGATGGTGGTGTAAACTGGGCATTGGAAAGAGATTAAGCACATCTTAATATAAAGGGCACATTTATCTACAGGATGCTCATTCCTCTCACTTTATTAGGATCTTGGGTCATGGGCAAAGCCAAGATTAATAAATATATATTCAAATTGCCATTGTTGTGACAGTAAAACTATATACATTGTTATATTTTATGAAGTATAAAGCATGGAGAAAACAGAAGCTTCTTGAGTGCTTAATTTAAAGATTTACAAAAGCCTGCCTTGGATTCATTTATTTTTATAATAAAAATGATAATCAAGTATTTCCTTAACGGCAATCTTCAAAGTGTATGTGCATATATGGATTTGTACGTTTGTTGTTGAACTAGAGAGTTTTTCAGGGAAAATTATGGACTATAACTCAGAGAATCAACTATGAAAGACAGAGAAATAATTTTCCCTGAAAAACTCTCTAGTTTATTGTGAATAAACACTAGAACTCAGGGTCTATAGCAATTACACTGTTCACAGTATATATGAAACTGTGGGCCATTATTTTTAACAGACTGATTCAACTGGATTTTTCTTCTGAAACTGAAAGAAATGAGAAATTGGTAAAACTTTTTTTTCATGAACAGATGCAGAGGATGCATTTCTCCACTCTAAAGATTGTTTTATACTTTCATAAATGTTTATACATACCTAAGCACAGGAAATTCTCAAAAGATTAAGAATTTGTTTAGAATAGTCTGACTAGTTTATTGGCTTAGCTGCGAGAGCTTTTGAGAACACATGTGAAACATCTTAATGATAACTACTTTTTTTAAAAATTCCGGAGTGAAACACAAAGTGGTGAGCAACCCTTCGGTGCCTCGCTAGGGAGAGCAGGTGCACAGGTGCATTGGTCATTGTTCCGTAAGACAAACAGAGGGAACACAGTGTATACGTGTGGATATTCTGCTTATGACTGAATACCTTCTAAGGGGATTTTCCTGCTCTTTTCTTTTTCATTAATCGTGAATATTTTCTAAAACAAAACTACTTTTACTCTGTCAGGTCGAGACCAGGAATTTGTACAAGCGGGGTCCCAGTCCTTATCATTTCATGGCCACACAAGTCTGCCTGCATTTTCATATGGAGCGTGCTTGTTAATTTTATGTATTTGAGAATTTTCCCACTCATAGTTCTGATTTAGGTCAATAGCATAACTCTTCTTAGTTATAATATGTCTATATCTATCTGTCTGCCTATCTATGTCTATATCTATCCATTACCTAGACTCCCTAGAATATTATTTTATCCCAGTGATATATCAATGGAATGCATATAAGCACATATATAAATAGAAATAAAATTAACTTCAACTCTGCTTTTTATATCTATATAATATAATCGATTAGTGTGATTTTTTTTTAAGGTAAAGGACTTCTTTGGGCTCAAAATGTGAAGGTACTGCCCATCACAATGGGGAAGGAATGGCAGCAAGGACATAAAAGAACTTCTTACATCATGCCAATGGTCAGACAACACAGTAAGAGGTGGATGCTGGTGTATGAACTTGTCTTTCCCATTTTAAAACCATTTCAGTGAAATCTTTGGTAATTTCACACACTGTATTTTAATTATAAAATTTCATGTTCTAGACTCTTTCACTGAAGTCAAAAACACTAAAAGTTAGGACACAGAAACTGGAGAAAGGGGGTTCCCTCTTTATGTCTTAAGTTGTTCAAGCATTAGTATATACAGGCCAGAAAACATTAATCTCAGAAGTAAGAATATTTTCAGGCTTGTGAAGCTCTGATATGAATACTGTTTAATAGTTTGAGAAAGACCCCAAAGATCCATTTGTACTGTACAACCCTACTCTGGGCAAGTCCTGCAGTGTTTGACATGTACAAAAACTGAAAGTACGTACTAAGCTCTGTAGACATTCACAATTGAATTGGTATTTTTAGCTCCTTTTGAGAATGTACCTTGCATGACTCTTCTATAAGGGAGGATGGAGTTTCTTTCTTCATTTTTTCTTCTTTCTTATTTTCAAGACAGTGTTTCTCTGTGTAGCTTTGAAGCCTATCCTGGAACTCACTCTGTAGACCAGGTTGGACTTGAACTCACAGAGATCTACCTGCCTCTGCTTTCTGAGTGGTGGGATTAAAGGCGTGTGCCACCACTGCCGGGGCCATTTTTGCAACATAATGACATTGTAGCTTTTACCATGTGTAGGTTAAACAAATATGTACACTTGATAGAGGGGGGTGGGGGGGTAGAGATAGGGGGGTGGCGCGAGGAGCGAGCGAGTCAGCGAGCTGCGCGAGCGCGAGGGCGCGAGCAGCGAGCGAGAGCGAGCAGCGAGCGAGCAGCGAGCGAGCGAGCGAGCGAGCGAGCGAGCGAGCGAGCGAGCAGCGAGCGAGAGCGAGCAGCGAGCGAGCGAGCGAGCGAGCGATGCGAGCGAGCGAGCTGAGCAGCGAGCGAGCGAGCAGCGAGCGAGCGAGCGAGCAGCGCGAGGAGCAGCAGCGAGCGAGCGAGCGAGCGAGCGAGCGAGCGAGCGAGGAGAGCGAGCAGCGAGCGAGCAGCATCGAGCGAGCGAGCGAGAGCGAGCAGCGAGCGAGTATATGACGAGCGAGCAGCGAGCGACGAGGATCTAGCTATATATCTATCATCGATCGACATGCATTACTATCGACATCTACTTATCTATCTATCTATTATCTATCTATATCTATCATCTATCTATCTATCATCTATCTATCATCTATCTATCTATCTATCTATCATCTATCATCTATCTCTACCTCCTATTACAAAAACTAAAGAATAATACTATTGTTTATAGTTGTATTCTAGCAACAAGGAAAATGACAGAAGTACATACATTATACAGGTGTTTGAGTGATATTTGTTAAGGAAAAAATATAGGTCATGGTAACACTCTTGGTGAAGTAAGAGAGATGCGTTTGCCTGAGCTTAGTCTTGCCACTGGGGGTGACCCTATGACTCGGAGCGGGGTACCTCTTCAGAGAACTTGAATCCTACCACAAATGTTCACAGTCATTATTCAGCAATAGTCAAAAATGTTAAGATTTTGTTGTTGCAACTTTCTCATTTATAAAGACAAGATAAGCATCTGCCTCAGAAATTATTAAGCAAGTACTATATGTAAAATATAATAAACTAAAACCACATAAGAATCTGAGGATATAGCAAAGTGGGTCATAGATCAGTGTTGATAGGTTTTCCTTCTTTCTGGAATCTACACCCAGAGAAATGTATGTAGGAGGGAAGTGTGGGTCGGGTTAGCATGGTTGAGATGTTCTAACCGTGGTTCCTAGCTGGGAAAACTGGGTTCTCCTGGAACTTTTCCTCCATTCAGTTCACTCATCACTGAGTAGCAGAATTGTGCAGGGAGTCAAGAACTTACAACAGACTCTACAAAAGTAAGGCAGAATCCCATTGATGAGAGTGAAGACCTGCCCATCACAGATAATGGAATCAATTCAGAGCTTGTTTTCATGCTGAGAGTTTTAGACTCTTGACGCTGTAAATCTTAGCTAAGGAGGAATATTGACTACATGAAGTATATTTTAATAATGATAAAATTAGAATAAGACCATCTACTCAGCAAAGTTATTCCAAGCATCAATTAAGCTAATTAATTAAATAACATTGACCAGAGAGTCTCCATCTCAGTCTGTCTCTGTCCTAAAAGCACAGTTATGACTCAATTCCAACTTCAATTATTAGAGAGAACTCCTGCCAAAGATCTATCTCAATGTGCTGCATACAGTTGGGTTGCAGAGCCTTTGCTGGTCCTGACATTTCCTTGACTCCCTTTCTTCTGGAGAATGCAGTACATCTGTAGGGGATCCAAAGCAGGCTGTGGTTGTTGTATAAAAGCGATCAATAGCTTAGAAAGGCTACCAACAATCGCTTGCCAGGCAGCAACCAAATGTTTATGGGCTACCTGTACTGTTGAGGCTTTCCCGGGAGAATCTGGGGAAAGAAAGATGAAAAAGGAAAACGGTGCTTTGCTTGGCAAGGATGAACAGAGGTTTGGGAATTAACCAGCCAGAAAATGATGTGAGAGCCACAAGGTGGGGATAAACCCAGTGCTTCTGGGAACAAGACAAGAAAGATTGGTTGCTTCCCACGATGAAGGGCAGAACAAGAGGTTTTCAGAGCTGATGAGTAAAGTATTTTAACAATGAATAACAAGCCAAACATTTGCAGCAGTTTAGTGTGGGGCTACTAGCACTTTGTCACCCAGTTGCTTTGCTGGTATTCTATGCTCAGTGAGACAGGTGTTCTATGCTCGGTGTCCTAGATGTCCTAAAACTCCTTGTGTGTATCAGAGCAAATCTCTGCTGAGACCTCAGGTCCTCCTGGAATCTTCCCTGCAGAGATTGACTATTCATCAGAAGATGAAAGCCACTGAAGCATTCAGATAGCAGGAAATGCCTGATATGATGTCTTGCAGAAATGTTGGTGTAACACAGGGTTTTATACAATGACTTATACTGAGAGATAATGGCCAAGGAACTAGCCTAGGACAAAGGCCACAACTTTGACACCGGAAGATTTTGCATTCAAAATTAGGAGCTGAGCCTTCAGAGTGCAAATCATGGGAAACATTAGAAAATTTTGAGCAGGAAAAAAAGCATGATTAGATTTCAGTTTTATTAGGAACACCTTCAACGGTGAGGGGAATGATGCCTAGGTAAGCAAGGCAGGGGGCAGGGGAAACAGTTCGAAGTTTGCTTCACCAATGATGATGTTTGAATACAAGCAGTGGTAGTCAGCATGGACCAGGATCGGTGGGAAATTATTGCTCAATGGGCAACGGTGGGTTTTGTTAAAGTGCGGGGGCTTCTTAAAGGGGGAAGGGAAGAGAGAATATCAGCCTGGCCAGCAACATGCTTTGCCATTGTCAACACAATGGCTCAGTGACACCAAACAGTTTTCCATCAACTCCTCTGACAGCTCGGCCTCGCCTAAACTGATGGCCTTGCCTGATGTGACAACATTTACATTGGAGAGCTACACGACTGTAATTCCAGTGTTTTCAAACGCTGGGTTTAAAGTTTGTGCTGGCTGGTTTCCCTCGTTTTGGGTTTGGTTTGTTTGGCTAGAAAGCGGCATATTCAGACAGGCTTACATACCAGCCCCAGTAAAGACAATCTTGGGCTTTGCACTTTCTGTAGCTCAACAAACCAGAGATCCTAGGTAGACAGCCAGGGATTACACATTGACAAGCTGGCATGAGGTAGAAGCTCGGGAATGAATGCAGCCTCTTTGGCAGACTCTCTGGCATATGAGAACGAGGAAAATGGCATGTGCAGTCAGGAAATGTCCAGGCCTGACTCTGCCACTTGCTCGTTTTTGCCTCTTGGGAAACATATGTCAAATTAAGTTTTTGGATCCACTGAAAAATGGTTCGGTTTTATATCGTAAACCACCTCCTTCCCAATTTCTTCTTATTTCTATTTAGTTAGAAAAGTTTCGCGGGCAAAGCCTGTTTCTATTTCCTGCCTATATATGCTTACCTTCTTGTCTTGAGTAATGTAGAGTTGTTGAAAATTTAAAATATACTTCTGGATATGTAAAAGTGTATGTCATTACTGGCTTAAATAAAAGAAATTACTGGCATCTGATAATTTAATGAATCTTTATTTTTCCTGGAACCAAAACACATAGATGTTGTAAAGGAAATGATTATAAATGTTTCATTAAAAAAGAAAATCCGGTAATCAAATATAATCTACAATGGAGAGTGTTGCATACAGCTTAGTGGCCTGCTGGAGCATAATGTCTTTCTGCAGAAAGTGATCTGCCATAAAAGAAATAGCCGGCAGTTATCACCTTGACAACTCTAGTCCAGGGATGTCTGCACCTAATATATGGGCTCTGCACCAGCTAGCCAGCCAGTCTCATTCAGCTTCCTTTTATTAGATGGAGAGGGGACCACTCGCTTCGTTCTACTGTATCATGATGAGTAAATAAAACAAGGTACATGAAGGGGCATTGAGAGTTTAATACTAAATACAAATGTTTGTTCTGAGACAGAGACAGGAGACAGAGGATTGCCATTAGGGAGAAGGACTCTGAGGAGGTTTTAGGGAACTGTTTCGTGACACCATTTCTACACATGCATAGAAATTGGAGTTTTGACTCTTAGATGATACAAATGGCTAACCTTGCTTCTATTGCCCAAGGAAAGACATTCGTCTCAGTAAGGGAACTGGATAATGATACTATAAAACATACTTGCAGACAGGTCTAGTGAGAAATATGAAACTGAAAATGGATATGGAAAATTACCTATTGCAGCATGAGATAGCTACTGTGAAGATGGGTATGGAGATATTGATTCAACTGAGAATGATATGTAAATCATTAGAGTTCATACATATGTATATGCACGGTATACATGTGTACAAAATACCATATACAATATGTTATTTATATCTTCCTTCCTTCCTTCCTTCCTTTCTTTCTTTCTTTCTTTCTTTCTTTCTTTCTTTCTTTCTTTCTTTCTTTCTTTCTTTCTATGTTATTTATATCAATGTTATATCTTTGTGTATAACACATATAATATGGTAAAAAATTACCATTTACTTGAGACACAACCTCTGTTTACAAATGTGCCCTTGCTCCATAGAAAAATAATTAAGTTAGGGTGATTTGATTTCATTCTTGATATTAAGAGATATGCTGTTCATTTGATAGACAATTTGATGTCCATAGAAAACCCGAGGCTATTTCGCTTTACAGTCAATACTCAGAAGGGATATGAAGATTTGTGGTTCTACAGAGGTTTTTCCCGGGTTTTGCATATGCAGTTCCATTTCAAATGTTACCCTTTTCCTCATTAGCAACAGGCTTTGTGCTCAAAAACAAAAATAACGGAGTCTGTGCTGATTGCATATAAAGGATGTGTCATTATTATCTCGTGAATGGAATATTTAGATTAGGGACTATTTTCCACCCCAGCGCAGGGTCAGTTGAGCTTGAATTCGGTCAGCAGCCATCCCTCGTTCACATCATCACCGGGAGCTATATCTCAACCACAACTGCGTGCAGACCTGCCTTGTATCATGTCTCCTGATACAAAGTGAGTAAGTTTTCCAAGCCACTGCTTCTGGGTTGAAATTCCAGAGATTTCCAAGCTCTCTGTGGAGAAAACAGTTTTTATTTGCATTTTCTAAAAATTCCAGTCAATGGGATCCTCCTATTTGTGTAAAATACAATAAAACGTCACAGTGATATCAAATACCCATGGAAAGGTTTAAATGCTGGTTCTCGTTTTTAAGTGTATTACAATTTTCTCTACCCCAGCTTCACTGATATTTAATCATCAATGTAAATTGCTTATGTTTGCAGTAAACACCTGGATATTTGATGTATGTATAGACTATTAAATAGTTTCCACATAGAAAGTGTGATACATCCATTATTTTTTGTGTGTGTCTGTGTGTTAATGACACTTGAGATGGTCTCTGTGAACAGATTTCAAGTACATAGTACTTTCTTCTCAGAAGCAGCCTCCATGCTGTATGCAATCTCCAGAACTCAGCATCTCATAACTGCAGGACTGCCTAGGACCCACATCTCCTAAGCTCCTGCCCCACTCTCTGTTCCCTGGTAATCTCCATTTCGTGTGTGTGTGTGTGTGTGTGTGTGTGTGTGTGTGTGCAGACCTGTACATATCCTCCACATTTTCTTTATCTCATTTGTGAATGGGTAGTTACATTATTTTCCTTTCTTGGCAATATAAGTAAGTAAATGATCATGAAGCAGAAGTAACCCTTTAACATACGGATTTCCTATCCACTGACCATATACCAAGATCTAGAAATACTGAATTATTTACTTATCCTAGCATTAAAAATTTGAGGAATCTTCATACTAGTTTTCATCATTGCACCAATTTATGTTATCATCAACAACATGTGGGTGGCTAATTCTCCACATCCCTGCCAATACTTGATAGTTATTCACATGTTGCTAATTGCCACTCTAACAGATGTGGAGTGATAGCTCATTGTGAGTTTGACTGGCATTTCCAAAATGATTAATGTTGTTGAGTATGATTTTACCTTGACCTGTTGATTGTGTATATATCTCCTATAGAAAAATGCCCATCCATAACTTTGCCTGTGTTTAAAATTGACCTTATTATCTATTTAGTCAATCATTCATTACTATTAAATTCCATAAGTTCCTTGAAAGTCTTGGACACTGATCTAAAAATGCATGATTTGCAAATATTTTCTGCAGTTCTGTCGGCTGCATTTCTACAGTTTTGATGGTTTGTTTTGCAATGGAGACCCTCTTTTATTCTGTCACATTCTCAACAGCTAAGTTCACTTTCTGTAGCTTGTGTTTTGATCCATATTAAAAACACGTGGTTACGAAGACCCTTGATGTCAAATGGGTCCATGTTTCCTACTCTTGCTTCTAGTCTCAGATCTTACACCAATAACATTTTTTTGGTTTTGCATTGTTTTTTGTGTATAAGATTCTTGTTGATTTCCATTCTTTCTTTTTATATATTAGTATCTAGTTTTCTCATTACCATTTCTGAAAGAAATTTCCTGTCTCTGTTGTATACTATTGGCATCCTTGTCAAATATTAGTTGATATGTAATGTGACTTATTTCTAAGTTATTATCTCTGTCATAACTGTCTAGTTTTGTGTTTTTAACCCGAAGATCTAAACTTTTATTATTGTAATATTATACTGTAATGTAAAATTAGGAAATATAATGTCTCCAACTACGTTCCTGCTCATTTATTTCAATTATTTATGGTCATCTGTTATTACATATGAGTTTTAGGATTAGTCTTATCACTGTGTTAGTCACCTTCCTCATGGCTGAGACAGCAAGCCTGACATTAACAACTCATGGACAGAAGGATTCCTTTTGCATTATGGGTTCAGTCCGTTTTCCTTGGGCCCATTGGTTCTAGGCAGAATCATGTTAAGGTAGAAGAACAACATAGCAGTGGAGCATGTAGCTGTTACAACTCAACTCCTTGTAGTCAGGAGGGAGGAGCAATAACTAGAAGAGGTAAGGCAGGATACAGCTGCCAATCTTATAGCCACAGAGCCTTAAGTCCTCAAGCATCATTCAGCCTCCATAATGTGACCACCATTTAGTAGTCTATACAAACTTTCAATCTATCAGTGACTCCAATAATTTATTATGTCACAGTCCTTACAAACATGCTTGTGCCATGTGCACACATCCATACACACATGCTCACACAAACACCCATCCATGACTTGTTCACCCATCCATATATACATGGTCACATGAACATCCATTCATGACATGTTCACAGATTCATATACACATGATCACATGAACACCCATTCATGACATGTTCACACATCCATATACACATGGTTACACAAACATTCATTCATATTCACATTTACCCATGCTCACTCATACTTGGTAAAGGGGAGCTCTAATAATACCTTAAATATCTTCAATATAACTAAGTTAAAAATCATTATTAACCACCAAATACATTATGATAAAATGTCAGTGGAACTATGATAGGGATTGCACTAAATCCTGTAGATCTCTTGAGGTAGTATTGATTTCAATTCCACTTAATTTATTTTTTCCAAGCTTATAGATTAATTGAATTCAAGTTTCAGAGAGATTGTTTCTGGAAATATGATCATGCCTATTTTTGTAATAGCAATTGAGTGTCTGGTACAACTTTAGAGTACCAGATAATCGTCTCCTGATGCCCACCGTGGCTCTGGCTGAGAAAGTAGCTTGGTGAACTTTGTAGAATGCATACTCCAAACATGAGTGTTTTTAAAAAGTATTTTACCTTGATAAAATTTTAATCTTTACCAGGAAGTGGCAGGATAGTCTCAAACTTGTGGAATTTTTCATTTATTTGTTTGCAATAGGAATAAGTGCCTATCCTCTATGCTGAAGTTCTCTTGTGTTTTGTTCCTTAGCCTTCGCTTTCTTTCAGAATCTTCCAGAGTCTAAACTTGATAGCAATTCACAACTAATAGTGGTGTAGACATTAAAGTACTAAACATCTCTTTCAAAAATTGCTGATTCTTCATTCAGTATGCATGGATCACACTCTCTGGGTCTCTCATTTGAGCTGAGTAAGTACTTGCAAGTTGTGCTACTATGAACCAAGTACATTGGCAAGAATGATATCCCTTGAACTAACAAAGATGATGACCACATAGGGTCATCATAAAGATGCTGTATATGATTGTAAGTCTGTTCACGAGGCAAAGGAAAATGTCTTTGGAAAGCTTTGGATCATGGCGTTCTTATTTTACCCTTTGCACATCTCAGAAACGTTGGCTCTCATTGCTGTAAAATATAATCAAACCGAATTCTCAGCCATTAAGCTTTATCTACTATAAAAGCACTTTTAATTTTCTGATTTATAAGCTACTTACAAAGATTTTTCCCATGTGAAATCTTTCCATTTTGAAATAGGAGGAAAGACATAAAATGAAAATCAGAATGTGAAAAGTGGAGAATGTGCATTAATTGTTACCAGTTGATTCCTGTGAGTGCAGACTTATTTTGTGTAGGCAAGGTAGACTGGATTCCTAGAGCAGAGGGTTGGGTAAAGTCAGAAGTCCTTTAGGTTTCTTTTCCCATGATTGCTCTAACTGAGTATGCTACATAGCAGGCCTTGGGCTGGGCACCTTCATTAGATTCCTTTCAACAACTCTATGCATGGTTTATATTAAATTTGTCATGATAGTAGCAGAGTTTTTTACAGGATCAGGAATGCTCAGGCATAGATCCACGCCTCTCGATAGTGGAGATAATTTAGAAAGATAACCCTGTGCCCAAGTTTATCAGTGTGTGACCATGATAAAGGGTATGTTGACAAAAGCAGGTGGTGCAATATTCTTTACACCTGGGTTATTATAAGCTTATGGGAGCACAGACTCAGACATGTGACTGATCATGGGGGCAATGTCTTTCTCTGTGTCAATATTTAGGTTCTTTTTTTTAACCACTTTATTTCCCGTATTCAAATAAAAATCCATAACTTCTTACAGAAAATATCAAGGAGAGAAAATGTTCCATTGTTATTTGTTTTGTTTGTTTCGATCACAGTTTTGAAATTCTCAAGGCGTAGGCCATACCTTCCTTATGTTCGGATCTTCTTTACATTAACTAGAATGTACTTGTGAGGGTTGGGGGTGTTCCTGCTTCCTCATTGCTGTATCCCTCATATCTAGACCTGAATTCCATGTGGTAGAAACTCTTCAAATATTTCCAAGTAGTTAAGTAAGCGAACAGGGCTTTTCAGTTTTATAGGTGACAATCTCAACTGTTTGGTATTAGTTTACTGCTGTGAGTCTCAGACAAAAGCTACTCTGCTGAAGGCATTTTCATCTGTGTGCCAAGAGCAACAGGTAAGCATGGTGATCACTTTTGTCAGCCTGCGAGTCAGGCAACACATACTCTTCTCAGTGAGGAGAAGAGTTGGAGGCATGGGGCTCAGGACAGGGAGGGCCCTGACCTAGGATCAAAGCTTGGTGATAAAAAGAGGTGTTAAGCATATTGTTGAGAACAGAATATTTGCAAAGGAAAAGAACAGCCACCACAGGTGATTTTATCTTTTCTAAAAACTGAAACTGTATCTAGATTCACTCAACCTCACTCTTGGTGAGAAGAGAAGGTCACTGGGTTTGATGTATTTTCCCTTCTTTTTCAGTAATGCCGATTGAGAAAGCATCAAAAGGAAGCTCTGTTTCTATCTGGTCCTCCCACGTAGCAATTTTGTCCAGCCCAAGAGTCTAGGACATGCCAGAACTGTTTCTTCCTCTTGTGGGAGGTACTGATGAGAACAGAAAATACAGGTGAGTAATCCTCCCTCTACCAGGATCTAGCAGGGCAGAGGCCTCACTGTACTTTCCCAGTGGAACTCACAGGAGGAAATACAAGATACATCCTCAGAAGTTTGTTGCATCTTTCCACAGAGATTTGAACTTTTCAGGTCAATCTTGTGTGTTCATACACTCAAATACTCAGTTAATGTGATATGAAACACATTCCATTCCATTTCTATTGTATATAACATTGTGCTTTAAGTTTAGATGTGTAAACAATTAAGGAGAAAAATACTGTAACATTCATCTCTATCATCTATCATCTATCTATCTATCATCTATCTATCTATCTATCTATCTATCTATCTATCTATCTATCTATCTATCTATCATCTATCTATCTATCATCTATCTATCTATCATCTATCTATCTATCTATCTATCTATCTATCTATCTATCATCTATCTATCTATCTATCTATCTATCTATCTATCTATCTATCATCTATCTATCTATCTATCATCTATCATGTAGTCATCTATCATCTGTCATTATTTACCATCTGTTTATCTGTTATCTACGATCTATCCACCTATTTATCGATCCTCTATCTTATCATCCTCTCGTCATTTTAGTTACAATCTCTGTCTTCCTAAAAGTCTATATAGACATATGTACTCCAATAATATTCAGTGACAATTTTTTGATTAAACATTTCCTCTCTTCAACTCAACAATATAGATAATTGGCAGGTGTTAGATAGACCAATGACAGATGAATGAATGGGTAACTGATAAACACATGGATATTAGCAGAAACTACCATGCCTGCCTTTCAGAAGGTGAGTTTTCTGTTTTTAAGGCAGTGATTTTATCATTTCAAAACACCTTATTCTTACTTTTTGAAAAGCAGTTCATTTTGCAATTGCAGATTACTCATTTCCGAGCTTTGGTTTACCTGGTGAGAGTATTAGTAAGCTCATGTCAGAAGATGTGGGGCCTGAGACAGGATAAGATTTCAGCTTCTAGTTTGCTATATTTTTTGATATAGTTGTATTTTAGAATTTCTTGAGATTATAATTACATGATTCTCCCTCTTCACTTTCCTTCCTTCAAACTTACCCATGTACCTATTTGTTCTCTTTCATATTCATAGGTCTTTTTCTTCCATTTCTGTCGCATGCGTGCACACACACACACACACACACACACACACACACACACCTCATATTCCTAAGTACTGTAATACAATACTCCCTATAAAGTTATTTGTGTATTTATGTTTTTAGGGTCATCAATTGACTGTATTTTGAAATGTGTGAACTGAAGCTACCTGAGACTTTAGATGATCTAAAAAGAGGGAAAATGATCAATGCACAGGTTCTTAATTATGGTGACGCAAAGCTCTCCCAGGTCTTAAAACAAAACAAAACTCCTCTCCCTTGAAAGCCTTATTTTACTCAAGTCCTGATTTACTGACACAGGAATTAGGTTGTCTGTTGCAGTAGAACATGATACATAATGCACCCTAATTACAGACATAGCTTTTTATCACAAAGCCTTATGGAAATGGGATTTAGGACAATTTATTTTAGGGCTAATATAATCTTGAGAGCACAATTCTTTCCTAAAACACAATATAATTCTATGAGCAGTAACTTTCTATGCCTATTGATGACTTCAGGGATATTTACTAGGTGTCTCAAGTTCACAGGAAGTTTGCAAAGCACTGAAACTGTTTAGTGCAGTGTCGTCTCAGAAGCAATAGAAACAGAAGAAAAAGGAAATGCTTCAACCACCTTCATTAAGGAGTTTATTGAGCTGTTCATTTCAACAGCAGGATATAAAGAGAGAAAACAGCCCCTGGAAATAAATATTAAAAGCTCATCTCCGTAGACCTTATAGAGAAAGCAAACCAAGAGCTAACAACCTCTGATACAGCTGGGGAGATGACTCCTCGGCTGGAAACATCCTAAAGAAAACCTCTGCAAGAAAGAAAGCTTTCTCTGAGAAAGAAAAGGAATTTTTCTCAAAACCTATTAAAAGACCCAGTGTGAAATAATAGAAAAAAATTAAAGGATGCATCATAAAATGATACAGCCTGAGAAACCAGCAGGTTATCACAGAAATGGAAAAATACTACTCCAGTCACGTTAATAAAATGGGAAGTAAAATTAAACACTATAAATAAGATTTCTTACAGTCTTTAAAAAGAAAATGGTTCTGATAGAATAGTTTCCCGAGGCTTAACTGTTTCAGATAATTCTTCTGTAAATCACATAAGGTCGTTCCAAGTCTCAGGGTAGTTTGGGATCTTGACATCTGGGTGCTAAGCTGTGTCATGGAGAAGAGCCTGCTTTATACAAAACCTAATCAGGTCCAAATCCTGGTCCTGCTTCCTGTAATGGGCTGCTGTATAACCCCCATCCTCTTCAGTCTGTGTCTCTTGGCTTGGACAATGTCTGTGAGCTAGTAGCTAATTACATTGCTCATGTATTGGTACATAAAGATTCATAATTTGCCATTTAAAACCTATGGGCCAGCCAGTCACTTCTTATAGTTGCACTGAGTTTCTAATTTGTTGGAACGGTATTGATAAATACCTCTAACAGTTACCGGAATCAAATAAATGTCTGGGAGACATATGGCTCAGCATTAAGTGCTTAGTTATCAGGGCCACACTGGTATGGAAAGACAAACAATCTTGTTTCACCTTGCTTGAACCACATGGAATATATCTAGTATCAGGTAAGTCATAATTAAATTCTCAGGAACTAGTGTATACCAAAATATAATGTAATTACTGTTGAAGGTCTTCTGCTGTTGTAGTGAACATTGTATGCTGACATTTGCTGAGAATGTGAGCAGATAAACACACACACACCATCTCACGGTTGCATGTTATGAGACGGTATGCTTCTTTTTTTGTGTTTGTTGACTGGGTTTGCAGGCACAGCAACACAGTGGCACTGGGATATACCATAGCTTCATCACCCCACATCTTATGCTACATATGGTGCATTCTAAAATTTTCCAAAAGACATTGATGCCCACACGTGAGTTCTCATTTGGTATACAGCAAACCTCCCCCAGGATAAAATCGGGGGGAGTTACATAGAAGCTGCATCTGTTCTCGTCTCATCGTCTCTCGTTGGTGATGACTCCGGATTCTTATTGACCTAAGATGGTCTTCAGGGTTTGAATTCTCCAAATGAGAGAGAAAGAGGGGGACAGAGACAGAGATAGAGAGAGGGAAAGAGCAAGTAGAGCCAAGTGTAATTCAGTTCAATTACATGAAAAAAAAAAGTGAACTCTGCAAAAATCAAGTCAGGAACTATAGTGTACCTGTGTGTCTACTGCTTCAGAATTTGTCACATATGATACTCCTCTCCATAAACAGGTACAAAGATGTGCCAATGCAAAATGAAGCAGTGGGACTAGGGACTAGCTTGCTGGGGGAGTGTTTGCCTCCAGAAGACCCACGTGAAAAGCAAATATGATGACCTGCATTTGCAATCTTCACAAAGGTGGGCCTCTGGGACTTGATAGCCAGCTAGGCTAGCCTACCTGTTGAGTTCTAGACCAGAGAGACACTGTCTCAAAATTAAAAAGTAAATTAAAATAAAAGTTGACTATGTTGCCTAAGAATCAATATCTAAGGTGTCATCTAGACTCCATTCACTGGCTCACCCCCCCCCCCATACACATACAACACAATGGTAACTATATATTTTTAAATCAAAAGTCTAAACAAAAAAAGACCAAAGTGTAGTTAGCTTGGATATTCATTTAACCAAAAGTCAGGGTGAGGATTGAGGGGGATGGGCTGGTAGGAGGAGGAGGACATTTGCTTTCCTGGGACGGTGTAAGGAAACATGGCTTCAAGGAGCAGAAGGCTGGAAGGCAGGCTGCTTCCATCTCCTCCCTCTGTTTCCCTGTTCTTCTTATTAACCCTGTTCTTTTCATCTTAAGTCAATTTGTAAAACTCCTGTCTCAGACATCCCGCTTCCCTTCCTGTCTCAAGCTCAGTGGATTAGTAGAACCAGAGGTCAGATCTGGGCCACCAGCAGCCACAGGTGGCTCTTGCTTGTAAACAGAAAGCTGAGGTGGTTTTACTGTTTATGTGGAAGTTGGTGAGAAGAACGGAGGGTGGATTAACGTGAAACCTCTTCTTCCTGGGAAAGGTTGGACCCAATCAAGTGGGGCGAACTCTCTACATGCTGTTTCCCACTGCCTGAGAACAGCACACAGGCCCTCCTTCGCCCCCAGGAGACAGGCCATAAGTCTGTTTTATTAAAGGTAATTAATAAACATGTCACAGCGATTGCCTCTCTGATGTTTTTAAAATGGAAACACTCGCGGGTGGGACACACTGGATGGAGAATATCTCTGGTTTTACAAACATATGTAAAAGGGAAGGAACGTTGCCTAAGGAGGTGGTGATGGTCTTGAACAAATGGTCCATTCTAAAACACAAGCAACGTTTTGCGGTTTCCTCTGAAATCCATTTTCTGAATATAAAGCTTCCTGAAAGCAGAGATGACAGGAGTCAGGTAAAGGAAGTTAAACTGGGCCTGTCTTTCTGAACTCTGCAGAAGTCTCGTTGCCTGAGAGCTTCCTAGAAGGAAGGTGCACTCCATGGACTCGACTCAGGGCATGTTGGAGCTTGTGCTAGGGTGCGGGAGTGCTCACTTGTCTATTGCTTCCAGCACTGGGTGGCACATTTCTAGTCAGTTTTCTGCGAATGGAAGGTCACTTTATAAACAGGACACACCTCTCTGAACTTGCTCCTAGTAACAGTATCACAGAAGATGACTCCAAGCACTTATCTCATCTGATTTCTCAGTGCACAGTGAGGTGCAAATCAGCAAGGGAAGAGGGTACCCCAGATTCCTCTGTTCCCTGAAGATCACTCTTCAGAGAAAATGAAAGAGAAATCGAAGAATGTTCAAACTCCTCTGCTTCCTTATAGAATTCTGATTCTCCCCATCAGTGTAGAGACACTGAATTAATTTCAAAAACCTGTTGGCGCCCATGAGCCTAGATCCCATGAACTGTGTAGCTGTCCAATACATGTATGAGATGGTGAGTGCACATTGCTGACAGTCATGTTAATGGTAACTCCAGACATTTCTTCATACTGACTATATTAGTACAGATAAACTGCCTTAGCGTCTGTGAGCACTAGGGAGCATAATAAAAATTGAAGTGCTAATAGAATGCCCAGCATTTATGTTAGTAAGTTAAAAGAAGATAAGAGAAAAACACAGTTATAAATGAATGAATCTGATATGTATGAGAAAGCCTGTGGAAACGGAAGAGCCATGATCTCTCAGCCATGATCCCCACATTTGGTGGAAGGTGTGAACTTCAAGGAGGATGTACAGGGCTACTCCAGACAGCTTGTCTTAGGATGGCAAGACACTGACAACCAAGCCTGCTGAGATCAAGCGACACCCAGGGTGCCAATAAGAAGACCCTTTGTCCAGGTCTGACTTCCTGTGGACAGCAAGTATAAACATAGTTCACGGCCCTCACAAAAGCCCCACTGTCAGTCGGGGCTTTGAGGGCCCTAGGCATGTAAAGAGCCCTGAAAATGAGATGCCCCAGGGGCATTTCATCAAAACATCACACTGATACCCCCTTCATTCACTTTTCCATCACAGCAGACTGATCTCATATGTAAACTTATTTCCATGTGAAAAAATGTCATGTATGGGAGAATGCAGAAGGGAGGGTTCTTACAGCAGGGTGTATGGAAACTTTCTTCTCAGATATGCTACCATCAGTCTGTGTCTCTGGGTCCTCAGGTTACAAAATTCAGTTTTTAAAGAGGACTTGCCTTCAAGGTCTCACACTTCTCACGTTATAGGCAAGGCAAGGCTGTCCCTACATCTGCAGTCATTTCAAGTGAGCGGGTGGATAATTATTTAGTCAATAGCTGGGTTCTTAGGCCTCTGTCTTCTCAAAAGGAGGCCAGTCTAAGGTCTGGGATCTTCCTCTTTCTTTCAAAGCTAACCTGACCTTTGTGCTCTGCTAATTACTTCTGTCTTTTGCCGAATCACTTAGCATATTGGCACCTTGGAAACTCTCTGGCTTTACTCCCCAGATTTGCTGAAAAACGTATTCTAGGCCTCCTTAGCTCAGCAATCATCATCTCAAAGTTCAACATATTATTAAAAATGACCATTCCTAGGGCAGTAGAGATGGCTCCACAGTTAAAACCACATACCACTCTTTGACAGGATCCTGATTCAGTTCCCAGTACCCATGTTGGGGATGTGGTGTGGGAGAATGGTCTGTATCCTGTTAATTATATTTTAAATAAACACTGATTGGCCAGTAGCCAGGCAGGAAGTGTAGGTGGGACAACAAGACAGGAAGTAGAGGTGGGTCAATGAGAACAGGAGAATTCTGGGAAAAGGGAAGCCCATTCCTCTGCAGTCCTGTCCCCACCAGAGAAGAAGCAAGATGTGACTGCCTTGTTGAAAAAGGTACTGAGCCATGTGGCTAACATAGAAAAGAATAATGGGCTACTATAAGTTAGAAGAGTTAATAAGAAGCATGAGCTAATGGGCCAATCAGTTTTATAACTAATGTAGACCTCTGTATGATTTCTTTGAGACTTAACGATTTCAGGAACCAGGCAGGACAGAAACTGGGAACCAGAAAGGACAGAAACTCAGACAACAGGGATCTCATCATTAAATCCAGCACCAGGTTATCTGTCCCTTCCTCAGTCCTCTGAGGTATCTGCACTCATGTTCACACCACACACACACACACACACTCACACACACACACACACACACACGCACACCACACACACACACACACACACACGCACACACACACACACACACACACGCACACACACCACACACACACAAACAGACACACACACAACACCACACACACCACACACACACACACTCACACACACACCCACACACACACACACACGCACACACACTCACACACTCACACACACCACACACACATACACATACACACACACACACCACACACACCACACACACACACACACTCACACACACACCCACACACACACACACACTCACACACACACACACACGCACACACACCACACACACACACATACACACACACACCACACACCACACACACACACACACGCACACACACACGCACAGACACACACCACACACACACACACACGCACACACACACACACACACACGCACACACACACACACACCACACACACACACGCACACACACACCACACACACCACACACACACACACTCACACACCACACACACACACACTCACACATACACACACACACACCACACACACACACACACTCACACACACACACACACCACACACACACACACTCACTCACACACACACACACATACACACACCACACACACACACACTCACTCACACACTCACAGACCACCACACACACACACACTCACACACACACCACACACACACACTCACTCACACACACCACACTCACTCACACACACACACACACTCACTCACACACACACACACATACACACACCCACACACACACACACACTCACTCACACACTCACACACCACACACACACACACCTCACACACACACACTCACACACACACACACACTCACACACCACACACACTCACTCACACACACATACACACACACACACACCACACACACACACACACACACACACTCACACACACACACACACACACACATACATTATTTGGAGAAGCAATGTATGAAATCAGGTACCCAGTTCTTAGATGTTCAGGAAGTCCGATGAGAGACAGCAAAAGAACGCAAGTAAGTTAGGAAATGCTGTTTGAGGGTAAATTGTATGCCTTCATATGCAGTAGTGGGACACCAACTTCCCTGAACTGATACTTCTATAAATTTCAGATTAGATCTATAAGCTAGATTTGAGCTTCTCCCTCCTGCAGCCAGTTTTAATTGGAGTCTTTGAACACTCTATAAAAGTATTCATGGGTCATTATCAAGAAGTGGGACAGTCATCATATCTAGCCCTTTTAAATTCTCTGTCCTCTCCCCTCTACACCAAGGATGGCTCCTGTGTCCCACAGGGTGGACAAAATGAGGAAGGACCTCCCTGCAGTCTGTGCACCTGTCTGGGTCTCACACCAGTGTTCCTCAGAATCTGATGATGATTTAAATATTCATTGCTGCACATTTGACTTAGCCTAAATCTTTATGCATTGTATTGATCTGAATGACTATAAATAATGATGAGGAATGATTGTATCACAAAGATCAGCTGTGAACTTTCTGATTTAGTAACTTAAATAATGTTCTTAATTATTGAACATTTAATTTATATAAGAGGATTTATTGTGGTGGCTGACTTAAATATTTTTTTATAATACATTGACTGAAGTTATAATATTTAGGATACAAAGTACACTGAAGAAATATTTTCTTGACTCATATGTATGATTCCAGAATTTTTTTTCTTCTGCTACATTCTGAGAACCGAAACCCTATTTTGGCAGTTAGTGGAGGCATTCCTATTGCTTGTCCTCACTTTTCCAATACCCCTCATGAACTAAATTATGAACTATCTCTTATTCTTTTTCTGACAACAAGTTCGCAAATAATGAAAGGCAAACATAATTTTGGATGCTACTTGCTCATGCGCTTATAGGAAGATGTCTGATATCTCACCAAAGATTGTCTGCATTTAGAAAAAAAGGCATAGTACAAGACCAAAGTAGTTGTCTTAGAAATAGCACAATGTCAGAAAAGCCAGGGTAGTGGGAAGTATAAAATTATGTCGCAAGCACTTACAGTCATTCTTGCTTAGGACCACTTCCACGTGGAACTGAGAACACAGTAGTTGCTACATGAAAACGTGTTCTAGTATCAACTATACATGTATTTGAAATCATTTGTCATTCAAGAGTTATTCAACCTTTTAGATCTCTCAAAAATAATATTTTTCACTCCTGTTTTAAAATATTTTGCCATCATGGGAGCATGAAAAGATGTATGCTGTGATGAATTAGAATTGAGGTCAACAGTGTAAGATCAGAGTTAGCTTAATACGGATTCAGTCTGCCATGATTATTTCCCCTAAAAAGTGAGGCAAAATTCCTCACATCATAGCCATCTCCTACTTGTGGTAGCTTCTTCCCAGAATACATCACGGAGTGGGCTGAGAAATGAGCAAATTGAAATCAATGATGCAGACAAATGGTGTCTTGAGTGAATGACGGAGGACAAAACCAGCACACAAATCATGTGGTCATTACGTGCTCTACAAACACATAGCCTCAGCCTAATCAGAGAAATATTAATTACAGGACTTCCTTCCATGCATGGAACCATTGCTGAACGAAAACAAAAAGGAGAGAAAGTCGTCTCCTGTCTGATGGGAGAAGTTAGAGAAACGGCTGGTCAAGAACCTGAGAACTCACAAACGAAAGGCCTGGAGGAGCCTCATGGATACCAGAACAGGGCAAACGACATCAGGTAAAAGCTGGAACAGTCTGTATAAACCACAGACTTAAGTTTAAACATGATAATTGTTCACTGTAGGAAGTAGAGTATACCAATAGGACATATTAATAACTGGGAAAAATTAGGAGTGGGATTTAAGATAGCCCCACTTCTTGCCTGCTATTTCTTTGTAAATCTTAGTTTTTTTTTTCTAATCGACATGTATTTAGACTGTTATAATAATAGCTTTTAAAGTGTTGAAATGTAAACATAGTATTCTACTATATTCAAAGTTTTAACAGGATCCTTAAGGGAAAACCAAGGCTTATCTTTACCCATAGTTTTAATCTTAGAAGTTTAGAAAATAATTTTAAAATAGTATTTATTTTGTATTGTAAGGAGGCTGCTTGTTGGTGTCCAGCTGCTCAGCCCCGAAAAAAAAAAAATCACACAGAATCTATTATTTAAAAACTGCTTGGCCGATTAGCTCTAGCTTCTTATTGGCTAACACATCTTAACTTAAACCATTTCTAGTAATCTGTGTATCACCATGTGGCTGTGGCTTACTGTGTAAAGTTCCCAGAGTCTGTCTCTGTAGCTGGGGCTACATGGCTTCTCCTCCTTCTTTCTCCCAGCATTCCCTTTAGTTTTCCCTGCCTACCTCTATTCCCTGCACAGGCCCAAGACAGTTTCTTTATTAACCAATGGTCTTCACAGCATACAGAAGGGAATCCTACATCAATTTTGTATCTACTTATTTAATCTAATGACAGGTTCTGGGTCGGGATGAAAAAGACTACTCCTATACTTGATAATTTACCTTCACGTATTTCTTTTTCAATTATGTGTTTAGAATCATATTTTTTCATTTGCCCTTCATCTTTGGTTCTTTGATTATTATTCCCCAAACTTTCAAAGCTACAATTTCAAATTTTCAATGGCATACAAAATGATTTTAGCGTCAACAGTCAGATGTGGAATATAATTTTGTCTTATACACAGAAAGATAATTTAGTGATCTGAGTTACATCAGCCAGCTTTTCAGGTTAGGCATGATCATCTCCACGGGACTGAGGTATAGCTGAGTGATGGAAACTTCCTTCCTAGATTACACTACTTCACCAACACTCATGTGCACTGACAATGTAGATGTTGCTTTCTGTAGAGACAAATAAAATGTTTTTAATAAACTGGAAGCGTTATGCACACATTTCAGGATCCTACTCCCCAGTGCACATTTTTATATTATAAATGTATTTACTGAATTGTTTTAGTTTAGATGAAAGAGAACATGTAAAAGCCTATTTAAAGACAACGTAAATTCAAGTTGTCCATGTCGAGCTAAAGTATTTGGATTCTTTCCTTGGTGTTATTTTTCATGCACATACTTACACTTGTTGATGATTCTTAGGTGCTAAGATCTGGTGGCAGCTTCAGATTCAGTTGTCCAAAGGCACATTTGTAGACAACAATTTATGACCGTCACCCTGGGATTTCCAGAGAAGAGCATATTCGCCAACTTTCTACTGAGCCCTTTTTTCATTTCCCTGTTATGAATTCCTTTCTGTCATTTTAGAGGTCCTAAGTCCTCGCCAATTTGATGACATCATCTTTTATCTTGCTTGTCTTTTGAGAGTTCACCCTGTTTCAGTGTCTTTCCCTATTGTGTGACAAAATGCCTTAGTAGAAGCAACTTAAGGATAGGAGGCATTATTCCAGCTCACAGCTCTAGGGTGAGGTCATTGTTGTGGAGCAGTAAGGGCAGGAGGAAGCCGAGGCAGCTGGTCACATTGACCCAGGAGGCAGAAAGGCGTGAGAGCTGCTGTTGACTTCTTGTTATTCAATCTTATACCATGCTCTATGGATTAGTCCTGCCCACTTCCCATCTAACAGACATGCTCAGGAGTTTTCTCCTAAATCACTCTAGGTCTAATCAGGTTGATAAGATTAGCAGTCAGAATTCCCACCTTGTTTTCTGTTACTATAGTGATAGTTCATTTGTATTTTAATAAATAAAAATTACTTGAAGTTTAAAGAATAAAACAGCCACATTGATCAGCCTTACAGACCAGGCTGTGGTTGCAGACACCTTTAATCCCAGTAGCCACGCTAGTTTGCTATAGAAACTGGGTGGTAGTGGTGCATGCCTTTAATCCCAGCACTTGAAAGAATTATAAAACAGGAGGAGACAGTTCTCAGAGTCTCATTCTGAGATTCTGGAGGCAGGATCAGCATTTCAGACTGAGGTGGACTGAGTGACTGACTGTTTTGCTTTTCAGGGTTTTTTTTTTTTTTTTTTTTTTTTATTATTAATCGTGCTCCCTGTTCCTCTTTGCAGTCTCAGGCCACATTAAACTGGAAACCTAATTGCTATAGTATTGAGGTAGGGCAGAACTTTAAGGGCGCTATGTGCTTAGATAACGATGAATCATGCACCAAGTGCTAATTCCCTGGATACCCTTTATAAGGTGAGCCAGGTAGTGAACCAGTGGCGTATGAATAAACACTCAGAGTTTAAAATGTTCCCTCATCTGTAGATAAGTCAAAGAAACATGGTAAAAATGGGTCAAGTACCAAAAGGGTTAAATTCATAGTAAATGATGAAGTTTGGCAAGCTAGATTTATTGGTATTATTTTCTCAGGGAAGACCCTGATGTGGGTTGAGTTTTATGTCGCCATCTTGGTATTTGTAGATTCACAGCCTGGTGGACAGTAGGGTGACAAATGTCAGCGGTTATGTAACTGGACGCAGGTGTAAGAATAATGCTGATATCGCAACCGCTTCATCTCAGTGGTGAACGTTGGTGCAGGGGAGACGGGAAGAAGGGAAGGAGGGTGCACACAAAAGAAATATACGTAAAAGAATGAAAGAGAGCTCATTGGAAGTTGGATATGAAATTCTTTTCACGGATTTCTGAATTTGATCCTGAGCCCTAGCTAGTAGATTTGATTTGGAAGATTTTTGAAAACTTCCAGGTCAGTACTTGACTATCGAAACTGGGTCACAGGAGACCAGTCCCGAGTGTCCGCTTGTGGGCTTGGTTTATGATCTCTGATTCCTGAACCACCAAGATATGGAACAGGCTATGTCCCAAATCCCTGTGCCATAGACACACAGGACTAGCCTGGCCTCATCCCTTCCCTGGCCTGTGCACTGATATCCTGACACCTTGGGCATAAATATCACACACCGCACCCAGGCTCCTTCTGCTAGTGTTTTGTGTCAGCAATGAGAAATGTGATGAGTCAGGTATATACATCAAGGATAGGCACTGCTGCGTAGATCAGCCGCAGAATCTACGTGACTCACGCAATAGAACTTAATTCTCACTATTTCCTGGCCAGCATGGCTTCAGACTCATGGGGAGGACTCTGTTCTTTGCCAGCCCCTGAGGAACTGAGCTGATCGGAGCATCCACCTTTAATTTATGCTGGAGATTATTATTTTCAGGTGTTTGACTTTTGTTTACGCTGGATTTGTTAACTCTGTAAAGCTGTGTTACTGTGCCTGTCTAAAACACCTGATGGTCCTAATAAAGCGATGAAGGGCCAATAGCGAGGCAGGAGCAAGGATAGGCAGGGATGGCAGGCAGAGAGAGAAATAGGAGAACTCTGAGAGGAGGAGGAGGAGGAACCCAAGAGCAAGAAGAGGGGATATTTGGTGCCAGTCACCCAGTTACACAGCAAGCCACGGAGAAAGAAGGTAAGTAAAATATATAGAAGTTAGTAAGATAAAAGCCCAGAGGGAAACGGGGCAGTGCTGATACATGCCTTTAATCCCAGTACTCAGGAGGCAGAGGCAGGAGGATCTTTGTAAATTCAAGGTCAGCCGGGTCTATAAGAGCTAGTTCCAGGACAGGCTCCAAAACTACAGAGAAACTCTGCCTTAAAACCCAAAATAAATAAATAAATAAATAAATAAATAAATAAATAAATAAATAAATGAAAACCCAGAGGTAAAAAGTAAAAGGGATAATTTATGAAAAGCTGGCAAGTAAGCCAAGCTAAGGCCAGGCATTCCTAACTAAGAATAAGCCTCTGCGTATGATTTATTTGGGAGCTGGGTGGTAGGCCCCGCCAAAAAGGAAGCCAAAAGAGTAAAACATCACACAACAAATTTATTAGATTCCAGAGAAGACTCCATCCAAAGAACCAAACACTATGGATGGGCCTAACTGACTCCATTAGCAGAGTCAGTCTAAGAAAGCCACACACACGTTTCTATCCTCATTTCTTTAAATACAACTCAATGTTCTAGCCACTGAAAATGATCCTGGCATCTATGACCTACTTCTCCTCCCAGGAGGAATAAAGGAAGGAGATCAGATGCAGTCACAGCCAGCGTGTCTTTACCCTCCAGATGCAGCAAGCTACAAACAAAAATTTGGCTAACATAAGTTTATTTTTTCCTTTCCTTTTAAAACCATTTGCAGCCATCTGGATGCTGAATGGTTAACGGACTGATGACTCAGGATGTGTGCCCTGACGGTGCTCCACGGTACACTTTGTTAACTGGAAGCTCATTCTCAACTCCATCTGACTAAAATAACTACCTATAAAAAGATCTCGGAATTTCCACAAGTATAGATACTTCAGAGCCTTTATTTAGTCTCTGTAGAGTGGAAAGCTGTTTGGAAGACTCTGAAACCTGTAGGACCCAACCCTCTGCATAGAAAGGGCAACTAAAACAAACAAATGAGAAAAATAACCTTGTGAAAGAAACCAACACAAAGCCCTCATAAAAATAGGCTCCGTGGGAAATTCAGATGACCACGCAACATTTCATGACCTCATTATCATAGGTGAGACACAGCTCCCAAGGATGAGCGATCTTTTGTATTAACCACACAGGCCTGAGGACAGGAGTGAGTACTCAGCCACCACGAGCCTTAACTTCTTAGTGACCCCAATGCTTGACTTCCTCTGCCACTTTTTCTCCCTCCTTGGTCCTTAAGCATTGGACACTCTTCTTCCAAACACTTGAATCCATCAGTTCCTTCTTTTAAATCCAGCTGTGTCCTCACGGAGGTTGAGTTGTCATCTCAAACTTCTGGTCAACACTTAAATCTAAACATGTTCTATCTCAGGGCATCATTTAACCATCAGCAAGAGTTTTCTTTACCAATACAGCTATGCTGTGAGTGCCTTCAAGGGGCACTTACCTGTGCACTCCCAGCTCTCAAATTCTGAGATGTTTTGATGACTTTCTCTTCTATAATTGATCACCAGATAAGTTCAGATATTGATAATTTCATCTTTGTCAACTCTCATGTTTACTTTTGCTATTTTATTATCTGCCTTATCATTTTCTGTCGGGACAAGTGTTATTGTGTCTTGAACGAAACACTTATCTTTACATTTAATTCCTGTCTATAGTTTGCATTTAAAACAGTAACTTGAATTACAGATATGATAGTATTACCTCATTCAAAGCTACTGAAAAGTAGCTTCATTATTCTAATGGTATAAAAAAATGAAATTATCTTAATATAGCATTAACATACTATTAAAATTTTGTCTGACAGCCTTTATCTTACACGGTAATTCTTATATTTCCCTGTCTACCATGGGATTTATTCTTAAATCATAGTGCTTTTGAAGTCTATTAAGTCCCTTGATTATGGTGGGTATTTCTATTTAGAGAACACATATCTGGAATGAATACGCAATTTATAGGAACAAGTATTGTGTATATAGCTCTTCATATTTCTAATTCATAGCTATTTTTGAGTCCATCATGTTCCTCTTATTTTTATGCAGTCAATTTAGTATTATTCTAGTCTAATTTCTTTTTTTATTCTTATGATTGCTCTTCAATTCTGGTCATGTTATAACAATACTGAAAGAGTGTGCAATCTGGCCTTGTTTGTTGGAGTACACTGCTGTCCCTGGATATACCATTAGAGGTACCATTGTTTTCTCTGGTCCTTTGACCATTGTCCGAGGGTCCATAAACCATATGAAATAAGGAAGTGGCCATACTGTCATCTGAATCGCCTATCCTTATTTATTGCAAGCCTGTGGCTTTGCTGTGCTAATAAGGTGTCTTTCCTGAGGATGTGGAAGCATGGGATGCTCTTCAGACACCCTGTAGGGAACCTGTGCCCTCTTATAGGGTCATCTTAGACTACAGGTGTCTTTACTTTACACCATGCAATACTCTTGACAGCATGTCTTGTTTCCCAGAGTTCTGCAAGGTGGCTACTTTTCTCTTTCCATGTTCTAGTGGATGATGGGATAGTTATTTTCTATTTCATAGTCATAGCCTTTTTTAGACTTTTATATCTTAACTCTTGATACACTTTTCCAGAAAAATAATGTAGGAAGCAGGAAGAGAAGTGGACTGTAAGACTCAGCAACTACTCTCAGTATAAATTTCCTAATCTGAGTGAGTATCCTTGCTCTTTCTCAGCTCAGAGAAGTTATGTTGACTTATTTTACTGAATATCATCTTAGCCAGGCTAAATATCATCTTAGTAGGCCAAATCACAAATACATCCCTGGATGGCCTAAACAACAAAGGTTCATATCTCACAGTTCCAGAAGTTCAAAACGATGGTGCCAGGATGAACAACTTCTGGTGTGTCCTCACACAGGAGAAACAGGGAAACAGGTCTTTGCTGTCTCCTCCTCTCATACGGCCACCAATCTCGTCCTAGGGCCCACCCTCTGAATCTCATGTATACCATGACACATGGGACACCAGGAATCTAGTTTTGAATGTTACCATGTGAGTTTGGAAAGTAAAATCATTTAGTCTATAGTATATATTCTTCTCTAAGCCAGAAATCTTTTCTTAGATCCCGGTTTTGAAGTTTCATTTCAAACTCTTCTGGAGATACAGTTTTGTTTGTTCTGTCATTCATTCTCTGAGCTTCCCAGCTTTGAAAGGCCTAAGATGTTAGGGAAAATGAAGTGATGAATCAGAAGACAGAGACAATGTTGTAAGCAACAAAACCAAGATCAATCTTTGGGGGCTGGAGAAATGGTTTAGCTATATATTGCTTATTATTCTTGCAGAGGACCCAGGTTTGGTCTCAAGTACCCATGTGGTGACTCACAACCAGTTGTGACTACAATTTTAAGGGATGTGATAGCCTCTTCTGACTTCCTTTGGCTCCTGAATGCATAAACTCACACAGGCAGGCATACACACACACACACACACACGCACACACACACACGCACACACACACACACAATTAATGGTTCTTTATTATTTTATATATTAGCATTACTAAATCATCATCTAAGGAAGGGTGGAATATCCCCCATGCTAATATGTAGATGTAGACATGTGGTCTCTAATGCCCTCTTAGAAATAGAATTAAGCATCTAGAGATTTGCACAATAAAAGTGATCTGAGAAAAACATTCCTTTCTATAGACTGGTATTTCTCACCACGTGAGATATAGGAATAATAAAAGCTAAGGCAATTTAGGAGTAGCTCAGGATTCTATTTTTATCTGATAAATAAAGAAGTCACTAAAATATTATGTCTTAAACATGGGTAGGCGTTTGTCATCTCGTTTCATTCACTTACAAATGTTCACAACCTATCAGTAGGTGCTGAAATCTTTATTGCTCGGGTATAAAATGAGAGCTTTCAAAGAGTTATTTTTCTCAGCACCAGATATTAAAGTCTTAAGTGGCCAATTCTAAAAATACTTGAACATGGCTTACTGTTTTACAAATACTTTATATAACATGTAGAGAATGACATTTATTTGCTCCCTGGTTATTTTTCCTTATCACTCTGAAGAGTGTAGCCCAGGAAGGGAAGTAAAGGATTGTACTCGAAACATAAAAGGGCTACAAATAATTAACGGGGGGGGGGGGAATCCAACCAACAGCAAGCGGAATTGGAGAAATAAGAGTGAAATTGAACTGTGACAGAGGGGGTGAACTGAGTGCAGGATAAAGGTGAGATTCGTGTTTCCTCGTTGAGTGGGCGTCTTAACAATCTAACAATACCGCCTCAAAATTAATTGGAAAAACAAAGGAGGTTTGTCATCTTGGAAGAGATCGAAAGTTTTGTTTTCCATTCTTATTGTTGGCAGGAATAGAGACACATTAAAGTTCTGCTTTTAAAAAAATGAGTGGCAAAAATAAAAACATGGTTTCCCAGACTCTTCCTACTCATTTATTGGTTGTGTATGTATTATCTATTATAATCACTTTCCAGTTGTAAGTGCTAGGCCAACTTAGAACCGCATAGCTAAAGAATCATAGCATCAGAGCCTTATTAATTTGCTAAATTTTGCAAACCGTTCCTCTTTTCACTTACAAAAGGAGATTGTGATGATGAAATCTCAAAGGTATTGTTCCTTTTCATTTCAAAAACTGTAAGTCCTTTCTGAGAATACTCAGAGTGAAAGGCAATGGTGTGGCTCATGTGATGTGAATCATCCAACTCAGGTTTTGCCAGGCCACCCACTATGTTCATTGAGGTCTTTTTCATCTGCTCTATTTCTGAAGTCTTGGATGCCATATGATATCTATCTACGCAGAGGTGAACTGCACTCAGGAAATTATTTCTCTGTAGATCTCAGAGACAGCTTGATCTTGTGTGAGTCAGGTATTACTGTAAGGCTTTGTGACTCAAAAGAGAAGAGAGCTGCTCATTATGTCAATTACATTTATGGGAAGCAAGGGAACCCAGTTTCCCATCCCTCTTGTGAATTCTTTCAGTGAATTAAATTATGAGCAGGCAGACCTGTTTAATTAATGGAGTGCATTGCAACTGGGAACCGTGTGCTCCGTGTGCTGCAAAATCATCTCATCATGGCACAGAGATGTTTGTGCCTGGGTTTGTCGTAAAGGACTGTATGTGGCATTCAGTTCTGAAGACAAGAGAATTTCACTGCTCTCATTCCCATACAACACATCCACAATCTCTGTATCTATCATTGCAGATTGTGATCAGAGAAGCTCAAGAAATATGTTTGAGTAGAAGAAAATAGTCTGCGAAACTATAGTGCATGGGAAAAACACACATTATTTTCCTAGTAATTCTAACAAGTAGCTGTAGTGAATATAAAAATATGTCAGACATAAAAGTCATTTTTGCCTCTTGGCATAGCTGTGTTATATGATAAAGGGTGATTAGATCAACCAAAATAATCTGTATCTCTGAAATATCCCTGTTGCTAAGTGTCCCAAAATTCAATTTAGCAAATGCTTATTGAGTTTATGTTTTATGCAAAACACGTTTTCAGGCATCTTAGTGTACAAATCTGAGAAGAGAACTTTGGCAACTCACCATTCACCGTGATCGAACGAGACATCATAAATCCCTGCAAATCTACGAATCAGTATCTTAACAGGGATTTTTACTTTGTAATATTCTGTGAAAATATGACTGTGGAAGCAATTACTTCTATCAAAGTGCTGGCTCATGAAAACAAGGACCAGGAAAAACTATACAGTATATAAATAAATATACTTACATTGAAACTTGGAGTTATAAAATCAGAATCTCATTTCTGGGAAAAAGTGAGCAGCCCACTTTAGGTGGTGATTGGAGAGGGAGCCATGAAGAGACACTAGGACATGGGTTAGAAAATTCACATGTTTGTGCTGAGTACCTACTGAGACGTTTTAAGGAAGTGTGGCAAGAACATACCTCCTTTGTAAAGTCAGTTGTCTCATGTGATCATACTGTAGCAGGAATACACCATTTACTAAAATATAGCATATATGCAAGGACATTGGTGTGGAATGTACAGCAGGGGAAGACAAAAGTATTGATGTTTACAGTTGCCATGGAGAAGACAGAACAATCATTGACGTTGTGTAATCAGTTTAATCATGTCCTTCTTGATAGGGCTAGTCCTCTTGCTTGTTTGAGGAGTAACTAGCCCTCTATGGTCAGCTGTGTCATATGATGGCACTGTCTCTGGCTGTTCTGAAGCTGAGAGAACAGAGATGAGGAACCAGCAATTTGTATATTTCAATGAACATTAGGTCTTAAGAAATGGTGGCCAATGAACACCATCAGAATGAAGCTTAGAATAATCTAAGAATGGAGACATTGGTGTTACCTCTAAGATGGGTGTGAAGTAGTTGCTGGGTAGGAATGACTGGTTTGCAAGGATAAAGACTTGACCAGATTCAGAAAGCAGAAATATTGATAAAAGGGTACCCTAGTTAAGATAATATGAATGTCGTGAAACCACATAAGAACTTAAATCATTTACATTATAGTAGTTGATTCCATTGATTATGAAAGATATTCATTGGAGAGATATTTATTTTTTTTTTCTTTTTGGTTTTTCGAGACAGGGTTTCTCTGCAGCTTTTTTAGAGCCTGTCCTGGAACTAGCTCTTGTAGACCAGGCTGGCCTCGAACTCACAGAGATCCGTCTGCCTCTGCCTCCCGAGTGCTGGGATTAAAGGCGTGCGCCACCACCGCCCGGCTTGGAGAGATATTTATAATCTAAGAGATGACAAGACAGAAACTCATGGGAGAAATCCCTTGAATAGCAGTTCTTAGAACATATTGGATATAAATGGTAGATGGGTAGGATTCTTACCTTCTAATTTATTACGTGCCCCTTTATATTTTTAAAAATTATATTATAAAATTAAAAATACATTTATAAAAATAAAAGGTTTTCTTTGGTCCATTAAAGAAATATAGTAGTGAAAAATAACGACTTGTTTGAATACTAAGTAGGTAATAAGAGGAAGGAGAATGTAGGCATGTATAGAAAAATCTACATGCATGGAAGATGGAACAGTGATAAAACATAAAGAAATTAATATTCAGGCTGAGATCAGTTCCTCAGAGATGGTTGCAGTCCACTTGGAGCTTGTTTTCTTCTTGGAAAAACTGGCCTTTGGGCAAAGAACTGCCCCTGCCTCAACTACTGACAAAGTGCACTGTCTAAACTGGACAAGCAAGATACAAGAAAACAATTGCCAAACCTTTCCAAGACAGGGTAAGACAATTTTTCGAATTTTCCTGCTTCTGAAAATGGTCTGTCAGATATTCTATTTAGCCAAAATTGGTTGCCCCAACATTGCAAATCAGACATTGGGTGATTGCCCAGGTAGCCAGTTGTCTCTGTCATTTCTTGTACTTTTTGGAAGCTGCCTGATTGTATTTCCTATTTACTCAGGTAATATTATTTCTCTTCTAAGGTCTTTGATGGGGTTGAAGACTAAATAGTCATAGATACCCATGACTTAGTCAAGCCATTTTTAGTATAAGACTGAGAATCCTTAGGATAGGATAACTATTGAAACATTTACCATATGTTTCTTGTTTAATGTTGTTTGTGCTGGTTGTAAACCTAATTTTTATGTATGTTTTTGCCTCTTCTTTTTACTGGGTAACACTTGATACTTGTCCTTATTGTATATAGTTTTGCATTAGGCTTAGAACTCCTATATTTAGACAAAAGTGAAGGTGTTGTGGGAACTCCTTCAGCCAATAGTGTTTAAGAGAGTGGCCCACTTGGGTCATAGTCTCATGTACTGTAAGTACAGATGAAAACTGTGTGTGGGCCCTCTTTTCTGCTGGATTTGGTTCCAGTTCCCAGTGCACACAGAGGATTGCAGATTGCTACCCTTACTGCGAGTTTATCCCTGAATAAATAAACCTTTGTTATACTCCATTCCAGGCTATTATGGAACTCTTTGGTACTACTACAAATGGTTCTGATGAGTCCCAATATTTTAGTTATCTTTTGAAGACTGGATAGGATTTTAACATTAGTAGGTGGAATGAGGAAGAGAAAGTGAAATGGGATACTGGTTGTATTCCCTTGCGATGACTTCATCCTATTCTGAATACCTCCTGGCGGGTCATCTGTGGTTCACATTTGTTGCTGAATCCTAACTGTGCCACTCTGCAGACTTGTGCAGCTTCCTCGTTCTCTCTTCATGTATCATGTGTTGATCTGTGGTGAATAATCTCAAATGTCTGTCCTCATCTCAGAAGCAATTTTGTAACTGATACTGATCTTGAAGTAATTCTGGTCTCATGATTTCCGACCAAAGAACAATAGAACATTTTCTACAATCATTGGTCGTTGCAAGGTTATTTACAGCAGGAAAGATGTGAGCAGAAACCCTTGCATGGCAACAAGAGGGGATGGATTGTGGTGATGATGACAGAGTGATGTGGTGGATTTCTACAAGACAGTGACACTTTCCAAGGAGCAGCATGGATATATAAAATATTTAAGATTGATTCTCGGAGATTAGATACATATCCAACTGTACATTTATCTCCATAGTATGTGTAGAAGTTGTTATACTTCCATAGATACAAGTGACACATTTTTTTTAAACTTTTAAAAATTATTTTTTACTGTGCTATGCAAAAAGTATAAAATATTTCTATATAAAACACTACATAGTATTTTTTTAAAATCTTGAAATATATAAAAGGTAAGATGTTTTATTGTTTCTAAAAGGATATCTTATTCTGCCTATCCTTTCTGTTTGCTTATTTATCTTTTCTAATTGTCCTCTAATGGGCATAGAAAATCTTTGTGAGGATACTAGAAACATTTATCAAAGTCATTTTAAGTAAACACATTTCCAGGCAATGGTGCCATCTCTTCTGTCTGTGAGGCACTCTGTGGGGGAATATTATCAACTGTTTCATTTTTTGGATGCCTAGTACTTCAGAATGGCTTTCTGATTAAATCTACTTTACATGAGAAGGAAGAGAGAGGTGCACAGTGAGAGAGGGGGGGGGGGGAGAAAGGAGAGAAGGGGGATGGGGAAGGAAAGAGGGGCAGTGGAAAAGAAGGAAGAAAGCAGGAAACATTAGTTTGCTCTTCTGCCTACAATACATGATAGACTCAGAGAGCCTAACCCAACCCATTCCAAGCAAATGTTTTTTTGTAAACTGCATATATAAATAAAAATTTAGAGTTCATTCTACCAAAATTCATAGCATCCATGGTACAGAGAGAGTGTTGTGGTATTCTATGTCCTGCAGTAGTGTGCAGGTCTGGTTTTCTCTGTGTAGTATATCAATGTAGGTTTGGCTCAATCATCATTGCAGAGTCAAGTCTTCAGCTCCACCTATGTAGGTTATCTGTTGAATCTCTGAACTTCCAAACGTGTATTTTTTCCTCTTTATGTTGGCTCAGTTAATTTCTTTTGTTACAATCAATAATCTTGCCCAGTAACGTGTTGATCCTGTAGGACAGTCATTCTAGACTTCTGTAGTTAAATCTCCTAGAAAAATTTTATGTGAATGCTGAGTTTTGTTAAAACACAAGAACAGGATGGTTTTTAAATAAACATCATCATATGGAAGTGTGCGTGTACCTGTGTGTGTGTGTGTGTGTGTGTGTGTATCCTGTTGCTCGTGTGTGTGTGTGTGTGTGTGTGTGTATCCTGTTGCTCTTGACAGTGTTCAGGGTTGCATTAATTTGCTCTAAAAGATATGTTGTTATAATCTTGAACTAATAATGTGGGTGTATGCTGTGATTACTATTAATGAATAAAGGAAGCTTGCTTGAGCCTATAGCAGGGCAGAACAGGGGTAGGCAGGAAAAATTAAACTGAATGCTGGGAGAAAGAAAGTGGAGTTGGGAGAAACCATGTAGCCTCGCCAGAAACAGACGCCGGAACTTTACCCAGTAAGCCACAGCCTTGTTGCTATACACAGATTATCGGATATAAGTTAATTTAAGATATGAGTTAGCTAGAAATACCTTAAGATATTGGCCAAACAGTATTTCAAATACTATGGTTTCTGTGTGATTATTTCGGGGCTGAGCAGCCGGAAACAAACAAGTGGCCTCTTAGAACAAGCCATAAATGTCTTATAAGATGAAATATAAATCAACAATATATTTACATCAATCCTAATTAAAATCATTTTATGGATTAAATTATATGTTTTTTTTTATTGAAAAGAGATTGCTCACACATATAATCCAGGCCAGCTACAGTTTCTACTCCCTCTACTCCATTTTCCCCCAGATGTCCTCCCCTCTGTTTTTCTTCAGAAAGGACCAAGCCTCTAAGTACAAGAGCCAAACAGGGTAAACAAAAGAAGGATACAAAAAGACAAGGCAAAAGCTTTCATATCAAGGGTGAACAAGGTAATAATAGAAAGAAAAAATCCTAAGAGATGGATATTTTTAAAATACCGTTGTTCTAAAATTATTATTCTTGGTCGTGATAATTTTACTGTAAGTTAAAGATCATTTTTAAAAGTTAGCAATCTCTTTATATATCTTTGAAACTTTTCCACTTGAGAGTCTCAGTGGCTTCATATGGACACCTGGATTTGGGTTATTTATTGTGATTTTTCTCACTCAGCACTGGGTGCATGCCCATAAGGAATGGCACCTGCTTCTTTGCTAATTACACTAATATCTGGAAGAGTGCAAGATATTTTTATGTCATTTAATTGGTACAATTCAAATAGAAATCAGGACTTTGTTTTCTCATAATTTTCAAGCTGATGAGAAATAAAATTTTACTCCAGCATTATAATTTTTATTATTATGACAACAATATTTGTAGTAGTTTTTTGATAGTAACTTTCATGAAAATACCTATCACATAATTTCACATCCTGGTTAACTTTTCATACAAATGTGCATTTATCACCTTGTGACAGGGAAGATAATCTCACTGGATGGTTTTAATCAAAGCTGAATAAATATTTTATTATTATTATTTTTGCTAATAGAACAAGACTTAATTGACCTTTAGAATTAATGTGTCAACCAAACTTGTCAACTAAACAGTTTGATTAAAAATTTGACTTTTTAACATTAGGTATATAAGTTGACGCTGGGAGTTGGGGAGATGGCTCAGTATCACAGGACCCTGGTTAGATTCCCGCACCCACATCCAGGAGATCTGAACCCTTTGTCTGGATTCTGCAAGCTCATGCTACAGATATACACATACAATAAATTAAAAAGTTTGAGTATAGCAGAGAATGACAATTTGGAACCAATTCTCAGGTGTTCTCAAACCCCGGGAAGCCTGGAGTTCCCATTGCTGCTAGAACTTGCATTAGCTGTTCCCCCATCTTAATGTATGGACAATAAGTGAACTCTTAGGTCTAGAATGGGAATTCAAGACTTAAGGGACAGAGTGGTACTCACAGCAGAGTGGTGTGCAGGGGATGAAGGGATATTTCTAAGACAAAAAGAATCATAACTTAGAATTTGGGGTTGAAATCAAAATAAAGAATACACCTAAAAATTTTTTTTTGAGGATAATTATTTAACTGAGTTCTGTCATTTGCCTAGTAGGAACCATCACCATGGAAACTAGATACACACACACACACACACACACACACACACACACACACACACCACACATTTACCTATGTAGCTGTTTACAGCAAGAAGACAAACAACATAGAAATTCTGGATAAACCATGGCTTTCATTCTCTCATGGTGTGTGATGGTTAATGTTGCTTGTCAGTTTGAGTGGAATGAATGAACACTTAACTAAGGGCCACGCCAATAGATAGATCTGTGAGAGTACCTCCTTGAAGTATAAACTGAGGATAGGAGTCCCCATCCAAGAGTGGGCACTATCTTCTGATAGCAGCCCAAGGAGAGAGCTATGCTTGTTTATCCTGCCAATACCTCTCCTTGCTCATGTTGCCCCTGCTGTGGCCATCTTTTGCTGACATAGCAAATCAGATTTGTTGGACTGCTAATGTGTCCCGAAGCCCAGTAACTCTCAGGATTTTATTTGTTCAGTCCCTCTGCACTGGATTGGAACTTCTGTGGTATCCAGCGTTGTTAACTGATCAGTTACAGGAGTCTCAACATTTTCAGCGTGCAGATGGCTACTGTTCAGCTACCCAGTCTGTTGTATAAGCCGATTTCTTAAGTACCTTTTGGAGTTTATATTCATTGTCCAGTGCTAGTCACCTAAGGAATCCTGACTAATGATCTAGTATTCCACATTAGACTGTAGTAATCCTAATACAAGTCACACCAAAAACCTGTGACCTTAAAGAAATTAATTCATGAGTGAGTTGCTTAGATCCATTCTTTGCAAAGGTTTTGTGGACTGCAAAAGTCAATAGAGGGGAATGAAGAGGAAAGTTTTGCTTTTAAACTGTCATACATACCATCGTTTCATGGAAGGGTTTCTTTGTTTCCCTCTTTAAAGGATAAAGTTTGAAAATAGACTTTGAAGTTGGTATAAATACCTTAGAAATTGAAAAGCAAATTAGATTAAGTTAAATTGCAAAGAAATGGAACATTTCCCATGTTTTATATATAAGGAACGAAAAACTTAGAACAAAAATAAAGGGTGACAGGGCCGTAGGGCAATAAAATCAAACCACAGTACCAGGCTTTGGGAAGGATGGTATTTCAGGCAGATGGATCATTCAGTCTGCTCAGTCCCCTTTCAATTAGAGTTCATTACTCTTCATGATGCATTTGATTGCTCTCAAATGCTGAGCAAATGTACCATGAAAAGAGCAGATCTCTTACTTTGGGCTAGCCACTAAAGCCTCTCAGGAGTGCCTTCTTTGAGACACTTTAGTCTCTCAGAGGGACAGTGAAGGCTTGAAAAAGGCAAAGACTCAGAAGCTGCTGACCTCGCCAGAGCCAGAAATGTCACTTCTCAGCCTCAACACAAGCCACAGAGTGAACACCAAATGCATAAACTTACATGCTGTGTTTCCTGACTCTACAAAACCCCAGAACTTCAGCTGGTGGATGCTAGTTCCTGTCCTGTTTTACCTTAGAGGTCCAGTCTCTGTGTGCTCACTAAAGGGAACATGATCACATGTATTCTCTCTTGGAAATATTCTCTCAGCTGCAAAGAACTGTTGTTTTCTTTCCAGATTCTAGGTAGTTCTAGCCTAACCACCCTGTTAATTCACTTCCTATTGCTACAATCCACAGAGGTTAGGGAGTCATGGTAGAGGGTGTCCTTGTAGAAGCAATTGACTGAGAAATGCTGATAAGAAGGGAGGGAAATCCTTGTGTTATCTCTTCAGCTTCTAATAGCTGGTCTTTGCAACTCTCCAGAAATGATAAGGTAGCAGTACAGTTACCACCAACTTTTCTCATCAAATACGTTCACATGGGATCAGGATTGAATTCATATTTTTAAGACATTTTATCAAGGAGTTGGGAATGTTACTAAGTTGGTAGAGTGTCTGCCTAGCATACAGGAAGTGTTGGGTTCTGTGTCAAGCACTGCATGAAAACAGGCATGGATGTTCTTGCTTGAAATCACTGTACTCAGGGGGTAGAAGCAGATGGATCAAATGGCCAAGGTTCCCTTTATCTACATAAGGAATTTTATGCTAGCTGGCCCTACCTTATTTCAAAAAGTAAATATAATATAATATAATATAATATAATATAATATAATATAATGATAAATCCATTTACCCTATATTTAAACAATTATGGATTTTATAATATACAGAGTTGATATAATTAAGTAAATCATTCATGTCCCTAACACACGGGTAATGAATGATATGCAATATAGTGATATTCTCCCTCTCTGTCTGTCTCTCTCTCTCTCTCTCTCTCTCTCTCTCTCTCTCTCTCTCTCTCTCTCTCTCTTTCTCTGTGTGTGTGTGTGTATAATAAAAACTCCGTGCCTATTCCTGTAGCTTTTATTAATGATGGAACAGCTCATCTCCTTCAGGCTACCTATGCTGAATTTAGCACAGAACATATGCAAAACTAGTTGAATTTTTGCTCCTATGAGAAGGTTCACAGTAATAATTATCTTCCCCTATCAAAGTAATTACTGCACCCTACCATGGCTCTAGGATAAGTTTTCTGTCCTTATGAAATTGCAAATTCAGTGAAGTTTTCATTTCCGGAGAGACTTGTTCAATCCACGAAAAGGTCTTCTCTGCTTCTGCTTTCTGCTGTTAGATGTGCAACCTGAAGTTTGCTCTCAAAACTGGTTGTGTTAGCTGTATCTTCTGTTGCTGTGATAGATTACTATGACCAAAAGCAACTTAAAGACAAATTGTCCCAGAAGGACCGAGTTCATGATGGTGGGGAGGCGTGGCAGCAGGAGCAGGAAACTGACTGATCACATTTTCATCTACATAAAGGGGAAAAAAGCGCAGCTCTGTACCCACAAAGGCCTCTCTCAGTGGCATACCTCCTCCAGCCATCCTGTACCCCCTAGAGGTTCTATAACTTTCCCTAATAGTGCCAATGGCTGGGGACCATTGGTTCAAATACATGAGCACATGGGGTTATCATTCAAAGTACCAAACTAAGCAGAACTATAAGGTAAGCTTAGACCCCACAAATGTGAGATGTCTCCGTCCACCAAGGGTGACTTGCAGGGGATGGCTCTTCCTCACATCCTATGAACACTGAACATTCTTGCAGCTGCAAATCTCCCTGGAAGGAACCTTGTGGCTTTTTATGTATTTATGCTTTTTTAATTTGACCTCAAGAATAAGGCCCTTCCCCATGCCTTTGCCCACCAATCCGATGTCTTATCCATTTTGCCTTTTCCTCTTGTTTTTAAATGGACTTGACTAACTTGAAGGTTTTTACCAGCACTATTGAAAGCGACTCCCAGGGTTTGCAGCCTCTTGCTCCCTTTTGTACACTCCAGCCTTCAAGCATCCTCTCCATGCACTCTGCCGTCCAGCCACCTGCATGGCCAGCCTTCATCGCTAGCTTTCACTGGTCACATATCTTTCTTTCAGGATGTATGTCCAGCTTCACAGAACCACTTTAAGCCTCCTTCTCTACTCTAAGACTAACCCCCGCCCTCTATCCACCCACCCTACTGTGCTGCTGGAAAGACACCATGTTGTTGCCCTTTTTTTTGTTTATTAACACACCCTACAGTTGCACAGTTGCATAAACTTTCTTCTCATTAAGCACAGTCTTGCTGTTCAGTTAAGCTGCTGGGTGCAGTACGATTCATGACAGTGTGAGGGGAGAGCTGAGTGTGCTCTGTGCTGTCTCTCATGTCCTTGTTTTTCTCGTTGTCTCTCTGTAAGGCAGCTTTCTGGAAGTTGCTGACACTATTATATTCAATCACAGAAGAGAAGGTGGACAAGGCTGGCCCCAGGATGAAGACATTGTTGTTTGCTGTAGCCATGAGTAAAGCTGCTCATGAAACGGATGCAAATTCTAGCATCTTCCTGACTTCATGTGTGGGGGAAAACAGGCATGCCAGTACATTTGTTTCAAAAGGTTTAACTAGCCATGCGGTATCCTACAGTGTATAACCAAACAAAAAACCACCTGCCTCTTCAAGGTACAACAGTAGAATAAGGATTCTTTTTTTTTTTTTTTTTTTTTTTTTTTTTTTTTTTTTTCGAGACAGGGTTTCTCTGCAGCTTTTTTAGAGCCTGTCCTGGAACTAGCTCTATGATCATATCAAAGAACTCCTACAGCTGATAAACTCCTTTAGTATCGTGGCAGGTTACAAGATCAACTCCAAAAAATCAGTCGCCCTCCTATAGGAGTTCTTTGGTGGAGTTTTTCGGGTCGCTTATGTACACTATCATATCATCTGCAAATAACGGAAGTTTAACTTCTTCCTTTCCAATTTGAATCCCCCTGATCCCCTTGTTTTGTCTTATTGCTATTGCTAGAACTTCAAGCACTATATTGAAGAGATAAGGAGAGAGTGGACAGCCTTGTCGCGTTCCTGAATTTAGTGGGATGGCCTTGAGTTTCTCTCCATTTAATTTGATGTTAGCTGTCGGCTTGCTGTAAATAGCCTTTATTATATTTAGGAATGACCCCTGTATCCCTAATCTCTCCAAGACCTTTATCATAAAGGGGTGCTGAATTTTGTCAAATGCTTTTTCTGCATCTAATGAGATGATCATATGGTTTTTATCCTTCAGTTTATTTATATGATGGATTACATTGATAGATTTTCGTATGTTGAACCAGCCCTGCATCTCTGGGATGAAGCCTACTTGATCGTAATGGATAATTTTTCTAATGTGTTCTTGGATTCTGTTTGCCAGTATTTTATTGAGAATTTTTGCATCGATGTTCATGAGTGAGATTGGCCTGTAATTCTCTTTCTTGGTTGAGTCTTTGTGTGGTTTAGGTATCAGGGTAATTGTAGCTTCATAAAAGGAATTTGGCAATGACTGTTCTGTTTCTATATTATGAAATACCTTAAGGAGTATAGGTATTAGGTCTTCTTGGAAGTTCTGGTAGAATTCTGCATTGAACCCATCAGGTCCTGGGCTCTTTTTGGTAGGGAGGTTTCTGATAACAGTTTCCAATTCTTCGCGACTAACAGGACTATTTAGAGCATTTACTTGGTCCTGGTTTAACTTTGGTATATGGTACTTATCTAAAAAAGTGTCCATTTCTTTTACATTTTCCAATTTTGTGGCATACAGGCTTTTGTAGTAAGATCTAATGATTCTCTGAATTTCCTCTGTGTCTGTGGTTATGTCCCCTTTTTCATTTCTGATCTTATTAATTTGTGTGTTCTCTCTCTGCCGTTTGATTAGTTTGGCTAGGGGTTTGTCAATCTTGTTGATTTTTCCAAAGAACCAGCTTTTTGTTTCATTGATTCTTTGGATTGTTTTCTGTGTTTCTATTTTGTTGATTTCTGCCCTCAGTTTGATAATTTCCAGTCTTCTACTCCTCTTAGGTGAGTCTGCTTCTTTCTTTTCTAAAGCTTTCAGGTGTGCTGTTAAGTCTCCAATGTGTGCTTTCTCTGTTTTTTTTTTAAAGTGGGCACTTAGTGCTATGAATTTTCCTATTAGCACTGCTTTCATTGTGTCCCATAAGTTTGAGTATGTTGTGTCTTTATTTTCATTAAATTCAAGAAAGACTTTAATTTCTTTCATTATTTCTTCCTTGACCCAGCTGTGGTTCTTTAGTTGACTGTTCAGTTTCCATGAGTTTGTAGGCTTTCTGGGGGTAGCATTGTTGTTGAATTATAATTTTAATCCATGGTGATCCGATAAGATGCAGGTGGTTACTAATATGTTTTTGTAACTGTGGAAGTTTGCTTTGTTACTGAGTATGTGGTCAATTTTCGAAAAGGTTCCATGAGCCGAAGAGAAGAAGGTATATTCTTTCCTGTTTGGGTGGAATGTTCTATAGATGTCTGTTAAGTCCATTTGGTTCATTACCTCTATTAAGTCTCTTAATTCTCTGTTAGGTTTCTGTCGAATTGACCTGTCCATTGGTGAAAGAGGAGTGTTGAAGTCTCCCACTATCAGTGTGTTTGGTTTGATGGCTGTCTTGAGTTCTAGTAATGTTTCTTTTATATAAGTGGGTGCTTTTGTATTAGGGGCATAGATATTCAGGATTGAGACTTCATTCTGATAGATTTTCCCTGTAATGAGTATAAAGTGTCCCTTTCCATCTCTTCTGATTGATTTTAGTTTGAAGTCAACTTTGTTAGAAATTAGTATGGCCACACCGTCTTGTTTCTTAGGTCCATTTGCTTGATAAACCTTTTCCCAACCCTTTACTCTGAGTAGATGTCTGTCTTTGTGGTTGAGGTGTGTTTCTTGTAAACAGCAGAATGTTGGATCCTGTTTTCGTATCCAATCTCTTAGCCTGTGCCTTTTTATAGGTGAATTGAGTCCATTGATATTAAGTGATATTAATTACCAGTGGATGTTAACTCCGGTTGTCATTTTTTATTTGGTAGTAGAGATTGTGTGTTTCCTTTCTTTGAGATGTGCTGGTGAAGGGTCTCTAGATGTCTGAGTTATTTTGGGCAATGCTGGACTTCTTTGTTTGTGAATTTCCTTCTATTACTTTCTGTAAGGCTGGATTTGTGGCTAGGTATTGTTTAAATTTGTTTTTATCCTGGAATATTTTGTTTTCTCCATTTATAGTGAATGAAAGCTTGGCTGGGTATAGTAATCTGGGCTTGCATCCATGGTCTCTTAGTTTCTGCAAAACATCTATCCAGGACCTTCTGGCTTTCATGGTTTCCATAGAGAAGTCAGGTGTTAGTCTGATAGGTTTACCTTTATATGTTACTTGACCTTTTTCCTTTGCAGCTCTTAATATTCTTTCTTTATTCTGTATGTTTTATGTTTTGATTATAATATGGCGAGGGGATGTTTTTTTTGATCCAGTCTATTTGGTGTTCTGTAAGCTTCTTGAACCTTAATAGAAATATCATTTTTTAGGTTTGGGAAGTTTTCTTCTATAATTTATTAAATATATTTTCTGGACCATTGAGCTGTATTTCTTCTCCTTCTTCTACGCCTATTATTCTTAGGTTTGGTCTTTTTATTGTGTCCCAGATTTCCTGAATGTTTTGTGATGAGAATTTGTTGGATTTGCTGTTTTCTTTGATTAGTGCATTTATTTTCTCTATGGTATCTTCAGAATCTGAGATTCTTTCTTCTATCTCTTGTATTCTGTTGGTTATGCTTGTTTCTGTAGTCTCTGTTTGTTTACATAGATTTTCCATATCCAGCTGGCCCTCGGGTTGTGTTTTCTTCCTTGCCTCCATTTCAGTTTTCAAGTCTTGCACTGTTTCCATTATCTGTTTGATCGTTTTTTCTTGGTTTCCTAGGATATCATTTACGGATTTACTCAATTCTTCAAACTTTTTGTTATTCTTCTCATCCATTTCCTTAAGGTAGTTTTTCACCTCCTGTTTAAGGGACTCTATTACTTTCATAAAGTCAATTTTTTCTACTTCTTCTTGATTAGTGTGTTCAAGTCCTCCTGTTATAAGTTCGCTGGGTTCTGGTGCTTTCATGTTGTTTTTCAAATTGTTGGAGGAATTCTTGCATTGACGCCTGCCCATTTGTTCCTCTGAATAATCCCCTTTGGGTCTTCTTTTAGAAGTTCAATTCACCCCAATGAATTAAATTCACTCACCCCAATGAATGATGGATCCTCTGGCAGACTGTCAGGTCCCCTTGCAGGCCAATCAGCTCTCTGACAAAGGGCCTACCTTGCCGCAGGCAGGCTAATGAAGGAGGGGACCTCCCACCGGCCTGGGTGCACTCAATTCCAGGTCCCTGGCGCCCAAACAGGCTGAGCTGTGGGATTTTGTGGCCCCAAAGATGGGAGGATGAGGCGGGGGGGGGGTTTCTGGGTGCAAGCTGGGAAGGGACAGGAAGAGAGAGGCAGTATCCTGGGAAAATAACCCCTGCAGGAAGAGCAGGAAGTGTGCGGGTGGCGGGGGAGAGTTGGGGAATGTTGGTGGTCCCTCTCTGGGCAGCTGCCTTGGTTCGGGCACTCACTCCTCACTGACCCCAAAGAATGATGGATCCTCTGGCAGACTGTCAGGTCCCCTTGCAGGCCAAGCAGCTCTCTGACAAAGGGCCTACCTTGCCGCAGGCAGGCTAATGAAGGAGGGGACCTCCCACCGGCCTGGGTGCACTCAATTCCAGGTCCCTGGCGCCCAAACAGGCTGAGCTGTGGGATTTTGTGGCCCCAAAGACGGGAGGATGAGGCAGCGGGGGAGGGGGGGTGGTTCTGGGTGCAAGCTGGGAAGGGACAGGAAGAGAGAGGCAGTATCCGGGGAGAATAACCCCCCAATGAATGTGGAATAAGGATTCTTAAGCATAAGATGAAAGGATGTTTTAATAAAAATATAAAACAGGAGTGTAATAATAGTAATAAAGCTAAAAGTATAAACATATTCAGAAGACAGGAGCAATCATGAAAAGCTGTATAAAAAAGCAGGAAATAAGACCGCTTCCCTTTTGCAAATTTTCATGGGATCTGATAGACGTATATTTTTGGTTGGTACAATATTTGTTACTTGCTTTTCATTATTTTTTGAGAATTTCATGCATGAGGACTGTATTTTCAAGTGGTACTCTGCCTCTTTCCTCCACACCCCTCTACTCTCTCTTGAGTTTGAGACCTTTTATTTAATTATTGCTCACTCACACACACACATACACACGCATGTGTACATACACACATTATAAATATAATTTTATATATATAATGACTCCAATACACCCCACATTAATCAGACCACACAGCCTCACTGTAAGGTCCCTAAGATATTTGGCTGTGATGTTTTCACAAAGTCTGACTTTAAAGAAACTGGAGAAAATAGGAATGTCTAGAGTAATCATCCTTGGAATTCTCTCCCTTAAGAAGTGGTTATTGATCTACTTCTGCCCTTGGTTCCTTATGATAAACATTATTTATATTCTTAGAGAAGTTGTTATGATCTTGAATTAGCCATAGCCCTAAACAGTCTATATTTTCCATGTGGTCCTGTAATCAGCATTGATAACAAATGTACTAGTTAATTGTAATGCTAGAGGGCCAGTTCCATGAGCTTCCTGTGGATTCAAATTTCTAACCATCAGGTTTTTTTTTTAATCATGGTTTGCAGTGGTCTTCATTGGTAACTCAGTCTTCAGTCTACAAGCCCGACAGATAGTCTTTCTGTCATTGTTGTCTTGAAGTGTCCATGCCCACACAGTTCATGGTAGTCCATCCCATCGTTAGCACTGTTCTGTATGCAATGGTGACTGTGACATTTTTGAATGTTTTGCAGAAGACATCTGCAACCCCATCCACACATGATGGGTTAAAGTAATTATTGCAGAATAGGATATGCTTAGCCTCTTTTCTTTTGAGTATTTAAGAATGATTTATTTGGACGGAAAGAGCATCTTGAACTCCTAAATCTAAAATCATAAATGTAGTGGCATTTCAACTGTATTTTGTTAAATAAAGATTGCCTGAAGATCTGAGAGTAGTTCCAATGGTCAGTAATGTGTGCAGGGGTGGGTGTGCATCTATGCCAATGTGTACATATGGAGATCAGAGAGCGGCTTGAGAGAGTCATTTCTCTCCTTCTACCCTGTCGATCTGGGGAATGGACTCAGTCACAAGTCTTGCCAGCAAGCGCCTCTACCTACTGAGCCATAGAAAAACATTTCTTGAAAGTTGACATTTGTACAAGTAATCTACTGTCTCAAAATAAAATGGTATTTGTTTAAAAAATCAGAGAAGGTAAGATCTAATACAGCTTGTTTAAACCAAATTTTGAAGGGCTAAAAGGATGTTAGAACAGCTGTAATTTTGTTGATACAGAAAATATTAGATTGATGATTGTTCTGTTGCATAAACCCAGTCATAAACACTCCCATACTCAGACCTGATGTTACTATTCTCTTGGGAGATGGTTCTCAAAGCGATCTCCCACAGACCTCACTTAAGCTTGGGTTTAAGTAAGATTTGTTTGTTGAACAGTGAACATTTTGATGGGTTTTAAAAGCCTTAATTTCCTCTTCAGATTTGCAGCAGCAATTTGGAGAAATAACACAATCTTTTATAATTAGATTTTTATCTCTGTATTTCCTAAAGGAATTTATTACATTTCCTTTATGGAGGGATTATTTTTCTTTAAAAATATTTCAAACAATAGGTTAAAAGCTAGGAACAACTAAAATGCCATCTTTGGTAATTCCCTATGACAGTGCTTAATTTTTCACAAGTGTTTCATTATGTGTACTAAGATGCTTTAAACAAAATGGAGCCGAGATTCTGAGGACATCTTCATTATTGTCTTACATTAGAATTAAGGATAATTGATTATATAATTGACCACCCTGAAATGAAGTTCCTTCTGAATATAAAACTTTTAGATAATAAATTTGAAATAAAGTTTACAAAAAATTACTTCTTCACTAATATAAAATCAAATATTTTTCAAAGATGCTTCTAAATTTGACTCATATTAAAAATCGTAAGATTCATCCTACTTTAGTGCACTGGGTAATTAGGGCCCTGATGCACCTTGACATTCAGAAATGCTTTAGAGAGCACAGAGGCAATTGGTAAACTTGGAAATGTGCATGCCTTTCCCCTTTCACATCTACCTTAGACACTCATCTTGCTGGAACCTGAACACGGCGACAAAGATGGGTGAATAAGGACAGTATTTAAGTAGTTCAACAACAAAATTCTGAAGTAGACTGTTTACCAGAAACAGGATTAAATAAATGGGTAATGGGCCACGAGACAGGTATGTAAGAAACTGAGGCAAGCCATGAGAAGGTCGTTCAAGTGAAACAAAGTGTCAAAAGCATTGGGAAGGGGTATGTGTTCACCAGTCCCACGCAGAGCCAAATTTTTTAGGTTAGATAGGACTAGGGTAGATGACTCTTGTTCTCCAAGCTGCTTCATGGGAGAAGTGGGGCCTAGGCAAATAGAGCAAAAATCCCTAAAGTCCCCTAAAATGTCACTATGTAGGAGAACAGTGCTTCTTTTCACCAGACATTTTGATTTTTTCTCTGTAAACTGTATTTAGCATATATGCCATTACATATACATATGTGTATGATATTTTTATTTTATTAAAACTTACTATAATAATACTAGATGAGCAAACTATATGCATTATTACCTTGACTGGATCACTATTGAGGTCTAGACACAGAACAACATGTTTTACGAGAATCTGAAGAGAGTCCAATCTAATGACATTGTAATCTTTATGTACTAGGTCTGCTAATACTTTAGTGGTTGTACCCTTAATTACTGTCTATAGTTAGTGAATAAAAACCCAATAGGTTCATTCTGAAGAGTTCCATGGTACACATGGATGAGGCAATGGTACACACAACTGCCTTCAGTATGTCTGTGACTTGCCCAGTTTTCTCTACCAAGTTAGTCAGCATGGTGCAGCCCGACATTTGTAAGCATCCTTCAGCAGTTGACACCTGTAATGTTTATTTCTTCTCCGTCACAATCTCAACTTCCAGGGTTGCTGATGCTGAGAAGCAAGTGACATATTCAAAGTCATTTTATTTTTGAAATTTTCCTCTTTATTTGCAAAAACTGAACAGTTGTCTTCACCAGTGCAGGTTTGCCTCCATTAGAGACTCCCACTTGGACAGCTGTTTCTTTAATACAAGAGAAGGCACAAGAAGTGTCACCAAGCCTTTTAGCTATCCTTTCAGTAAAGCTTGTAATCTATTTTTCTCTTTCTTATTTATTTTTATAAATAAAGAAATAAATTTATTTCACATCTTGGCTACAGTTTCCTCTTTCTGTTTTAATATGTTTTAATATGTCAGTTGCTAAATATATAAGCCCACGTGGGGCTATTAATAATACACAGAAACACAGAGGTTCACTGGGGTCTGAGATTCATTGATCCGGAGGAAGAGACTGTGAGTCATTTTTTTTTATTTGAAAACAATAAAAGTAATGACAGCATGTATCAAGTGTTATAGAATAAACATAATTTGAAGCAATTTGTCTTATTAACTTGTTTAATCATTCCAGCAATTGTATATTGTCACTTTTAGTCATTTTATACATTCTGGGGAGTAAAATAAAGATAAGATTATGGGAAACAATGACATAAAGACAAACATAAAACCTAAGCATACATAAAAGTTTTGGAAAAGATAGGTTCAGGTAAGCAAATGGAGTCAGAGAAAGGCCTAAGAGAGATGGGCTATATTGTCCAGTGCGTGCTGTTCTCTTCCAGTGTCATCTGAGAGGGACAGGTGCTTGGTTGGGGATCATTATTGGTGAAAGAAAAGTCTATAGATCTCCAGTGTGTTTGACCTGAGTTAGGAGCTTATGTATCCGGAGAAGAACAAGACATATTGTAAAGAAAGGACAGACTAAACGGAAGTGAGCAGCATTGGCAAGGAAGGCTCAAGTTATCAAACAGCCAGCAATTCTGCTCTAAATGAGCAAACTACTGAGCGTTTGCATAAGAGAGAGACTCAGCCCAACTCACACTATTAACTTGTTGTGTTTCACATTGTAATGGTGGACACATGTCAGGACTTCTTCTCAGACTCCAATGTGAGGCAGGGGTTTGGAGAGACACTGATGTGTCAGTGATTATGTCAAATGAACTGCACAGGCTCGTGTGCTGACACAGAGACTGTGCTGTTCGAAAAGGGAGCATGTGGTGACTCCATGCTCTCTAGACAATTTTGCAACGAGCATAAAACTGATCTAAAAGTCAAGTGGATTTGAAGGGTCAAAGGAAAACCCAAGATAACCATCACTTTTCAAAGAGTGAATCATAAAGAAAAGTAGAAAAATAAGAAAGACAAAGACCATAATGTCCAGGTGTGAAAAGGTGGTACGTCCATAGGACAGAAGTCTTTCTTCTCTGTGCCTGGCACAGGATCCAGGAGTGAAAATGTGGTACCTTTCATAGGTCAGTAGACATATTTCTCTATGTATGTATGGCACACTGTTCAGGTGTGAAAAGTGGTGTCTTTCATAGGACAATGGGCATACTTCTCTGTACAAAGGAGGTTTTGGGTCCACTTGGAAGATGAAACTGGCGATGTATATGTTGTAGTAAGTACACTGAACAAGTTTCAGAAGATAGTTTTTGGTAACAGAAATCACTCAGATTTTTAGCCTGAAAGCCTTAGAAGTTTGGGGTACCAATTGGCTAGATGGGGAATTTAGGGGAAGATGGGGTTTAGGATGTAGACCGAGTATGTCAGTAAGAAAGCTCAGATGGATGGTACACAGGGAAAGACAAAGAGATGACCCAGCAGTGGCATTGGTGTTTGGTTAAACAGCACTACGGTTAGGATCAGAAGCGTCAAATCAGGCCTGGCTGACTGCAGGGTTTATGTCTAACCATCTCCCAGCAGCTCTGAATACAAGGTTTTATCAATAACAGACAAATAAATGCTTCTGGCTGTAAGGAAAAGCCACTTACCACGTTGGTTTCACTTACTGCTCTTTTAGCACCGAACAGAAATTCTGCGCTATATTGGCAGAAGTAAAAATGATACGACGGGAATGGACAAAAACAAATAGAAAAAAAAAAAAACATTCCGAGTGAAATAACCCAGACACAGAAAGACACATATAATATGGACTCCCTCACAAGTAGAATAATAGATATAAAGCAAAGGACAAGCACCCTACAGGCCACAACCCCAGAGAACTTAGGTAACAAAGAGGATCCTCAGAGAGACATACGTGGGTCTGATGGAGGACTCTCACTGGTTAATAAAGAAACTGCCTTGGCTTTTTGATAGGGCAGGATTTAGATAGGTGGAATAGACAGAACAGAAGGCTGGGAAGAAGGGAAGTTAGACAGCTGCCATGCCTCTCCTCTCTGAGGCAGTCACCGTGCCTCTCCTCTCTGAGACAGACACTATGGAGCCAGCCACCAGGTCAGACATGCTGAATCTTTCCAGGTAAGACACCACCTTGTGGTGCTACACACATTACTAAATATGGGTTAAAGCAAGATATGAGAATTAGCTAATAAGAGGCTGAAATGAATGGGCCAGGCAGTGTTTAAATGAATACAGTTTGTGTGTTGTTATTTGGGGCATAAGCTAGCCAGGCAGCCGAAAGCCGGGCGGTGGGAAGCGGCCTGCAGCCCTCACTACATGGGTCTGCTTAGCAAGGGGATAAAAAGACAAGATATCCTGAGTAAATTGGGAGTATGGAGGGCAGGGTAGAGGGTGGAAAGAGAGTGGGAAAAATTATAACATACTCCTATCCAAGCAATTAAAATGAGAAGGATTTTTTAAAAAGTCATAAATTACTAGATACATGTAAAAACCCCAAACTCAGGGAGTATATTTAAAAAAAAATTATATGAAGGGGGATTGTTTATCACATGGGTTTTCTAGAACCTGAAATACAATTTCCCAGTAAATGAGAAGGTTGACCACGATGTTAAAGACAGAGACACTAAATTTTTCTTCATGTTTGAGAGCCTAGCAACAAATCTGGCTGTTTGGTGTTGTTTCTCAAGATGAAGTTAGAAATCTAGGTCTGTTTTTTACTGTACTCAAGAACAAACTGAATCCATTCATACATATTTTATCAATAAGTACAAATATGGGTGAGCTGGAAACTTTTCACAGTTTACCAGAGAAAAAGCAAAATGTTACAGGGACGAAGAAGAAATTCACGCAATTGAATCTAAACAACCTGACTATGGCAAAGTATCTTCAACAATAATGGTTCACTTGTTTTAATATAGAAAGAACAGGCATTCACAGATACATCTAAAGGATTTCTTTAGGACAAAGCAAACCGATACTAAAGTCAAAATCAAATGCTTTGCCTTCCTGAAGAGTTACGGTGATTCCACCAAAAGTGGCTTTCCAGGTAAGCTCCAACTGTGTATCTGCATAGTCACCCCCATAGTCGATGCACCAAGGTTCACCAGATCTAGTTCCCGATCTCTTTGGTCAGTCAGACATAAGTCAGGAGACAGATCCAGGAATGAGAAGAAACCACACAAGTGACATGAGGAGACTCTCAAACAGATCCTTCTCCACATAGGCCTCATAAAAGGGATTTAGCTCATTGCTGTGTGAAAAATGAGTGTGATTCAAAGTCAGAAAAGTATAAGTCTTCTGTCCAAAAGCTTAGTTTCATTAAGAGTCAAAGAAAAAAAATGAATGAGAAGATTCAGTCATTCAGCGCATGCTATTTGAACATTTGATAGCTGTGAACATAAATGGTACAAATCTTTGCCTAAAGAAAATTAATAAAATAAATAAAAGTATTAAATGTTTTTAATAGATGACACCCAGAAAAGATAAGGACCCTTGTGGAAGACAGGCCCAGCAGTGTAAGTGCCGTAACACAAGGCTTCAGAAGGGGGCTTATGAACAAAGACCTCAAACTAAATTATGTGCAGCCCACGAACAGTGGAACAAATCCTGAGCTTTGATTCTGTGTGAGGGGCACATGTCACTGGGCAATATGGTAGTGTTTCTTGGTTTGACAGCTATGGCCTAGGAGACTGCCCCTCCCCTTTGCTTGTTATGAATATTAAGTGATACGGTGAGGAACAACACGTCCATAGTGATCCGTAGGCATATAGAACTAATGCTGAGTTCCTATGATTTTTCTTAGAGAAACACTGCCTTTTAGTGAGTGATAGTTTAATATGAATAGATGTGTCTGTCTGTGCAAAGGTAAAATAGGGTTGCCAAGTGAATATGCTCCCAAGTATAGTTGGAGTTCTATCTGCAGTTACAAAGCACTGCAAGCGTCTGGAAGTTTGGGTCATCCTCTGCACTGCTATATTTCAAGGTGAATGCTACATGAGAAGACTGGACTTTCTCTATTGCTCTGCTTAGCCATGCTTGGCACTCAACCTTTGTCAAGTTTTGTAACATCAAAGAGACATTTGATCCTGGTGTGCTAAATAGTTATATGGCAACTCGACACAATCTGTAGTCCTTTGGGAAGACAATACCTCAATTGAGAATATTACCCCAACAAACTGTCCTGTTCACAAGCCTATAGGTCATTTTCCTGATTGGCCTTTGATGTGAGAGGACCTAGCTAACTCTGTGCAGGTGGTCCTGGGGTTCTATAAGAAAGCAAGCTGGGCAAACCTGGAGGAGCAAAGCCAGTAGCCAACGTTCCACTATGGCCTCTGCATCAGCTTCTCAGTTATCACCGGTTCCTCTAGTTTTTGAGCATAGGAGATACACAGAGAAGGCAGTCCCACTCATCAGAGCTCACTTTTGAAAATACAATGTGATGGAGGAGAGTTATCTGTCTATGTTTCTTTCATTGGTTAATTAATAAAGAAAACTGCCTTGGCCCTTTAAGAACAGAAAATTAGGTAGGTGGAGTAGACAGAACAGAATTGTGGGAACAAGGAAGTAGAGTTAGGGAGACGCTTCAGGCATTCGCCATAGTGAGTCTCCATGCTGCTCCTCTCCGAGATGGACGCAGGTTAAGATCTCTCCTGGTAAGCCACAACTCGTGGTGCTACCCAAATTACTAAATATGGGTTAAAGGAAGATGTGAGAATTAACTAATAAGAGGCTACAGATAATGGGCCAGGCAGTATTTAAAAGAATAAAGTTTCCGTGTAATTATTTTGGGTAAAGCTAGCCGGCGGCGGATTAGCTGGTTGCTGGGAACTGGGCGGCGGGAACGCAGCCCCGCCGCTTCCCACTACAGATTGGCGCTCCAACGTGGTCACTAAATCCACTTAAAAACCTTGCCCGCTTGGTATCGGAAAGAAAGTTCTCTGAGACCATGCCAATGGCTCACTGCTCCCTGCCTGCACCTGGGCAGATGGCGGAATCAGGCTTAGGTGAGCGGGACAGCGTTTGCGGATTCCTGCCGCCGCCATAGAGAGAGAGGTGTTTTCAGTCTGCGCAGTGCTCTGCGCATCTGATTTGGCTGTAACTTGGATTAAAAGAGTTTTTGTGCTGCACGCTCAGTCTCAGAGTTAAAGTGCTGAGTGCGGCTCCTACCTGGCGGCCCCAGAGCTAGTAGAAAATGGTACATCCTCCATTTTGAAATTGGAGAGAGGTGGAGCCAACATCCAGAGCAGCCCGCAGCTCTGCAGCTCAGAGCTGCAACCAATTCAGAGTCACAAGCGGCTCAGCTATGTTGGACTGGGCGTGGCAAGCTCACAGTACCTGTTTTTTGACCTAGGAATGTCACAGCTTAGAGTCTTAAGCGCTTAGCAATGTAAAGGCTCAAATCAAACAAGTTTCTCGACAGTAAAAAAATTACAGATTCACAATAGGACAGATTCAGACATAAAAGACTTTTAAATGAGTCACAGTGTTGGATGAATGTATGTAGGCTTGAGAGAGAGAGAAGAAAATATAAAAAATAAAGTTAATGCCTTAAAATAGGGGTAAAGTCTTTAAAGAGACAGAATAAAGTAAGTGATAGAGTAAAAATAAGCCACATAAAAATGGAAAATTCACAGAGAGTCTGGATTATGTATTTTATTGTGTTTTCTTTGAAATTTTTGACTGTAAAGGAGCTAAATACAGAGAGACATTTCATTATATGGGCTGCCAGGCTAGACCAGAATGGACATCTTAATGGTATGACTTCAGGATTTGGATCTAAGAACATGATGCTTTGGAAAAGAGTTTCTTCTTTTGTTTTCATAGAGGACGAGACTCTGTGGATTGCTTCTATCCCAATATGGTATGATAGACCACGCCCTCCTGAAAGGTTGCTGTGAACATCTTCAAAAAATTACTTCACTCAACTGCCAACTGGGATGAACCTAGCACACAGGTTACACCATAAAAGACCTAAATAACAGCGCCCCCATTCAGCAGGAAGCAGTTTGGAGAGAAAAAACTGCGCCCATTTTCCCAAATATTGCTTATAAATGTTCTTTTACATTTAAAGGGGGAGATGATATAGATATGAATTTGCATTGGTATAGATTTTAAGGTCAATTTTGTTATATGTATATGTATTTCTGATCTTGATTAAGCTATTGTGATTGTAGTTCATTTTAAAAACTGTAATGTATAATTAGGAAATATAGATTGTTAATGGATAATCATTGATAATAGTTAAGCTTGTAGTAATGTTATTAGATTTTCTAGATATGTAGAGATATATTTCAGTTAGATAGACATTCTTCATATCTTTCAAAGACTGCAGAATATGGCATTTAATGTTTTAATAACTTAGGGTTTTTCATGACAATGAGACACGTCTGCTCCTGGCAGCACCAATCTACTTCAAGAGGAAGATGGGCATCGAAGAGGCTACTTATGGAGTTTGTTAGCCATTTGGGCAAGAAACTGCTCTTGGCTGGACTGTTCCATAAACTGGACACAAAGAACCCGCAGAGAGAAGACTGCTGAACTTGCCTAAAGGTGAGATGGTCTTTCGGGGTTCCTGATTCATGAAAGAGTCTGCGAGACGTTCTGCAGGACACAGTAGAAAGTGACTGAACTGTCTTTGGAATTTCCTGCTTCATGAAAAAGTCTGCTGGACACTATGGACCTGAAGGCTGAAGATGGATGCCCCAACGGTACAGAGGAACTTTGGGTGACTGTCTAGGCAGCAAGTTGTCTCTGTCATTTCTAGAGTTTGAAAGTTACAAATGACTTGTTTACTTACGTAATATTATATCCTTCTGGAGTCTTTGATGGAGTTGAAGAATAAATAGATAGTTATAGATTTCCTTAGTTATGATAAAAGATAAAATAGATTTAAATATTGTAACTGTAATACTTCTTGATAACTGTTTTGTTATATGTAATTTTGCTATGTTAAAGTTGAAGCCTTTCTTTTTTGTTTAAACAGAAAAAGGGGAAATGATGGAGGAGAGTTATCTGTCTATGTTTCTTTCATTGGTTAATTAATAAAGAAAACTGCCTTGGCCCTTTAAGAACAGAAAATTAGGTAGGTGGAGTAGACAGAACAGAATTGTGGGAACAAGGAAGTAGAGTTAGGGAGACGCTTCAGGCATTCGCCATAGTGAGTCTCCATGCTGCTCCTCTCCGAGATGGACGCAGGTTAAGATCTCTCCTGGTAAGCCACAACTCGTGGTGCTACCCAGATTACTAAATATGGGTTAAAGGAAGATGTGAGAATTAACTAATAAGAGGCTACAGATAATGGGCCAGGCAGTATTTAAAAGAATAAAGTTTCCGTGTAATTATTTTGGGTAAAGCTAGCCGGCGGCGGATTAGCTGGTTGCTGGGAACTGGGCGGCGGGAACGCAGCCCCGCCGCTTCACACTACAACAATGGAGGTTTCTATGCCTTCTTTGAATCTCTCTTCAGTGACAACATTCCAGGCAGCCTCTCAGCACCATAAGCGTAGTGTGACAGCCAAATGAAGAATTGGGTGCAAGACTTATAATGACATAGTTTATCCCACACTCTTAAAATAATAACCACCTGCCATATGTGGCCATTTGTATTTAAATAATCAAAGTGAAATATAAATTGAAGTTCAGTTCTCCAATGTCACCAGTCACATTCCCAAGTCCAAGAGCCCCACGTGGCTGGTGTCTGCTGTTTAAGAGAGCACCGTTTTAGAAGAGATGCATCTTTGCAGAGATACCTACAAACCAGCATAGGGGTTATCTGTCTCTTTCTTCAGAATAAGGGGCTCTCCAAGAAGCCTTTGAGTAGACCAACCTTTTGTTGCCCTCACCATGAATGAGTCTCATATTAATCAAGGAACAATATCCCATGTCATATAATGAGAGCATTGTTGTGCTTAATGCTCTCCTGAGGGTGTAAGGGGATAGTATGAATCCCCTCAGTTTTTAGGCAGTGTGGTGTGACTATATTCATTAAAGCTTTCTTACTGTGAATAGACAAGAAACCTGTTTGGCTTCTCTTAGTATGTGTGGTATGTAGGCCACAATTTTAATTCATGAATTTGAAATCAACAGTTGTAATCCTTTGGTTTGTAGTTTAGAATCATTAAGGCACTTTCTCCTCTTAATTCTAATTTATACACATTTTATCAGAGTTATGAAATATAGTCTTTAAAAGACAAAGCAGTTACACATGATATCTGGAAAGTGTTTTCCAAAATGACATAACAAGAAATATAATATTTGAAAAGATAATTTAATTTTTTTATACACTGTACTACTAAGTAATGGATATGAACCCTTTAAAATATTAAATTACTCTTACAGAGAAAAATGTTGGTGGCATCAAGTGGCACAGCCTATTACTGACAATTACATGCAAGAATGTAAAAGTGATGGTTCCTGCTCTTGAGTAGCTGGCATTTGGTAGAGTTGGGAGAACTGGCTCATATCCGTGTCCACAACAGTGCAGAGATGTGTCCGCTTCACACCAGCCCCGTACTCTAGAGCTAACCAACATCCCAACTTTCCCACCAGAGATGTGATTATTGAGCCAGTCCTATTAAAGCATGTACTCCCATGTGCTTGGCTGTTCTAGCCCTCCCTCTTGCTTTGTTATCATAGGACCATGCTCTTTTGTGGAGAAACTGCAGAAGTATGAGGCAAGCACAGCTGCAATTTATTCAGTAAAAGCACTGACAGAGCCACAGAGAAAGGGCACAGGAACCAGGGTAGGAGGAGGGAAGCGGTGCATTCGCATGTGCTTAGTGATTCTCGTAGCCAGAGAAGCCATGTGCTTCGTGAAGTTTTCCAAAAACGGGTTTAAAAGAGCGTGAAGCATGTCTGTGTCACAAACTGCAAGTCACGGCATAAGAGAACTCTGCTCACCCCTTCCATCGAGCAGGATGTGTAGCTCATATTACTCTCCCAGAATATTTATAGATTTCCTGAGAGTGAGGAATTGTTCTCCAATGTGATATTTTTAGTTGCCTTGACGGCATCACAGAGCAGAGAAACGTGAGTCTGAAAAAACATGGTCCTGTGGGTACGGCTGTGGGTGAACTCCCATCTGCTGGTTCTGGTTTCATTAACAGAAAATATATGTATCCTTCAAAGAAATTGTTTAGAAAGAAGTACATTCAGTTTCATGCATGCCAACTGATAGCTTTAAAAGTTATCCCTCACAATTTACTTTATTTTTCAAGGAAGAAAAAGAAAGTTAAAAAAAAAAAACCCTGAAGCAATATTCTAAAACCCTTGCAGGATATTGTATGTATGAGAAGGACTCTAGGAAAATAGACTTGGGGACTGAAGCTAATGGATTATCTATGGCTCCCGGTTCAGACTTCCGAGGTTTACTTAAGAAGACGAATATGTTCAAAGACATAAATGCCATTACTATTTCTTTGTCTAGCAGCAAATGCTATTATCAGTAGATTTTATTTCATAAGATGTACACATAGCTTTACCTAAGGTAACTGAGAAAGTTTTAACGGTTGGAAATGATGCACATTCCAGTTGTGTATTGACGAAATGTATCGAGGCTGTCAGTCTTATTTATTACAGCATGTCACCAAGTCTAGACAGAAGAATAGTGCGTTCCTTGGCGAGGCGTGCATTTCAAAGATCATTGGATCTGCTCTAATGTCGATCCCTCTGTCCCAGTTATGAATTTTTTTACAGTTGATTTTACATTCCTATAGAGAAAAAAAGTACAAGAATCCTCTTTATCCTAATTCATTGAGAACTTTTTTTTTGAAACTCAACGTGACCTCTAAATTGACCATGGAGCTGTGCCTTCATTTTTTTTTCTGCTTTTGCTGTTTCTCATATTCCAACTTATAAGGCAAGTGTTAACAATTTAAACATTTCCTTTCTGAGAATATCGCAGGGGCTAAGCAGCTTTGTGTCACTATAAAAAAACCACCATCTTCAAATACTAATGCACTGCAGACCCAAGCTTGACTATGACTATAATCAGTGCTTTATTGCTGATCAGCTTAAATCCAACTAGATTTCTTTAATGTAAAATTTATAGTGAAAAATCTTATGTTTATGGTAAAAGAGAGCTAATAGTTAAAAATCTGGAAGGACCAATCAACAGAGAATGAGGAAACTATTAAATCTTCAAAGTTATAGCTTTCTACAGTTTGAGGTCTTTTCTCTAAGCATTCCTAAATATTCTATATTAACATGCATTGGTTCCTTTTCTGTGTTTTCTCTGTATACCCTTCTAAGTTGCCTCACAGTGTGAAGACAGTCATTGACACCCCTGGAACTGAGTCAGGACATACTGCACACTGCCACACAAGAGCAGTCTCTGTACTGAAATTATGCTCTCACTCTCTGATCCCTTTAACGTGTTTGCTTTCCTCGTGCCTTATTACTGTTCTTGTCCACAGAAAATTGACTTCCCTTTATTGAAAGCTGCTTTATGCAAACTTTTTATCTCACTGCTGATGACTTTATTTTCCTATTGGTCTATTGCTCCATCCTGCTGCTCTGTACGATAAGGAAGCACCCTGACTTACAAAATGTATTACAAGGAAGGTGGCTGTCCAACTTGGATGATATTCTATATTATGTTTACTTTTCCAGGAGGAGGACAGTGGGTGTACACTATTTTAAAATATGCTTATTAAACCATACAATCTGAGCATTAGCTTCCCTGGAAAGGAACTTTGTGCTTGGGTGTACCATATCCTGCTAAGGCAGTCAGACAATGAGAACCTCATCTCCATTACTTAAATAAATTTTGCCTTTGGGGCAGAAAAATTAATTCCTATGTCTTCACTTTCTTTGTCCATAAAATGGAGACAGAAATATCCCTTCCTTTATAATACTACTGTGAGCATTCAGTGAGCACTTATGGTGAAGCTTTTAGTATAATCTCGTGCACCTAGAGGCCTCCCGGTTCACACTCATGATTGCCACAATAACGTTACCTCAATGGCATCTCAGAGATAATCTTGCCTGCTTTGTCTGTGTGAGCCCTTCATTGAATTAACTATTATTCAGGTAGAATAGACAGAACATTGTTATAGCAGCTGAGAGACACTCAAGTCTGGCCACTGTTATTCACTAATATTGAAGAATCTTGCCATCATTCATGTCCGTTTAACCTGGAAACTATAACTCACCCTGTTATTTCCAGGGTAGCTTTCTGGGTCAAGCATGTGGTACAGTGCATTTGTTATAACTGTGTATGAGGCCAAGGTCTCTTACCTAGGATGTTAACTGAAAACATGAGAATGCAAGAAATCTGCTTTAACTGTGTATGGATACGTCTTGAAAGGCTTCTGATGAGAAGAAGAAATGCCATGTTTATCTTAGTAGGTATAGACGGTAATGAGATAGTTCAGCTGGTCATACTGTGTAGGCAGTCAGCAAACCGAGAGTGAAAATCATGAGGTTCCTCCTGTCTTTCTCCTTTCTATTCATTCTAGGGCCTCAGCCCATGAGACAGTAAAAGCCGTATTTAAGATCGGCCTTTCCATTATAATGAACCTGATTTAGAAACTCACTCACTCACTCACACACACACACACACACACACACACACACACACACACACACACACCCCTGAATCTTGGTTTCTTAGGCGACTCTAGATCTTTTAATTAGACAATTAACATTGTCATCCTGACCCCCGCAGCTCACATGGGCTCTTACAGTGACAGCATGGGTCTGTGCTGGTGTTGATAGTCACACTTGCCAACAGAGCGCATTTCTCTCACCTCTGTTTGGCTCCATGTGCTTAGGAGGGAGTCTCTAGGATACATCCACACTGTGATTGGTGTTTCCAATCAGGGCATTAGTGGGCACCCTTTAGATGGGAGAAGCCAATGTTTTTTTCTGGAATTTTCATGAGCTACCATTAGTGAAGCAGATGTCTTCCCTTTAGTACTAACAAAAACCGTCTGTATGCATATGTTTTCGTGTATTTTATGTCGTAATTTTCTATTTTACACATTATGGCTCAAAATACCCCCCTTTTCTTGGAAAGGAAACAGGAGATTAACAAAATTCTCATTAAGTTAAGTTTCTTAGTTTTTCTAAAGAACAGAGATCCATTGAGTACTTAAAGTGGTTTCTTTAAAAAATAAGTTGGATTTAATCATGAATTTCCCTCTATTTCACCTACCAAGACTACTTTATGAGGGGTCTAATCCACTTGTCTGCTCCTACAGGAGGATGTGTGTTCCAAAGTAAATTTGCCTTTGAGAAATAATCAGGTTACTTTGCATAAATGTGAAGTCTCTTTTATTTTAAAGGATTATTTCAAAGCACAAAATTATAATTAGCTATTTCTGTCAGACTGTCAAAAGACCCTGTCCCCATCAGTAATTAATTTTAGATATAAAACTGTCCAAAAAATATTCAACTCCCACGTTAACTGCATATTACCACACTTGGTCAGTGAGTTTATTTTTCTCTTCATTCACGAAGATGCATGAAGGGAGAGAGAAAAGCTTTTAAACAGACTTAATTAACAACCCGAAATTACATGATGTATTTACATGGAATGTTCTCGTGGCAGAAATCCTCCCCATGCTCTATTTTCAATACATTAAAAATGTTTTCTGCATTAAGATGTTCTGTAAAATGACTCCCAACATCTCCGGAGAAAATAGCTATTGCATCCTTAGGGTGATGAAATGGTTTTCATTCCTGTGAGAGTTTAAATTTGTTGAGGAGATATATACACAAAGTGGAAAATGAGAGTGGAGCCATTTCCCTTAATTTTCTTTTGTGTTTCTAATTAGGTATCATAAAATGCAAAGGAGATCAGACAGAGGAAGTAATAAATGCAAAATGTCATATATCTTCACTGTGTTTCAAATGTATATTGACCCATTTTTGCCTTCGGAATAAATGAGCTTGGAAAATGATTGCATCTATACTTATTAGATCCATAAATATAAATGTACCTCTTGGATCGCTATCCTGGAGGCTGATAAGGGAGGCTCTTCTTCTCTGATTTCATACCATACACATTTTAAAGCCCAAGGAGGTCTGCTGTGATAACATTTTAAAAGAGAAACACTTGCTGGAATGACTTGGGAGAGAAAAGCAGCTCAGAGATTCAGCTATTACCATGGTTACCAGAGTTCAGAAGTCCTCACTTGGAGGTAATCATTGGTACTCTTGAGAAGAGCACAGCTGACTTAGTCCCACTTTTGTAAGAAAGGTTAAATGGATTCTATTAATAAATTGGAAAATGGAAAGACCCAGGTACAGTGTCCCGATAAATCCAATGTCCAAGTAGAAAGACATTGTTAGTAGTTTGTCTGACTGAGTCACCCTTGGATGGTTTCTGCCTGTTTCTAACAAGTTAGGAAACAAACACATCCAACTTTCTTGGATGGTATGTTGTAAGAATCTATCCAAGTGAAGGATATTAATTGGTTTATTCATCAAACTTTTTGAGTGATTTTTCCTCATAACATTGAATAAAAGAAAATAAAGTTAAAGGCCCATAGTATCCCTATATCAGGAATATATATTAGGAACTAGAGAGAAACACAAATGGATCCATTTAGTCAAGTTCAGTAGGGAGTAGAGAAACCAAATCAAAACAAAGGGAAAAAAATCCAAGATGCTTTGAAATTTTCCAAGTATTCTTTTATTTTGTAACCTATGGTTATCATATAAATTGCCCATTTTAACATAATTTTGCACACATTGCTTTAGGGCAATAAAAAATCAAGCCTCAGTATAATTCCCTATTTTGTACAATGAAGCTTAAATTTTCTCTAACAACACTTGTGTACAGCTCAGAAACCTCAACGATGATACCTGCAACTGATGTTGAAAGATGCAGTAGCTTTATGAAGGAAATATGTCCTCTCCTTCCCTTCCCCTTCATCCTCCTCATCTAATTTCAGATTTGTCCTATGGAGAAATAGGCTATGAATAAACATTTTCCTTGTGTCAAGAAAGGCTATTGGATGAGAGCACAGCCTTGCCCTAGGGTCCTATTTTTTGTGGGATACATGCTAGATCTTCTGTGTGTCTGTTTGACCTGATAAATCAGCATATGTGCTGGGTATGTTTATAGAGAACACAATTAGAAGTAATGGTGACAAATATATCTCTATTGGATATGGATCTGTAGAAGACTGGGAAGAAAACTGAGAATTCAGGTATTGAGTTCTCACCTTGGTGTTCAAGATGGTTTATGTGTGTGTGTGTGTGTGTGTGTGTGTGTTTGTGTGTGTTTGTGTGTGTGTGTTTGTGTGTGTTTTTGTGTGTGTGTGTGTGTGTGTGTGTGTGTGGTATTTTGAGACAAGGTTTTTCTATAGCTTTGGAGCCTGTCCTGGAACTAGCTCTTGTAGACCAGGCTGGCCTTGAACTCACAGAGATCTGCCTGCCTCAGCCTCCCCAAGTGCTGGGATTAAAGGTGTGCACCACCACCGCCCAGCTTTGGTGTTCAAGAGGTTTAACCCATCCTTCCTCCATCTATAGACACTCATAAGCAAACAATGCATAGAGACATAAACAGCTTGTTAGAAAACAAGTAGTATTCCTGACTCCAACTTGATATAAAGATGGTGCTCTCATATACAAATGGACAAGTAACTCATCATAGTTATAGGTGGACAAAATACTACTAGAGTCAAGTGTTGGGGCTGCGAAGTTGGCTCAGTAGTTAAGAGCTCATGTTGATCAACAAAGACCATAGTTTGATTCCCAGCACCATGTCATCTGTTTGACAAGCACATGCAATCCCAGAGTTGAGGGAGCCAATACCTCTGGCCTATTTAGAAACTAGTATACATGTATACACACACACACACACACACACACACATATACACACACATGCACACACACTCTTGGAATCATAAAGATTTTATTTAGAGTGAAGAGTAGAATTAGTTTATATATCCAGGAAAAGACATTCTATAAAAATTTCTTTCTTCATCTCATAAGATATAACTGTAGAAATATTAGTTTAAAATCTAGCAAGTTTGTAATTATCTCCTGTCATTTTATCATGCCAGGTTTCTAAAAGCAGTGAAACTTATTTTCTTCCCTGGGGTCCTTTAGTTTTTCTTCTTATGTGGCCCCAGCGAGAAGAAGAGGAGCCCTTTATGACCTTCTGCAAAGCACAATGCATGTCTGGGGACCTAAGTTTGTCTTTGCTCCTCATACTATGAATTTTGAATAACCCTAGGTACACTGTCACTTTTAGTTTTAGAAAGCAATTTTGCAATCATTTCCTCATTAAATGCCATGCTAGGTTTCTACTCTCTGGATAGCAAATTGCTGTGTCTTAGTGATTTAAAACATATTCACTTAACCCTTCAGTTTCTGTGACTTAGGAGTATAGGTCAGACTTATGGTCCCCTACTCAGCTGAGCTGTGTTCTCGACTGTGGAAAGATTTGCTTCTGCTATGGTATGAGCACTGTATATCTACCAACGTTTCATGGGCTATCTTTGACCCCAAGACTCGTGGCATTTGGAAGTGGGGGACCTTGAAGAGATTCTTGTGTGACACCTTGGTGGTCCTTAAAAGGTTTGATAGATCTGTGTCTCTACAATTTTTGCTCTCTTCCTGGATATGAGATCTCTTTCCTCTGTGCATCATCTTGCTCCTGTAAGGGTATGGACCATGAGATGCTCACTAGAGGTCATGGATATGACAGCAAAAATTTCAGTCTTCAGGACAGCAGTGAATAGTGTGTGTGTGTGTGTGTGTGTGTGTGGTGTGTGTGTGTGTTTGTGATGTGTTCCACAGGCACATATGTTGTTGGTTCTGTTGAAGGGTATGGCCTCAAGTCATACTGAATGCTTTGTCTACTGAGATAAATAAGAGGCTGAGTCTGAGAAGAAGGAAGTAGGAAGAGCAAAGAGAGAAAGGGGAAAAAGTATTCTTTAGTGAGTGAAAAATGCAGTTAAGGGTGGGACCATGAGACAGAGCCAAAGGCATGCATATTTCTCTACAAAAATCATCAGAGTTGTTATTCTTTGTAGCCTGTTTACTTGTTCTAGTCTATTGAGGGTGGATTTGGCCAGCTCCTCTACCACAGGACATGCATGGGAGAGATCTGTGTGATGGATGACCTCTTACCATATGTGGGAACAATGGAACTAAGACAAGGCAGAGGACATGGGATATGGGACACATGGAAGAAATCTGATAGTCATGCCCTAGGGAGACTCAGGAGCAAAAAGGTCATACCAACCCCCACAACTAGTGCTCCCCTTATCCCCTACTTGAGCACTGGGTAGGAATATGTAGCACAGAAATGACTGTCTATAGGGTAAAGGACATTTTAAATACTTATTCGGATGACAGTGATGGTAAACACTGAGAGGGTACTGGGCTTCAAATGAAATTTAAAAAGTCACAGAACCAATACAAGTTGTCTTAAGAATAGTAGAAGCCTATGCAGATTCCTTTTGCTTATATCAGGTCGTTACCAAACTCATCACTCTGCTCATCAATCATTTCTCACTCACAGGACACTCTACCCAAGGCATACTGCATGCTAGAAGAATTCCTACTCAGGGGAAACATATGTACACCCCTGAGGTCATAGCTTGGCTCTAGACAAAACTGTCTCATCTGTGATGAAGAGTCCAAGATACCGAGAGTAGTAGGAGGTTGCTTGTTGGTTCCTGGCCACCCGGCTATCTTAGATCCAAAATAATCACAAAGAAACTATATTAATTAAATCACTGTTTGACCCATTAGATCTAGCTTCGTATTGACTAACTCTTACATTAATTTAACCCATTTCTATGAATCTGTATATCACCAAGAGGTCGTGGCCCACCAGCAAAGTTTCGGCACATCTATCTCTTGTGGTGGTGCCATGGCATCTCTCTGACTCCACCCTCCTTTTTCCCAGCATTCAGCCTAGCTTTTCCTGTCTACCTATGTTCTGCCTTGCTATAGGCCCAAAGCAGTTTCTTTATTCATTAATGATAATCACAGCACACAGAGGGGACTCCCACATCATCTGAGGGGAAAACAGAGGTCTCAGAGTCAGAGTACCCAACTGATAGATGAATTTACCATGAGAACAAATCCTCATGTAAATGGAGAAGTAGTGGCTGATGTGAGTATTGTAGCAAGTCTTTCTCTGTGCCACCAGCTCCGAAGTAGTAACACAAAACCTTCCTGTTAATTATGAAATCTCAGCCTTAGTGTAGGCTTGTTTCTAACTAGCTCTTATAATTTAAATTAACCCATTTTCGTGAATATATTCTCTGTCACATGGCTCATGGCATTTACCTCTCCTCTTGCATGTCGTGTTTCCTGTGTGTCCAGATGGTGACTGCCCCATTCTTCTTCCCAGAGTTTTCTCTGTCTGGAATTTTCACCTATATCTCCTGCCTCGCTATGGGCCATTTAACTTTTAATTAAACCAAGCACAATGACATATCTTTACATAGTATAATCAAATATCTTACAATAGTGAATCTAGAATACAATAGAACAATTGAAGTAAAGACAAAACTTTAAAACATTAATATGCCTGTCATGATATATCAAGCCCTTTCAAGGCCAAGGGAAATTGCAGAAAAAGAGAGAAAGACTTCAAGAGCCAGAGAATTAGGAGGAGTTATATGAAGCACTCTCTTGTTGACACGGCATTGCTGCTACAACCACAAACACTCAGCAGCTATGTTTACACACATACACACAAACACACACATACACACACACACATGCTCACACACAAATACACATGCACAACTTCCACTCAACATACCACACCACACACCACACACACACAAATACACCCCCACTCATCCATACCACACTACACACACACACCCATACCATACCCCCACACCCCACACACCCATACCACACATACATACACACATGCACACACACAACACAAACACATGTGCACAGCTCCACACACACATAACACACCACACACATACACACACACATATACAAAACAAAGATATGAATGTAGGAATAAGAGTTGTGAAAACTAAGAGGAGCTAAACAAATAGAAGTGGGTAAGATTAATAGTAAGTAGTTCTCAACCTGTGAGTCCCAATCATTTTGGGGGGTTTCAACAACCCTTTCACAAGAGTCTCCTAAGACTATTGGAAAACACAGGTATTTGCATCATGATTTATAAAAGTAGCAAAGTTAGAGTTATGAAGTAGCAATGAAAATAACTTTCTGCTTTTAGAGTAACTAAAACAGGTGGAACTATATTAAAGGGTCACAACTTTAAGAAGGTTGAGAGCCACTGAATTAAGAGAAGACAATAAGTGTTCATATGATCACAGCACATTGCAGATGTGTGTGTGTGTGCTTGTGTGTGTGAGGCTGTCAAAAATAAGAAGGGAACTATTAATGCCCGTTAAGGCCATGTGACCAAATAAAATTAGTATGAGTGTGAATGCCTGTAGAACCAAGATGGGGTCCAAAGTTTGAACCTGGGCTCAGCACAAATACAGAAGAAAAAATTGAGAAGGACCTGCCAGTAAGGTATTAGAAGCAGGAATATGGAACGGCATTATCAGAGAATTTAAGTGTAGGATAATTTGAAGGAAAGTAAGAGAGTATGACTTCTCCTTCACTCTGCTACTTCCCAGCTATCCATCCTCCTTAAAGACAGTGCTCAGTGCCTAATATGCTGGCAGCACAGAGCAGTGAGCTATGAGCACCCAGTATAAGTTGTCAGAAATGTATGGGGTTTGAGTGTGTCCCTAGTAATAGATTTTTAATCAGAATGTATGTATGTGAGAAGTATGGTGAAAATGAAGGTCATGTGCCTCCAAGCACCATGCTGCTTGGAGGAGAAAGAGTGGTTGCAGAGGGAAATTGGAGTAAGAGTTATTGGCTTCAGATAAAAGAAACAACAGCATAATTTTGCTCTGATGGGCGTGATTTATCTGTGAAGGAAAATATGCTCAGGCAGTATAGAGAGAACAATTGCTTCAGTGATGTCTGTAAGTGACCAGACAATACAGAACTACTCTCTGTGGGGGCTGAACAGAGAGACAAGTGCAGCCAAGCTTCTAGGGAAGAAGACAGGGCGGACCCCGAGGACTCGTGTTTCATCAGCTGCAGAGTCTATGGGAGTCCTGAGTACTGCTTCTGAGTTCTTATGGAAACAAAAGTCAGGAAGCCAGTACAGGGTGAGAATGGAGGAGGACGAGTTGGAATATTGAGGAGAGGATGAGCTGGAGAAAGAACTGTAACAGTGTAGGATAATGAGAGCCTATGAAAATGTACTTTGGTAGAGGTCACCAGGAAGTGTCAATGGCCCTAGGAGTCAGTAATCCTGAGCTTAAATTGTGACCTGCTGGTGTAGGGTTGTGCTTTTTCCTTAGTCAGGCTAATTTCATTTGTGGGTGCACAGGCACTGGTGAGGAGAGATGTATGTTCATCTTATCCATACTATAAGACACTATTTCTAAGAAGTTATGGAGGAGAAGTTAATACTGAGCATGCATACAAGTAGTAGTTGTGGTTATTGCCAAGGGAACACAAGAACATTACAAGAATGGAATTATGGATGGCTGGGGGCTGAAAATCCAGATTCATCATGGAGGAGGTGGGCTAGGAAGGTGGTGAATGCAGAGCAGGATGCTCCATAGACTCTGGAAAGTGAGCAAGAGCAGCATGGCTGGGTGGAAGAACCACGTGCTCACCGAAGAAGGGGATCCCTGAAACTAAGAGGCCAGGCCCCTGACTGAGAGGATCATCTACTTGTACTTAATGACAGCATGAGTAAAAGGGTCCTGACAGAGGGTAGATGCTCCCCAAAAGAAGGGAGAAGGGTCTAGGGTGTGGTTCAAAGCTGGGTTTTCAGGGACTAAAGACAGGAATTCCTGAAATGGGAATGAGTAAATGAGTATATAGTATTAATATTTAGTATTAGGAAAGCAAAGGCTTTATCTTCAGGTTTATCAACATAGCTATGGAAGCAGAGCAGAAGAAGGAATGGAGTGCATACATATATAATATGTATAATAACAATATATATATATACATATACAGACACATATAATAACACACAAACACATGCGGCCACAGTTCCTTAAAGTGAGTTCTTGGGAATGAGTCTGAAATTAGGACAAATACTGGTTGATCTTGCATGGGTCCAACGAATCAAGGCAGGATCTTCGATGTGTGCTTGATTCTTAGAGTCATTGTACTGAAGCAGATATTCCCATTTCAGCTGGGCCTTTATGCTCAAGCACTCAACCTGAGTCTTTCGGGTTTCCAGAGACACATCATACTTGGTTGTGTTCAGGGTACGAAGGAGAATGGTCAGGAGCACAGGATTATACTTGGAACTTGACATCTTGGTTCCCCAAGAACTTATGTTTTGATGGTATATTATCATTATGAGTTTCAGAAGGCAAGGAAGTTGTCTACTCCTGTGACATGTGGCCAACTTGGGGTCTCTCCTTGGCAGTAATGGTAAGAGCTAAAGTGGTGGAGGATTATAGTATCACAGTATGAGGTCATCCAAAGTAGAGATCATTTCTAAAATGATCTCTTCTGCCAAATTAGCTAATGCAAGATTCTGCTCAGAAGTAAAATGAAGCTAAACTTTTAGTTGGGAAGCTGCAGGCATATTCCCTACCTATGTGGGTTTCCCTTCTGTATATGTGTTGCTTTTATTGGTTGATTAATAAAACTGCTTCAGCTGATGGCTTTAGAGTAAAGACAGGGAGGGAATCCAAACACAGAGAGAAAGAGTAGGCAGAGTCTGAGAGACACCATGTAGCTGTACATGTACACTAACTAGCGAAGACTTGTGACAAAGGTGGAGGTTTACTTAGTATGTCTCTACCGACAAGAATGATAACTAGGAGGCCAAGAGTTTGTGTCCATGGTGATGATTCAAAAGTAGATATGACCTTGGGAGATCAGTCCGGGGATCCAATGTGGGGCTCTGTCATTTTCTTCATCTCTCGCCAGGTGGAGGTTCTATGGTGATATGCAAGAAATTCATCAGTATGGCTATAGGAACTGGCCTTTTCAGGCTCCCTCTCCTCAGTTGCCCAAGGAACTAAGTGGGGGCGTCTCCCTAGAAACCTGGGAACCCCTCTAGGGTCAAGTCTCTTGACAACCCTCAGATGGCTCCATAAATTAAGATATATGCTTCCCTGCTCCCATATCCACCCTTCCTGTATCCCAAGCATCCCATTCCTCCGAGCTCCCCCATTCTCCCCTTCACGCTTTTCTCTCCCCATCTTCCCTTGGCTCCGTCTCGTCCCAACCCTCAAGTTCCCAATTCTTGCCTGGCGATCGTGTCTACTTCCAATATCCAGGAGGATGAGAAAGAAAGTCAGGACCGTGAGGGAACCTCCACCTGGCGATAGATGAAGAAAATGATTGAGCCCCACATTGGAGCACTGAACTGAGCTCCCAAGGTCCTGATGAGGAGCAGAAGGAGAGAGAACATGAGAAAGAAAGTCAGGACCGTGAGGGGTGCGTTCACCCATGGAGACGGTGGGACAGAACTAATGGGAGATCACCAACTCCAGTCGGAATGGGACTGATGGAACAGGAAACCAAACTGGACTCTCTGAATGTGGCCGACAGTGGGGGCTGACTGAGAAGCAAAGGACAATGGTGCTGGGCTCTGATTCTTCTGCATGGACGGGCTCTCTGGGAGCCTTCTCAGCTTGGTCGATCACCTTCCTGGACCTGGGGGGAGTTGGGAGGACCTTGGTCTTAACATAGAGTAGGGAACCCTGATGGCTACTTGGCCTGGAGAGGGAGGGAGGGCGGGTATGGGTGGAGGGGGGGGGAGGGAAGGGGGAGGAGGAGGGGAGGAGATGGAAATTTTAAATATAAAAAAAACATGAAAAAAAAAGTAGATATGATGCAAGTGAGTTGGTTTGGTGCTCTGAACCCAGCCTGGCTTTACTTTTTCTCAGTAGAGGGTATATTGACTGCTGAGTTCCAGGAAATTTCTAGGAAATATATTAATCAGGACTCTGTATCTGCCCACCTTGTGGACACCTCACGGCTTGCTCTTCTTAACTGTAGAGCAACAGTATACCTAAGGGAGAACACACCCTGAATGGAGACTGAACACACCCTGAATGCTCTGCAACCTCTAAAACCAGGTAAGCCCTTTATTGTCTTGCAGAGTTTACTCGTCAAAACAATTTAGATCCACATATGGCAAGTTTCTCCTGCTGCACTAGCAGATTTGGGACATTTTACAGTCAACCCTTGACGGTTGATTCAACTGTTGAAAGGATGAGCAGTATGGGCTCTGTAAGCTGCATTCATGGCTCCAACAACTGAGTCCTCCCTGGTGGTGATGGCAGAGGATTGTTGTCAAGGCTCTTTCTCTTTCATGGATGATGGTGACTAACCCTTAGTTTTCTACATAGTCCCTGATAAGATTGGTGAAATAATTTATCTTTTATCATTCATTTTTTTTATCAATGCTATTGCATTAACAGTTCCACCATTTTCATTGGCTACCTCATTTTTATCAATATGGTTACCAATGGTTTATCTGGTACCTCACTTTTATCAACATGGGTTACCAACGGCTTATCCAGGTTGGTAAACATGTGCTTTGTGTCCAGAATGCATGTTCTTCACGGAAATGTAAGACCATGTGAACAATATTTAGGGTTTCTTCTTTTTTCATTAACTGTATCAATTGTTCCTGGGAGAATGGAAACTGCTTAATAAAACAGAAACTCACAAGCATTTCTTGATGAAAAACAACACGGTCACACGTTTGTTTCAAAAAAAATGTAAGAATCCAGTCACCTCCACAGTTTCATCTACTGGCTAAAAATACCTCGTTATCCTGCAGCTTTAGTTATATGGTTCCATTCCTTTTGTTCATCTCGACAAATGAAAGTTCAGACACCAATGTATAGGTAATCAAAATGACAAACAATAAAATTCTCCTTTAAGTCTGTACTTCCGCTCTTAGAGAGAAAGTCATGATGCTTGATCATAGTAGAAGTAAAGAATGACAAATTATATTTTGATATTTTATTGACTGGTTTTAAAAACTACGACAAAGAGAGAGAGAGAATTTTATCTACCCTCTTTGTCTGCCAATTCATTACAAAAGGTCAAAAAAGTACTCAAAACACTGAAGATAATCCACTGTGGGACTCTGTTGGGAGAGTTCCTAAATGACTCCTATAAAAGTGTAGACCTAAGCATCTGTGACGTAAGACTAAGTCTGCCAGTCAATATAGATAGAAATTGATTCCAGGTCTGCTAATAAACAGATGCAGATTTGTCAAGAATTTCAAGTTCCTAGGTCATGATATGTTTTCATCACGCTTGAAAAGAGGTCACAATGCCCGCACCTCTTTTTAGCTGCCCATGTACCTTGCTCAAATGAGTGTTTTAGAGGACAAAAACAAAGTCATGCTGATAAAATATTTTTGATAATATTCTTCTTCAGACAGTGCCAACATCATATGATTTCTTTTAAATGTTCATTTATTTGGCAAAAGGTGCTGAATTCAATGTTGCCAATTTTCCCCTCCACTCAGGAAGAATGAGAAGATAAAGCTATTCTATTTGCAAGTTTTCTCACTTGCAAATGACATCCTTGGGTCTTTTGCAAGTCACTGAAGTGATTTTCAAAGTCACCTGTCATTATTATTATTTTTTATTTTTTGCTGTTGTCATTCAAGGGAAATAACCTTCAAAGTTACAAATATTCTTATCCAAATACTAGGCTGGTGCATAGCCCAATTAAAGTATAGGGAGCCATTAAACATTGCAGAGAAAAATGATGCAGTGAACACATGGCATCTTCCACATGGCACTTAGTCAGAAATAAAGGCAGTAACACACCCATCAGAAAACGCTCTCCCAAAGATATCAGGAGGAAACAGAGACAGCACAGCCAACATCATTTGTAAGATATGTTTGATCTGGGAATAAAGACCATCATTTCCTTAATAGTTATAAATCAACAATGTCTGTGCTACAATTATCAAAATTTTACATGTATGAGTTTCACCAGAGCTGGCTCAGTATCAGAGTTCTTGCTAGTGGGATGAGGTCTTGTGTTCAATCTTGAGCACTGCAGTAAAGCAGGAAAAAGTATTTTTACACTGTTGAAAAAAAACACAGGGAGAATGGAGTGGGATCCTTCAATCCTTATTCAGGAAATGTTCAGCAGAGAGAAGACAGGGGCAGACAGAGAAAAGAGTAAAGAATAGATACTGACATTTATTCCGTTTTGGGCTTGAGTACTCATTAGGAATTGCATCATAGAAATCCTAAAGGCAAAGAAAAGAAAAATTTGAAAATAAGGCAGGATGAAATGCCCTGCAGTTATATAGACAGAGGAAAACAGCAGCCTACTGCCCCCTGCTAAATTGGGAAGCCTTGTAGCTCATGGTATACTGGATGGATTACTTAGGAAGAATTTACTCTATAGCTATAATTGATTAGCTCTAGATTAAGTCTATTCCAGATTCCATCTAAAACTAAGAGACCTGGCCCAGAATGGTTAATGTGTCCCCAGTGAAATTAACTTAATTTGAACATAAGGGTCTGGCAGACATGAAATGGCCAAGATTCACTCGAGTATTTTTATAATGTATGACTTCTTGAAATACATGAAAGTCATGAAGAAAAATAAATAAATGTAAGCCATAATAAAATATATCAACTGAAACAAATGAAAATTGACAGATTTTAAAACTAATGTTTAAGATAAACTGTGACAATTGTTCTAAACTGCAGCATGAGTTATTGAAGTAGAGATACAGAAGGTGAAGGAAAGCTCACATCTACCCTTTAACTGGTAGAAATGGGAACTACAGCGATTCAGTTGAGAAATTTATTTGGAAGGAATAACAAAAAAATATTCAGTTGGAAGGAAAGGAAAACTTAAATTAAAGGTAGCAATAAAAACCATCCAGAATGAAATCTACTTAAAAAGAAGACAGAGGAGCAATGAGTAAAGATAAATTCTCACTGGCATTCTCCATAGAGGAAGTGTAGAACACATGCAAAGTATCTGAAGAAACAGTGGTCAAAGTGTTTCCAAACACAATGAACCCCACAGTTGAGAATTTCAATAACCTCGTTCAAAAAGCAAATAAAGAAAACAGAAATATATTCAATGGATAAAGGAAAAAAATCTGAATATAAAGCTAAGGATAAGGTTGGAATATATGTTACATTGAGAAGCAGAGCTAAAACTGACTGTAGATTGATCACTGAATATTAAACAAGTTAATGAAGAGTCATGCAGACTCTTGAATGTATACAGAAAAGCAATTGCCAGTCTAGGTTCCTGTATTAGGCAAAATTTACCTTAAAATATGTAAATGAAATAAATTGGGATCTTAATACACAGAGCAATTAAAACAACTAATCGAAAGCAGACATACTCATGGAGAAATATTTTATCAAAGCCCACCAGGTGGAAAAAAATGAAATGGAAATCATTTAAGTTGGAATTTATTCATAAAATTAAGAAAATTGGAAAAGATAAACCCATAGCCTTTCTCACCCAAAGTTTGAGAGAGAACACGAAAAGTTAATTATCACACGTTCTTTCCCTGTACTTGAATAATATGAGATGATCTGGCAAAAATCTGTGATTGTTTATGAAAGCCAAAGGACCAAATGAAATCACATAATACTTTTATCTAAGTCAATATAAAAGATAAATGAACTCTTAAATGATATACTTTTAATTGAAATGAAGGCACAAGAGTAATGGTTAAAAATAGGAGAAATAGAGACTATGCACAGTAGAGTCGAACAAAGCTGTGTTATTATCACCATTAACTGCAGGTGGTGTGGACAGTCCAGTCTCTGATAAAGGATTATTACAGTGAGCTGAAAGCAAAACTCAGAACTCTGATACCTGCAGGCCGTAAAATACACCTTTATAAACAGTCAAAAGAGAATAAAATGAAATTGTGGAGAACATACCACATCTACATTAGTAAAATATGAAGTAGTCTGTAATATTTATATCAGAATGTCCTTAATGGATAGGGAAGTTTGTTTTATATGATGAAAATGTTGATGTCATCAAATGAACATGTTGTTTAAATGCATATGCAGCTCATGGCAGAGCTTTAAGATATATTAGCTCTGGGGGAAACATCATCACTGAGATAGAAAAGGACTCCACAGACTCTCATAGCCTCCAAGTGACTCTGAATTAACTGCAACTTGTGTGCTAGGATACCACTGAACATTCTTACACTCTTATGAACAGGTGACAAGCTATCAAATTCAGGCCCTTGTAAATCTGAGACAATATTCCAGTTTAATGGACAGGGTATTGTATTTGCTTATTTTGTTAGCAAAGCATACAATCAATGAGAGGAAATCACTCAATCTGGGATTTTTTTCCCTAGAGTACAAACAAATCAGTGTGCTGTGTATCCAACATTCTCTGCAGTGGCTCAAGAAGTATTTCCTTCACTGGTTTGATCAGGAACACAGTGCTAGTGCCAGATTTATAAATAAGGAATGTTAGGAGGTTATTAATAAGCAATTCAAGTGCTGCTGGTTCCCCACATCACCAACTCTGGATTATTAAGTATTTCTACAAAGGTCTACCTTTCAACAAACTCATAGACAAAGAGTGGAAGATTTATTTATTTTTCTCAAAATGCTCAATCTCCTACAAAAACTGAGATAAGAAGAGAGAGAGAAATACAAACCCAGATAAAATATAATAAAATGCTTCAGAGATCAATATTAACCCCCATTCTCAATTATGAGATACTAAAAATACTTTTTTAACATCAAGAACAAAGAAGTGACATAACTTTTAGAACTTCTGTTCAATGTAATATTGGAACTGCTGGCCAAAACAATAAGACAGAGGAAAGAGATATGAAGCATTTTAATTTCAAAAGAGAAAAAATTCTATTTGCAAATACCAGTATCTTGATTTCTATTATTTAGAGAATGTCTCATTAGTTTCTATAGTCAAACGTAGATAGACAAGACATCACATCCATATTTAATATTTTTCATGTTACCTGTAATCACAGAAAAACTAAGTTTAATAGCTCTAGGCCAAGAGTGGCTGTTGGTTTCTCTAAAATGCCATCTCATCGTGGAGGAGTAGGATGCTCTTCTTAAAGTTTACAGCACAGAGAAAATTTCCCAACATTCTAAACTGACAATTTTATTTCTGTGAATCAAGACCAATACTGATGGTATCAAAAATATCAACAGCAAAACAGCTTTTCCAAGTCCTGCACTGTGAACAACCTTGTAGAGACATCCAGCATACACTACATTAAAGGAGGCAAAAGGCTTCCATTAAACAGCAAAATTCAATTATTGTTGTAGGATCTGAGCTATTTTTTTTTTTTTTTTTGGTTTTTCGAGACAGGGTCGTAGTCTTCTTAATCATCATCATAGGAAGACCTCTCTAGAAGTGCATCATCAGGAGAGCACAAACAAACGGTCAGCAGTGCTGTGTAGTATGATATGTGGGAAGCTACTTCATACTAGCAAGGGCGTGGGCTGGAATGATTCTGCATTTTTGACTCTAGAAGATGCTATTCTAAAGGTATTATTTGAGAACTAGCATGACTTTCTCCAAAGTATGGTATGCCACAGCCTTGAAAAGAAATGCACTTTCTTAAAAAAATATTTTGTTTCATTAACTGCACAGTTTTAGGTGCTCATTGTTTTCGAGAACATAAATTACAGGCTGTTATTTAAAAAAAAAACAGGAAACAGGAAACCTCAGATACAAACTGCCACAGTGAACAGCATATATAAAAATGGAACATTTCACAATAATCGGATTCGTTTGAATGTTGCTATCATGACTTTATAAGCAGAAAACCTTTAAGGAATTCATACATTTGTAAAGACACAGACATGTATGTATGCAGACACATTCACACACGCAATTACTAGAACTATATAAACTTTTGAAAAACTCAATCAAGTTTCTATACCCAATGCCCATTTTTTAAAAAGTTAACAAGAAAATACCATTTCCAACAGCAACAAAATAATAAAATATTCAAAGATGGAAGCAGTATACTTAATCCCTGAAAAGTACAATATAGTTTTGAGAGAATAAAAGATGCCAATAAATGAGGGCTTCTTGCATTCTTCAGTTGGAAGGTAGAGCATTCTTGAGATGTCCATTTACCCTCCAAATTGCCAGTTCAATGCAATCATTGTTATTATGCCAGAAATATAGAAAACCTGCAACCCCAAAATTTACCTCAAGGTTCTTATCTCCCCAAAAACAATTTTGATAAAGGAATAAAAAGGGGGAAATAGTCATACTTCTGATTTCATCACACATTATAAAATATAATACTGAAAGCATCATATACTGTTATAAGAGACAATTAGATCCTTGGGGAGGGGTGGAGTCTAAAATTCTGACATGTCAAGTAACACCTGGTAAGGACATCAGCATCATAGATTAAGAAAGGACAATGTCTTCAATAAACCTTTAGAGGTTCTATATTAACATAGAAGGAATGGTGGTGTATACTTTGCTGAGCCATATGTGAAAGTACACTTGGAATGATGGAAAGACCTAAATATAAGATCTAAAGGTAGAAAACTCTTGGATTCACGTTTTCTCCTAGACATGACTTTTTACTTGATTTGGCAATAGAATCAACATCAAAAGAATGATGGAGAAAATTTAAGAGACTGGATTATACTATTAAATATATGCACACAATCTAATTTACAAAGTAAATCAATTTACTAAGTAAAAAGGCAAATATTAGAATGAGAATATTTGTAAATCATGGAATTGATGGACAGTCAATTTCTAAAACATATAAAGACCTAAAATTAAAAATATAAAAAATTAACAAATGTCTAGACCAGAATTCCTTCAAAGATAATATGCCAATGACCAGCTATTTGATGATGTCCAGTGTCAATAATGTCCAGCAACCAACGTGCAAGGCAATAATGGGTATCCTCACTGAAAAGGATAATATTAAAATCAGCATACAAAAAGCTCCAAATAGCACCATTGAGATTGTATAGTAACTGGATCCTTTTTGTGTCCTTTGGACTGTCAAATGATACAAGCTTTATAAAAACAGAAGTTTCCTTTGCCCTGTGACTTACGAACACTGCTTTGGGGTCTATATATACAAAGTAATTAAAGACCAAAGCTCAGCATGGTAGGTGCATGGTCAGGCTTAAAGCATTTACTATGTAAATTTACTAAAATGTTCAGGAATATTGAAGTTTACTGAGGCTAAATGGGTAAATATGAAGGCTGGAAATGAATCCATTATGACATGTGGATAAATATTAAACATAAATAACATAAGCACATCAAATTCATGAAAACAGAAAGTTGAGTGATTTTTCCTCATTGGTAGGTGGGGCAGGGCCATGAAGAGGGACTGAATATAATGGTTAATCTTGTAGAATTGAGAAGCAAGCAGTAGTTCAGAAAGTGTTTCCCTGAGGTCATTTCTGGAGATGATTGATTAATAGAGGAGACCCAAATGTGGGGAGCCCTATTGATCAGGCTGAGGTCCTAGATTAAACCTCCAGGGCATGCTTGCTCTCTGCTTCCTCCTTAAGGAGAGCTGGGCAGTTGGCTTTGTCATATGTACCTGTTCACACTCTGAAGCCTCAAGACAGCCTAGGAACAATGGAGATAGGTGACCAAGGACCCAAATTTCTCCTACTCTGAACCAAAATTAATGCTTCTATTTGTTGTTAAGGAGAGGGCCCTTGTTTGTCACTGCTACCCGGATAGCTTACATCCTATACAACCACATAGAAACTGTTTCAATCAAAACACTGCCTGGCCCATTAGCTCTAACATCTTCTTGGTTAACTCTTATATCTCAGTTTAACCCATCTCTATTAATCTGTGTATCACCACGTGGCAGTGGGTTACCAGAGATTTCTAACAGGCGCCCATCTCAGGCAGAGGATCCGTGGCTTCTCTCTGACTCTGCTCTTCTTCCTTCCAGCATTCAGTTCTGTTTTCTCTGCCTACCTAAATTCCTCCCTATCAACTAGGCCAAGGCAGTTTCTCTGTTCATTAACCAATGAAAGCAGCACACAAACAGAAGGAACCTCCAACACCACTGTTTTTTTTTTATTTCTTATTCTCAGGTATTTTTTTAGAATGATAGAAAACTAACTAATATATTAGTTTTGAGAGTTTCCAATGTTCAATATAAAATATCCCTTATATCTATATGGATATATGGGACAGCTGGACCCTGAAAACTGTATAAAGGAGGACATTTTAATGCTATATGGATTATTCATTGATAAAAGCATAATAATCTATTAATTAAATATTAATAGGACTAGAAATAAAAAGATTTAAAATATATTTTTGAAATTTTTATTTTCTTCTTCAATAATTGACAACTTAAAATCTAGCTTCATAAATAATTATGACTCAGAAATCTCATTTTTGCCACACAGTTTGATAAAAGATGATGGTAATTGTTTTAACATAGGTGTCATCGGAGAATTTGTTATTAATGCCGTGTGACTGCCACTTAAGAATAGACTCAACATTTTAAAGATCTGTATTGCACTCATTCGTTAATATTAAGTATCTGTGTGTATGTGCTCTGAAAGGAGGTATGTGAACACATTATATTTCCAAAAATAAGTCATAAACAATAAGTCACACTGTCATAGGATGAAATACATGTCAAAAGGTAACTACAATTAGTTATTTCAAATGCTTACATCAAGTGGTGTTTGTAAAAATATGTAACCAGGGTATTAATACATTGCATGTATTAATAACTAAAGAAATATAATGCTCCATCTCTCCCTATCTCCCTGTCTGTTTCTTCCTCTTTCCCTGTCTCCACTCACTCCTCTAACTCTCTCTCTCTCTCTCTCTCTCTCTCTCTCTCTCTCTCTCTCTCTCTCTCTCTGTCTCTGTTTCTATCTCTGTCTCCCTCCTTCACTGTATCTATGGCTGCATCGTTGTGGGTAGGAGTCCAGAAGCATTTGGGAGAAATGAAATCTTCCTGAGCTGATGAGTTTGCGGGCTGAAGGTCACTCTCCAGGTAAGAATTCTTGAATTATACTTAAATGAAGCAGAGTACATAGCTGGAAAGAAAAGAGTACAAGAGTTTGAAAATGTGATCCCAAGGTTTTTCTGTCTAAATATTATTGATTTCATCAAGTAACCTTTGTTATGAGGATAGAACTCTTTACAGTACAGAAATGAAAAGCTGACATATGTCAAAAAGAGGAAGTTTAAAGTTTAATTAATTTGAAAAAATAGATTCTTGTATGTTTGTTTTTAAAAGAAAGGAATGTTAAAAATATATAAACATCACATAAAGGTTATGCTCTTGCTGTATCCTTGCGCCCCACCCCCACCACTTTCTTTATTGAGTGGAGTCCCTAGTCTCCACCTTTATGACACGGCACAAACTGTGTCTACCAGCTCAGACTCTAATTATAACTCTGCATTTTAGGGGAAGTTCACATTATTCTGGGAGGTTGACTCAGAAATTTCATTTGTGTGGAAGGCTGCATTTTTTTACTGGCAATTATTAATATTTGTAGAGATGTTGGTTAGTGCAGTGTACTGTCCTGTGCCCTTGAAAGGAAATGCTGAGATATTGAAAACTATGTCCCCATCAAAGGAGAGAGGGAGATACAAATGGGACGAGGGCACCACAAATCTACAGCTCTCAGAAGTATAAAGTGCAGAGGAAATAGACAAAGGTACTGAGCAAGTAAGGGCTTCATTGTATAGTTTTGTAAGGTGTTTAGCCATTCCCAAGAAGCCCTTTCTAGACTCTACATGCATCTACTACCATGCAAAGAAGTATTAGAGAGGTGGTTTGTGCATTGGATTTTTAGAACCCTTTCAGGGTGACTTGATTTCTGCAAAAGTCAGCCTATGATAACTAAGGAATATACATGCTCGATGAATCTTCTTTGAATAGTTCAAAAATGAGCTACTGCACAGAATCAACAATGTAGTTGAATTAATATCCACTCATAGTGACAGTCCGAAGAGACAGGTCTGGAGAGACTGACTGACAGTAAAACCAAGTGAACTTTCCTCAAAACTTCTTCTTATACTCTATCTGAATTGGAGAAAACAAAAAAAAATATGCTTCAAGCCTTATTCCCTCTCTGGTTGGCTCCTACCATCATGTTCTATGGAGTTTAATTCCCCTGTGTTCTTGAAGTTGTTTTACTAGCCATCAGTTTGGAAATGTTTTCTTTAGACACATGTGCACAGCCCAAGGGTATTGAATAAAGCAAAGGAGATGTGTGTAACATTCCTCTCACGTTCTCTGTCACCTTCACCAGAGTGGATCTGGTGTGTTTGAGTACTATAACGTGACTTTTATTTACAGGCACCCAGTCACGGGACCACAGAGACCACCTTCTCCACATGGCACTCTGTGTTCTTGCCAGCTTGCTAGTGTCCTCTCTATGACCTCTACCTCCCTATTCATGGCAGCGAACCTTGCTGTATTCTAAGCAAATGCTCCAGAATCTCTGGGGCCTCTGCTCACTCCGATGCCTCAAGCAGTAAGCTGTCACCTCTTTCTTCTCTTTGACTCATGTCTACTCATATTCAAATCACATATAATTAGAATCTACAGATCTGGAGGACTTCTCTCCCTTAATGAAATCTGATTGGCCTGTGTGTTCTCTTTTCCCAGTGTGCCTACCCTTCAAAGTGGTATGTGTTCCCCATCAAACTCAAAGGGATATTCCTTATATCGCCATCTGTGTTTGGCCCACAGCACACACTCAACAAGTATTTATTGGACTGTAGTAAAATAAACACCGTCTTAGATAATCAAGCCCCAAACTGACTTTACTGGAACTTAAATAATTCAGTATGTTTATCTGCATGCTAGACTGTCAAATAGATCCGTGCTGAATGAAAGTGACTGATTATTAACAGCTAACCTTAGATACAATGTCAAGTATTTTAAAAATGTAATTTTGTAAAACTTCTTCTGATTTATCAGAGAGAACAATTTTCTTTCAAAGACACAAATGGACAATAATTTACTTTCACACATGTGGAAAGTGCTTTCTTAAATACAGGGTACTGAATTGTCTGTGGACAAACGGGGCAGCCATGACAAGGAAGTGTGGACCAGTGTTAGTGTGCTTGCATCTGACTGAACCCTTCTCATGCGCCTATCTAGCATATTTAAACCTCAGGCTTTGCCACTCCCAAGGGACAGGGATATAAGTATATTAAATAAGAACCGTCAAATGGATGAAATGAAATGACGTATGTATGGTAATTAGCATAGCACTAATGCAATTAAAAACTCCAGTTTTTATGAACATGAGTGATCTATGCAATCTTACAATGCCTGTTTTCATATCAGTCATAACCTGAAAATTATTTCTGATGTAAACAAATCCAGTGTCAACAGGACATCCAACTGGTGTCAATTGTGGGGCATAGATATGTGCAGTCTCTACTGAAATACACAAATTTACCCTTAATATGAAGAGTTATTCATCCTTTCTATTTTATCCAAATGAGTGACATAGGACACATATAGGAGATAGGTAAAAAAATTATGTATTCACATATCAAAGCCCTTAAATGATGATCATGTGAGTGCTTGATATTATCTCTCATTCCTACTTATGTAACACATATGAAATTGAACTGGCTTTCATCAGCAGGGAGATTGTGCACGTCAGTTCTTGGAGTGGGGACTCCTCCAGGGCTTCAGCATATATCACTGGAGATGCGATAGAGTGCTTAGGAAGAACACACTCGAGTTCTTACCTCTTAGTGTTACAATCTGACTGCTTTAAAGTAATTATAATTTTCATTGCAGGATCTATTAAAAAAGCTTTTACCTGACGGTAATTTTTCTTGTACTTACAGGTCATTATTAGAATGAAGTGAAGAAAGAAAGGTGTGAAGGGGAAACAGGGATGTTTGCGGAGCATACCTCTACAAAGGAGACAAGAGGAAGTGCTGTGCTCTTCAATGCCTGCAGAGCATAAACCATACAGAGGCAGAAGAATTCTCCACAGCTTCTAATGCTTGCTCCAAGGGTGAGCACCAAATGTGAGCTGACTTTACATTAGTGGGTCTTTTCAAATAATTTATCTTAAATCTAATCTCAGTACTTAACACTCTGTAATATGTAACTGTTTTTTACTTCATCATTTAGCATCTAGAAGGGAGATTTACATTCCTCTCAAATTTCATATTTATATAACCAATGGAGTACCCCTAAAAGCTGGACACTACGCAAGACTCTTAATTCTTTTGTAATTAATATTCCCATGACACATGGTTGAAGATATATATTCAAATATATGAATCTATAAAAGTATACAAATACATATATATTTGTGTATACATATTTATGTATACATAGATACACTCATAGATTTCCCATTTCTACACACAGAGAAAGATCTGAAAGTACATAAAATCTCCAATGGGCATGCCATTTTGATGAAGGAAATAAAGGTAAATAGAAGACCTGTCTTCCTCCAAAATCAATGTTTTCCTGTCTCACATGCCCCTGCACATTCCCAGACAGGCATAGAGTTTCCCGACATTTCTCAAACAACTGACATAGCTAAAGTTCACCTTTAAAGGACTTCCCATCTGAAGACTGCACAGACCAGATGACAAGCATGGTGGGTTTTTTCGTCTGTATTAATCTTAGAAGAATCTTCACACCACTCAAGAGATGCAGTATACAATGTGAACAGTTGGGAATAGCATGAATGCTGGCGAGACATACTGAGTCTGAAGAGAGGTCGACAAAGATTTAATATCAATGATTGACTTGTAAGGTATAAGGCAAGAGGATGACCTTTCCACGATGTTTCTGGACCTTTATTGTTGTGTCCAGTTGGAGGCTTTGGTCCTTCATAGTTGGAGTATGAATTATACTTCAGGAAACACTACATGAACCACAGGACTTGCTAGCATTAGAAGATTGCTGTAATTTCTAAAATTATGTCAAGCATCACTTTAACTAACAAGGTCATCCTCCTTCCATGTATTTATCCTAAAGGGAATTCACTGCACAAATTAAATATAGAACAACGTTATGTGCAGTCATTAAAGTTTGATAGGCAGATACTGTAATGCATGAATAATCTAAGAAACCATCTTAGCCATTTGTTTGATTTTCCTCTCATTTGTGACTTTTTGAAAACAGGTCTTCCTAGAATTAGGAAACCTAATTACTAGCTGTCTCCTACCACTCTGCAGGCATTAACCCCGACACAGCTAACATTAGAACAGAACGCGAGGGAGGGCCAGTGCCAGGCAGGTAGGGTGACTGACTGACTGGGTAAGGTGACTCTTGATTGTCTACACTTTTAGATAGAGTCCATTGTCTACCTTAGTTATAATATTTGTACAAAAAAATACTTTTCTGCTTAGAACATTGGATGTAATTTGTGGAGTCATTTTTAAGGATTCTAGAATTTCAGTCTTTTGAAGTGGCTCAATAATAAACAGGAAGCCAGGATAAACCACAACATGCAAATCTGGAAGACAGAAGACAGCTCCAATTTATGTTTTCTTCATACGACTTACTTTAATGAGGAAAGAAATCGTAAAATCATAAAATTGGCTTTTATCTAAAAGTCTGAATGTTAGTTGTGACAAGTTTTGCTGAAGACAAAGGAACATTACCTCATGCTGGTGTCCCAGAACCTTAAGGGAGTAAGTAAGAAACTCCCAGAGCTGGGCAGCTGGTAACCGAAAACCACCCTGTCAATGTCAACCACGGGCCATCTCCCTCATTTGCCAGAGAAAACATAGCCACACTTTGCTTATAGTGTCTGGTGTCAGAATGAGCAAACTCTTGGCTCCCCTTCATTTAGGACTGGAGCAAGAGGGCCAAGGCATACAACCAGCATGCCCACCCTGCCAGCTGCAGGCCAGAAGGAAGCAAAGAATGCTACAAATTGCGAGTCACTGCTTTGAAGTATTCAGAGGCCAAAATAGGACAAAGGATTTTTTTAATTATTAAGAGAAGAAGCAGCAGCAATTACCCCTCCTTGTATTTCAGTTCTGAGTGTGTGGAGATCTGAAAGCAAAGCTTGTCATACCTTGTAAACTCTGGAGAAAGAGACATAAGAACCCTTCCCTTTTAAGTTATCTTCGGTACTAATTTACTCAAAAAAAGTAAGCAACTCAAGATACCATATAAACAAACTGCTAATAAATGATGGTGTAAACAGCATTGCATGAGGACAAAGATAAAGGATGAGAATATCAAAGAAGAAGTAAATGAGAGTTTTACAGAGCTTCACTGTGTACAGAGGCACACCAGACGGGGTTCAATGCAAACTTCACAGAGCCGAAGAAAAGCTTCATACTTGGAAACACTGAGGATTAAAAATCAATGAAGGAAAATCTTGTCACCTACAAAAACCCTGACTCATAGTCCATAGAAGTTCTTAAACTAGAGGGGCTCATCTCTCTATGACTTTCTTCCTTCAAATACATATGAAATCACAAGTGAACACTGGTCAAGGCAAAGCTGACATATAACTTAACAAAAATACCTGACTGGTGCTTTCAAAGGTGTCAGCATCATGCAAAGTACTGGTCAAGGACTGTCACAGATCATGGGAGGGAGTCGAGGAGACATGGAGATTATTGTGCATATGACACAGCCTTCCAGAACAGGAACAGCCAACACCAGAGGAAGAAAGTCTGTTTGGTTATACTTGGTGTTTATCCCTTAGTTGTAATGAATGAAGAATCATTGTGTGAGCTGAGATCGGCAGAAAAAGTCAACAGAAAGGTGTGTGAGACGCTGGCTTACTACTGGGGAAATGCTTTTGAGGGTCTAATAATTCAGTTTAAAATCTGAAAAAAGTCATCCAGAACTATTTGCTTCTGGAAGACAATGGAAACATGCCTTCAAAATTACTTAGGGAAAGTGATCTTCAGTATATCCTCACTGGATCTGTCAAGTATAAGGATCAAAGGATCATTGTTTCACATTATTGAAAAAAATCCTGAAAATTCAACTTTCAACAGCATTTTCTTAGACACTCGTTTCGTGATCTATCCTAGACACTAAAAGACCAAACCAAGAAAAATAAGGACTTGGAAAAGTAAGTGGAAACAGTTTGAGAAGCTAAAAAGTTCTATAATAATAATAACAATAATTGTGATAGTAACAATATGATAATAGTATCATTTGTGTTTGAAGCAAATTTAAAATAATTCATTTTGCTGGATTAAGAGACTCGTATTGTCAGAGGCTCCCATAGTCAGTGTTAGCATATAAAAAGAAATCGACCGAATACATATGTGAATGGCTGATGCCTTGAGAAGTCATCGTATGAAGGACAGAGGGAAACCAGAAGGGAAAAACAGTGAGATGAAGAAAGAGGAGGGTGAAGGAAGGAAGCAAGAAAACTAAGAGCAAGGGAAGGGTCCCACTAAGCCATAGGTTTCTACAACATGAAATGCTGCGGAGCACTGATTCCTTTCTGCTCTTTCCAATCTGCTTTGTCCAGTTTCTTCTTTTTTTTTTTTTGGTTTTTCAAGACAGGGTTTCTCTGCAGCTTTTTTTTTTTTTTTTTAGAGCCTGTCCTGGACCTAGCTCTTGTAGACCAGGCTGGCCTCAAACTCACAGAGATCCGCCTGCCTCTGCCTCCCGAGTGCTGGGATTAAAGGCGTGCGCCACCACCGCCCGGCCAGTTTCTTCTTTACATAGGGAAACCACAGCCACAGAGCTGGTTTTTCACAACACAGTAAGATTTGCCCAGGGGTCAGTGCCACAGTAAGACAGCTAAGAATCAACAAGATCCTTCCATACGTCATCCCGGGAAAAGAAGCAGCGTGCTCCAGAACATGGGGTTCAATGAGAATCAGCACCTGAGAAAGCTCAGGGATGAAATGAAACATGCAGAATTCATAAAGTCGAGGTGGAGGGGATGAAGGGGACAGAGAGGGATTGTGTTACGAAGACATCGTTGTGGAGGTAAGGGATATATTTAAATTAATTATGTATATTTTAAAATGTCAGTTCTATTTCTAAGACAGATAACAAAGTGTTTTGTAATACAAAATGATAATCTCTAAAAATAACGATTCTGAATGGCTTTTGGCAAATGGTTAGAGTTAAGTAAAAAGCAGGCATAGGTAGATGCATTTAGTTCCTATGTCAAGAACGAGGATGGCCCAGATTAGAGGAGGGCCAGTAGGAAAAGTGATAGACACCAAGGTTCGTGGGGACAAACAAGGGTGTGATTTTATGGTCGTTTGAACTTAGAAAAGCAAAGGAGCCATGAAAACACGTCTAGTTTGTGGGTTAAGCCACTTCCTAGAAAGAAATTCCTATCACCCAAAGCAGACAAAGACTCATCATCATGTTTGCATCATGGTGACTGAAGGAGGAGCTAACTGCATTGTGGATTCCTGGGATATCCAGTTAGACATTTGCATATAGGACTTCAAGTACCTATTAATGGCATGGCTGTAAACATTTTTGGGTAGCATCATGTGAGAAGTCATAGCTTTGAGCATTGTGAACCCAATGAGAGTTGTAACTTTGTGTGGTTGTCAGGCTTCTTTCTCTTCCCTTGAGAGAATAGGGCAATCAGCACTTCAAACCTTTTGTGAAGTTACCTTTAGCTATAGAAGTCCTTTCCCCTTCCATTCACAGATCATCCAGTAGATGTCTGCTGAGAGTGACCAGAGATACACAACTAATCATAAAGATAATGCCCATTTGAAGAAATCCCTGCTTCCCCTCCCCATGTAGGGATATACTGTTCTTTTGGGGCCATGGAGAAACAGTAATGCAAACCTAGGCAGAAATATTTGAATGGGTTGTCACTTATAGTAATGCAGCATGGACAAGTCTAAACTATGTCCCCTTTCTAATTTTGATGTTTTGGCCAATGAATTAACTCTTCTCATACTGAGGCTTCATTTAACCAACCAGCATACATTTTGGATATAAGTATACTTAGGATTTCAACAGAAAATACCATACTCCTCAGGAGAGCTGGTTCATTAGCTCATGTTCTGCTTGTTTTTGCCTGAGTAAGGTTCTGCTTAGAGATGATACGAACCAGAAAGCCTGGAGAAGAAGTTTGACAGGACAGGAAGGGAAAGACAATAGACTGTGTAGCATATTTACTTATCTGCATTTGGATGACAAACACTTCAGGCACTGTTCCTTCACATATTTTCACATATTTTTTTTTTTTTTGGTTTTTCGAGACATCACATATTATTTTTTAGAACTATTCCTAAACATCTTATTTTATAGAACCATGGATATTTTTGACTCTATCACATCTAATCTTTCTTACTGTTATTATTCTGAGGTTATGTCAGTATCATATGATATTTGTTGAACAACTACATGCCTTGATACTGCAGACTAAGTTAGCTAGCTAGTGAGGCTCAGGGAGGTCCACCCTTTACCTTTTGTGTTGAGGAATTACAGGGAAGCCTTTAGTAGAGGTTTTAGAAGAGGAGGTAGATGCTTTTAGGATGAGAATGGGGGCAGAGAAACAAGATAGAGTATCGACTAATGGGCTGGAGTCAGCAGTTGCAGAGGTAATTCTGGGAAGATGAAGGGTGACTGCTTCATAAATAGGGTGAAGTTCCAAGTGTCACATGTGAAGATAATAAGCCACAAACACTGGCATCTCCTGGAGTGCATACAAGCCCAGTAAATCCTCAGTAATGCTCTGGATTTTCTATCTGTTTCATAAAAGGGCTGCAGAGATTTTGAATACAAAATGATTAAACGCAGATGAAGGGCTGATTCTCTTCCTCACAGGAAGCAATGAAGAGGCTTCTAAAAATGCAAGCTTTGAGTTGTTAGGACTTAAATTAAGGCTCTGGTAATAAATCATAATTATATAGAAGAATAGAAAATTATTCCATAGTTGAAGAAAGTTGGGTTCACAATTTTTTTTCTGCAAGCAGCATACACATAAAGACATATCACTAGTAAAGCTACCATTCAGTTTGTTTTAAATGTAACAATTTTGCTCACATTTAACTGAAGCTACAACAGTGAAGGCAATTTTGAATTAGGCAAGCCAGGATCTGCACGGGAGACATGGTGGTACAGACGGCATTCCCAAAAGATGGAGAAAAGGGGGGTTGCAAAAGCCCTGTGAGCACTGTAGGTGTCAAAATCTCCTAAGAACTGCTAGTTGCATAACAGAAAAAAATGGCTTAATTTAAAAATATATTTTTAAAGAGCAAGCATAGAAAATTTTGGATTGAGGTGATGAAAGCAAGCAGCTAAAACGTGATGACAGCAAAGTGTATAGCAAACACGGTGATTGGAGATGCTGGGCAGAAAGGGGTTATTTTTAAAGGGAATCCACAGTTTGGGGAAAGATGAGTTCAGGTTTGAACACACTCCATCCAAAGTGACAACTGATCACCCAGAAGGATCATTGCTTGGACAATCAGCTCAGTAGTCTGGGAGAAATAGACATATAAAATAAATAAGACACAGGCTCATTCCTTGAGTAAACTGGCACAAATAAAGAGAAATGTAAGGATTCCCATGAATGGGGAATAAAAAGACTAAATAAGTACAATAAGAAAAAAAAATAAAGAGTAAGTTGGACTGGGGACTTTGTGGTCTACTGAGGACTAAGACTGTGGAAGGTGGAGAACATGACTCTCATGTAACCATAGCAGAAGAGAAGGATGAGCCCAGATGACCTGTAACACCCTGAAAGTAACTCAAAGACATTGTGAATTATGGCACAGAAATGCCAGATGCCCCTGTTGAGGATGGGACAGCAGGTAGGGATGAGCTTTTTTGAGGAATGCATAAAAAGCTTCAGTGTCTCCATTTTAGTCTCAGTGAAAAAAGGTGGATTAATGAATGATGTAATTTATATATTTGCCAAAAAACATTTAGTTTAAGAAGCCAAATTCAAGAGCAATATTTAGGACAAGAATAATGTGGTGTGCGATGTTTATGAAGTTACTGTACATTTAAAAGGTTACTCTGTATTCAAATACTTTTCTTTTATTCTTTGCTATAATCGGAAGATCTTTGGACTTCCAGCTCCCAAATATTAAAACTGAAATCTCTTATTAAGTATAAAAGTTTGGTCTTAACTTAGGCTTGTCCCAGCTAGCTCTTAAAACTTAAATTAACCCATTTTTATTAGTCTATATTGTGACACATGGCTCATTAACTCTGCTCAGGACCATGAATCCCACTTCCTCCATGTCTGGCTGGTGAATTCTACCTCTCAGCTCTTCCAGACTTTGTATCTCTGCCCGGAAGTCCCACCTATCTTCTCCTCCTTGTCTATTGGCCATTGAGCTCTTTATTAAAGCAATCAGAACGTGACTTCGCAGAGACACCTCTTCACAGCATACAAAAAGATTATCTTACAATACTTTGTCTTTCTTCAGTAACTATTTTCCTCAACCTTAGAGCTAAAATAGCGTTAGCAGGATAATATCAATAATACTGAACATCGTGGGTGCTATCACTTGGAAAGATGATAGAGTTCAATTTAAAACACTATTCTCATTTGGTCTAGATCTTGGGAGGAAAAAGGGATAGAGAGAAAGAGATTGGTACATATGATCTTTAAAAGTACAAAAAAACCACCCTTAGTATTTTCAAGTTATTTAATTCATCAATGATATTTTATGACACTTCAACAAATATAACAGAGATAGAAAATTACATTCCAAACTTTATATCACAGTTGCTCTAGGTTACTTCTCTGCTAAGTCAGAGCAACTTCAGAATGACACTGGGTGAGGGGTTATAAAGATGTGTAAAGAATCCACCCTCTATAAGTTTCCTTATGCCGTGACCTTGCTTCCCTGTTGCTCCTATCCTTCCCAAACTCCCCTACTCCTGATATTCCACCCTCTTGGAGAAGCCTATAAGATTTTCTAGACTCAAGACATTTGGACAAAAGTGGTGTTCATCATCTGTACCTTCCATCCACTCATGATTCCATCTTACTGATTACAAGACATGGTTTGAAAGGGAGTGACCTCCATATGCTAAGACATTTAAATGTTTGATTCCCAGTTGGTGGGATCATTTAGGAGGTATTAGGAGCTGCTGTTCATTGGAAAAGGTGTGTCATAGGGATGTACTACAAAGTTTCAAAAGCCCACACCAGGCCCAGCCTAGCTCTGTCTCTTCCTGCGGAATAGGGTGTAGGTACTCAGCTCCTGCTCCAGTGACATGCCTGCTTGCTTATTTGCCTGCTGCCATGCCCCCTACCATGATGATCATAGAATAACCTGTAAACTGTAAGCAAGCCCCTGACTGAATGCTTTCTTTTCTAAGATGCCTTTGTAATGTGGCTCTTTAAAGCAACAGAATAATAACTAAGATACAATAAAGGGGTTACTTCAGAAGTGAATATGAATACCCCAGAACAGAGTTCAGTCATTCAGAAAAGGCTACCTGCAAACCCTTTTCTATCAGGCTCAGCTGAAATCGTTCATTTAAAATGCATCAATGTTTATTCAAACACAATGCTGGTATTATTTTGCATTGGATAAGTTTTAAACCCCAAATACTTTATCATTACGTATATCTCTAAAAGAAACTCTTACATGATTTAAAAGGTCATCATAAATTTCTTGGTGGAAAACAAACTGCTTATTACTAAGATCTGTGAATGTCATTTGTGATGATATTTCTTCCATAGGGTTCCATGATTTTCTGTTGCCTAGGAAGCATCTTTTTTTCCCTCCAAATGAGATACACAGTTATTTGAATACTGTATAAGAATAAGTGCAAATATACAGGCTTAGAAAGTTGAACAACAACTTAGAGTCCCCTCTTTACCTGGCAACCAATAAGCTGAGAATGAATGTGATCCCAGAATCTTTAGAAACTAAAGCACTTCATCGAGGGTCTTCTATGTGTCACGATAGCACATTGCCCAAACTTCATTAGTTATTTTTCTACCTAGGGTCCAGTGCTGAGGTTTGCCCATGTCTATCTAGTATTGCAGGAGTGCTCATTCCTATTAGGTTGTCATACCACACGTGCCTATTTTATGTAAGTCCGTGCACACACGTATAGGGACCTGCATCTTTTGCATTTGTAATTTTTTATCCAGTTGCCTCAGAAAAGATTAAAATAGAAGATTATACCCCATTCAGAATTGCACAATGCCTCAGTAATAAATCTTTCTCATCATTGGCAGAGTGATATTTCAGAACTATGGGATAGGACAAAAGCTGATTTGAGATTCATACCGTTGTATACCTACTCACAAGAAAAAAAAATCCCAGAAGCAATTTCCACATCTGCAAATCTAGGAAATGGTTGAGGAAATTTGCATGATTTGGGCACATGAGGCCATTTTACCACTCAGACTCCTTCCTTTCATCTCTGAAGGGTGTGGAAAGGATATAAACATGTTTTTTGCAGATGATGTGAATTATTGAGTGGCATAAATAGCAACTCACACTAAATGCCTCAGAAATGTGGCTTTTATTGAGTGAAGATGGCATTCAGAAGAAAATATGTAGGAAAAAATCCTATTTCATGAGAGTTGAAGATACAGAGTTAGCTGTAGTATGTGTATATGTGTATGCGTGTGAATGCATGAGTGTACATGTCTGTGTGTACACATGCACATGTGCGTTTGCTTTGTATCTGACTACAGTTCTAGGAGGATCTTTGTTATGCAGTTAATGTCTGTATTATGGGTTGAGACTTTTGTATTCAATCACACAATGAGAAAGATGAATAAGAAAACCCCTATACCACCCACTATAGCGTCACTGTCTATATTAAATGGGGTGAACAAAATCCAAATATGGACATTTATTCAAATAAGGAAAGGACTCTATACACAAAGAGCTTTTACAATGACTTTAAAATATATTCTAGAGATCAGCCAATCAGATGTTCTTTTAAAGGACATCGTCACCTGCTTTTTCTGCACAGACATTTGTTTTCCTTTGCAGCACAATTCAAACAATGCAGGAGCTGTCAGTGATATGCTGAGGTTGGAAGCACACAAGTTAGAACAACGTTTCCTTCATTTTTAGTTAGAATCTGAGTCCCTGGGGCCCTCACAGCCCCCATGGGGAGTCAAAGATTGGTCACTATTAGTAAACCAACAACAGCAGCAACGAAAAGCAAGACATCAGTGCAGGTGGGGGAACTGACGGGAGCAGAAGATTTCAGTGGTAGAGTGGGGCAGGATAAGAGTGGACAGGATGATTTAAAATGTCCCAAAGTCAGTATATAAGTGTGTGAAATTGTCAGGGCATAATAAAAAATAACATATTGTCTACCATGTCTGACAAGATGAACAAGAGTTCAGACTCCTCACTGCCATTCCTCTGACCCCCATCCCCTGTCCTTCTGCAGACATGGGCCATGACACTATTCAAATTGTCTAGGGAAACTTTGAATGTTTTTTAATCTGCAGTATCTCGATTCTTGATCATCAGAAGCCTTTACCCCAGGTAGAGTTATAGATCTTGAAAGATGAGGTTTGCTTTCAGTGACGGGATAAATAAGTCAGTATTATTTCATCAGGGACAACTCTGTTGGTTAAAACTAATTTGAATGAGAGGAGATTTAGAACTGTTATATGTTTGTGTTTTCTTTTTTCCCTTTTGACTATACTGAATTACAGTATCTGATTGCATGCTTATTATAGTGATAAAAGAAGTCTAGGATATTTTAACATCCTATGACTGTGGCTCACAGAGTGTGTCCTGCACAACAAATGACTCTACTTCTCTATTTGTACATCTTCTATATGTATATGAAATAAACAAAATAAATATGTGTAATACCTATTCCATATATGCACATATATTCATGTATATATGCACACCTACCTATGCAAGCATGCCCACATTCATGCACAAATTATAAATGTGTGACTGAACATTTAAATATCTAAGTGGATGGGATGCAGATCTTTATTTGAGATTGGTTAAGTCCTACAGATGGGTTACACACTTATCTAAAGCCCTGGAATGAAGTAAAAATATATGAACTGTGTTTCAAGATCTCCAAACCAGTAATTTTCCTCTAAAACTCTGAGAGAATAGATGTATATGAACATGTACACAAAGCAGATATACCATATTCACGACAGCATGATTTGAAACAAATGGGAAACAGCTCAATAAAAGCGTGGTGTTGGGGGGTGTTCCCCTCTAATCGAAATCCTGTGCAGTAATTGTGAGGAATAAAGTCTGATTATACCTAGTAATGTGGATGCCACTTGAACCATCTTGAGAATGTGAGCACATAAAGGGAAGGATTACTGAGTACACTTTTGTTCTTCAGACACAAACCAACTATTCGATGAGGGTAGAACTCAGATAAGAGGTACGTAGACCTGTGAAACTGGGGTGATTCAGGGGAGACTCTCGCAGAGAGTTGATGGTGTTTGTTTTGTAATTTTAAACTCTCTCGAGATCATAAAGCAATTACATCATTTTTCTTTTTGTTTTCCTCTCTCCAACATCTCCCATACATACCTCCTCTTGCCTTCATTCAACCTCATGGCTTCATTTTCTTTAATTGGTGATAATGTTTTAATTATTGATCTACTCTAGAGACAAAGGCATGACCATCTTGCTGGCTTGGAATAGGTTATTGAACGGATTGTTGGTTCTATGTGTAACAACACTGCTTTGATTGGTTCACTTCCTGCTTATGTGACTTTGGGGAATTTACTTTGCGTTTGATGGTTCAATTTTCTTCTCTGATCAAAAACTGACAATGGTATTGCTAGTATCTTAAAGTCTGAAAACTAGATTAATTGTATGTACTTGTATTTTACTTGTATGTACTTGTACTTGTATGTACAGTACAGTAGATTCATAAAATTGTATGCGGTATTTGATTGCAGGCAACAGGAAATTGTTGGGAAAATCTGTCAATTACCTACCTGTCTTTCTAGGCCTTCCTGTAGGTAGTGGATAAAGATTTTCTCCAATTCATCTCTGTGTAGCCTAAAGGAGCAATGAAAAATATATCTGATTAGCTACCAGTTATGGAGTGAATCTTTCCTTTCTCCCTCCTTCCCTTCCTTCTCCCTCCCTCCTTTCCTCTCTCCTTCACTCCTCCTCCTTTTCTTCTTTCCCCTTCTGTGCCTCCTCTTTTTGAAATTAGTCTTAAGTTTGAAGTTTCCACATAAAATTAAATTTTATATATATTACAACACACACACACACACACACACACACACACACACACACACACACACATTTTTTTTTGGGTTGTGGTGGGTACCATTCCCTGCAGACATTGAGAGACAATAAAGACAAAGCATAGTGATGTCAGGGTTTGGCCAAGGGGCTCTTTCTTAACTACATCATTGGATCACTCTGGGTTGAGTTGTAGCCTTCTGTCAATGACCACAGGTCAGTAGACTCTTTTTTGTGTTTGTTTGTTTGTTTTGCAGCTTCTTGCTTTTGGGCATCTTTTTGAGGTGGTTATTTCTCCTCACTGCTGCCAGCCCTGCTCATTTCAACCATGGCACTCTGGTAGTCCCCAGTCCCTACTGTTTGTAGGTGGTCCTGGCACCAAGCTCGGGATAAGCTTAAGAACAGTGGCAGTGCGTCATCTGTCATTCATCATGTCTCCACCTGATCTTTTGTAGTAGCCCTAGCAAAGCCAGGAATGCAGATGGAACTCTGGGAAGTGGTTATCATTAAGTACCAGCTCAGAGAAATGGGTAGCAGGGAGGTTGTGGTGATAAAATAAAATGGAAGGGCAGAAAAGGGTCCATCGCAGTTGAAAGGCCATGGGAGGTTTCGTCCCCAGAGATGTTTTGGTGATGCACTGACAGCATAAGTTAGACAATTCAGAATCAGGCTATAAGTGGTGAAGTGAGAAGGAGAACTTGATAAATCTGATGACAGGAGGAAGAGTGAGTTCAGAATTTATTTAAAAGCAAATGTGGAGTTAATCAATTTATATCATCAAATTCTTTAAACGAAAGTTAGCTATGCTGTGTCTCCTGTGGTCACGACAGAATAGAAAACATACCATCAAAAGGCTTTATAGATGTCAATGTAAGAAACATCATCAGCACCTTAGGGAATAGATTTTTATTAGTCTGGTAAAGAACAGCATCAAATGTCTAGTCTTGACTTTTAATCTGAGCAAAGATTAAAAAGAAAAATTTGCAGATGATGAAGAAAGCATAGATAAATCTAAGTGAGAACAGAGGATAAGATGATAGTCACCCTGGGCTATCAGAATAAAGAAAATGCAAATACTTTTATGTTTTTATGTTGCATCTTGATAATGATAGATGAGTTATAATGCCATTGCATTTAAAAAGTCTAATGCATTCATTCATCGTTATACAGTACCAATCTTATGTATTTTCTAATGATCACTAGAATAAACTATTGGAGCAACAAATTAAGATTGGCAAATGTGTATGTAAATGGAACTACTTAATCAAATACTTTAGTTAAAAAAGGGAAATTGCTATCTGTTATTTAGGATGCTTAGAGCAATACTATATTCAGAGAAATAAATGTCCGCTATTTTGATGAGTTGTTCCTAATTCATATTAAAAAGCTTGAGATCACATGAAGACTTTTTCTAGTTGGTGTTTTCTTCCTAAAACTTATCCAAGAGAATTGCAAAAATAACATTATTTAAGAGAATTAATAATTCCCTATTGCTTAGTCACTAATAGTGCCCAGAAATGCCCCACTCTAGGCTCTGTGGTAAGGAAAATATGATCTAATCCCTTCAAGGTCTGGCTTAGTGAAATGATAGTTATGAATACTTGTTTTGAAGATATATGATCTATCCTTTCTGCCTATCTGTAAAGAATTCCTGGGTGAATTAAGACCACCAGAAACCACACATCTAGACACAATTCAGCATGCTTTCTCTTCTTTTCTTTTTGAAAAGACAGGAAGGAAGGAAGGAAGGAAGGAAGGAAGGAAGGAAGGAAGGAAGGAAGGAAGGAAGGGAAGGAGGAAGGAAGGAAGGAAGGAGGGAGGGACGGAGGGAGGGAAGGAGGGAGGGAGGAAGGAAGGAAGGAAGGAAGGAAGGAAGGAAGGAAGGAAGGAAGGAAAGAAGGAAGACTAGAAACAAAACCAACAGACATAGCCCCTTTTCTTAGACTTCAGGGTGATGTCATTACTATATTTTGAAGCATATGTTCAGAAATCATCAAAAGAAGGAATTTTCATAAGTGAGAGTCATTTATGGCACCTTATCTACTATAGCTCTGTAAATTATTTTCTTTATTTACAGAGAGCCTCTTTCATTTCTGTCAGCTGGTCAGCTTTTTATGGACTCTGGGGTTTGTTTACTGTGTTTCCTGGGTTCTCTCCGGAGCTTAGATGTTTACATGCTGGACTTGAAGTTCCTTGTTAGAGAAGGAAATGACTTCATGCACAAATTTTATGGATTCACTGTGCTCTGGCTTCTGCTTAAAAATAATTTTCACTTGTCTCATCTTTTTAATTTGGGGGCAATTTTTATCTTGCTTCCTTCTCTGTAAAGCAAACTTCATATTTTTTAAACCCTTCCTTAATTTAAAGTCATAGAGAAATTGAAGTAAGTACAAAAGTATATTGATATCAGCAAGCCAGAGTGGCTTTGCTCTGTCCCCAGAACTGGCTGTGCTTTGATTCCTATCTGCCTCTCCCATGATTACTTCCAGTCAGTCTGAACTTCAGCCACAGCTAAGGCTGTGTTTGTGAAGTAGAGTGCTGACACATTACCTAATTTAATTTCATCCATCAAATGAGTTCATTTGGATAATTCAGCCTGCTTATTTGTCCCTATTTGCATTGTTAAAATGAAGTGAAAAACAGCCAAGTCCCTCCCCACTACTTTTTTTCTCTAGCTTTAGAGAATTAAAAAGAAGAGAATGAAAAGAAAGGAAGATGGAAGAGACCTGCATTCGTATTTACTTTCAGATACTGTTAAAGTCTTGCAAACTAGAATTCCAGTTTTGTTGTTGTTGTTGGTTTACACTGTTGCTGATGGAATGTAAGACACCTGGCAGAAATACCACCATACCATAACACTGTAGAAGAGAGTGAACGGTAGACACCCCACTTTCAGTCTCTGGTTTGCTGGGGCAGTGGTGCTGGTTATAGGAACCACGGATTTTATCTATCTGAACTTTTATAGGAAACACATCTTATGTGATAGGAATACTGTTGGAAAGCTTGAAAGACAGTGGAGCCAATCTTAATTAGGCCTGATAGGTTCTCTATGGTGGACTCAGAAATCAGGTATCCTACCCAAGTGGCTTGAAAGCTACATTATACAAGTAAATTTATCATTACCAAAGAAATCACTGTACATGAAAGATTCTGGAAACTGGAGAAAAGGATGTCAGAATCTCTAAGAATGTGAGGTTTTCAGGTCTTGTGTCTTTGTCATTTTTTAATTACTTCCTACTTCTTAAACTGCAAGTGGACACCTTATGATAATGCAAATAATCTTCACCTTATGAAAAAGGTACCAGTTACCTTGAAGGGCAAAACCAGCCAAGGCTGCTGTTTGCAAATGCATTCTGGAGCCCCTGCAAACCTGGGTACATGTTGCTTGGCATTTTACAATGAACTTAGAGCTGGTTGTAGCACTAAGTAAGTCTGTACTTAGAGAAGTAAATAAAATGTTTGGGATATGTGCGTTTGATAGCCTCAATATATTATCTTTTTAAGACACTGGTTCTCTTAGTCCTAAATGAATTATATGTCTTGGTGATCTTCTTTGCATGATTGTCTTAAATAGGATGTTCAGGGTTATTTAGTAACATTGAAATAGAGATATATTTTAGCCATACTTTTCTAAGAATATCTAGTGTCCCATTGTGAAGAACCAAATGAATGCAGTCCTCTGATGGGATGTGATTTATATGTATGTTATACAGTTATGTCTTCACAATATATTCAGTTAGTCAATGACAATATAGAAAATTTAGTTTAGAAATTCTGTTTTGCTTCAATGTTACTAAAGAAACTTTAATAAAAATTCCAGAATCCAGGCCTTTTAGTGTAGGTCTGTAAGTCCAGGTGTTTTGGAAGTCAAGGCATAAAGTCTGAAAGTTCAGTGCCTCCTTAAGATACAGAGTGATTTTAATTTAGTGAGAGTCTGTCTCAAAATATTTTTTAACTAAAAAGAGTCTATAGATATGGGCTAGGAGTAGAACACTTTGAGGCATGCACATTACTCCGGTTGCCTCAGTAGCTTATTCCCCTACCCCCCACACACACTCTATCATGGAAAATAAAATAAAGTTTTAATGATTAGTAGTTCATGAGTGTTGAGAACATCCTCCAGCAAGAGACAGTGTAGGTGGGAGAACTTGGGTCTCTGAAAGTGTAACCTCCATGAAACAATTATGGTTTTACTTTTCAGCCTCAAATGGCAAGGTATACATTTTAGCCTCAGATATGTAGGTCTGAGATGATAAGAACATAAGGATGGAAGAATTTATCTACAGTTATCCCCAGAATCCATATTCAGACTACTAAAAGATACAGGCATATGCATTATTCTCTTCCTCCTATTCCATAGAGCCATCTGTAAGTCAGACAAGGATTTGGCAGCCATTCTTTTCTTGGTCTATTTCACTTTTATTTGTTCTTGTAGCATCAATAGGCAATCATTATGCTGCCCATCCAGTCAGATTCTAGATTTTAACTGAGTTTTAAAAAGAAACCTTCAAATAATTAAACAAGCTTCCAAATCTCACAGTATTATAAATGACAACATTCTGCAAGATATTTTCATCACTAACCAAACACTGTCATTACAAACTAAATGCATCACTTCCTTAACCATTATTTAAACAGATTACAGAAAATTCCATAAATAACTGAATTTCAAAATATAGCACTGTGAAATACATTCTGTTACAAGAAAGTCTTAGTTCAACAGAAGTCCTTTATCAATGGATGGAGCTTGAAATGTATGTGCTATGTTGTATAGTTTGATGACATTAGTTGGATCAGAGAAGGATCAGGCTTTGCAGTGTTCCTCGTGATGGGTTTGTGCCATCTGAATCTTACTGTGTCAGGGTTTTTCTTTACTGTAAGCATATATGAGCAGGAAGAGGATCATTTTTTTAGAATTACACTGGTACACTTTTAGAAGGTTTACAGGGTCTTCAGGAGAGCAGAATGGGGTTGGGGAAGCAAAGACAAACAGAGTCTGTAAGTGCTGTCCACATGACACCAGGGAACTAAGAGAGCAGTGGGCTCACACTGTAGTGTGAAAACAGAACTTTTCCCACTTAGCCCCCTAGTGTCTCAGTCATTCTGTATCCTCCTTTCCATCTTCTACATGACAAAGACCTCATTGCGAAGGGTTTCCCTCTCTAGAGTTCTTTGTTTTAAAACCCAAGGATACCACATTTAGCCTCAGTTCTGTAAACATCATGAGCTCTGGGAAGCTTTGCTGTGCGCAAAACAAACAATGCTCATCTTATAAGAACATTTGGATTTGTGTTTACTTTGCTTCATAATATTCGAGTAGCAAGGAGCACAGTTCTCACTTTTCAAAGAAAAGGAGAGACTATGAATGTTCAGTCTTCTCTTTGGTGGTTTGTGATGTGTATGTAAGGTCGTGTGTAAAAAGTGCAGGTGCACATGCTTATATGTGATGGCCAGAAGCCAACATGAGTTTCTTTCTTAGTTGTTCTATACTAATTGGTTTATATAGTTACTTGTTCGTTAGTTTTTTTTTTTTATAATCTCATGTTTGTTATATTGCGTGTGTGTGGTGCAGATACCTATATGCTGATGTGTATATCTAATCATGTGTGGGACCAGTGCTTATCTACTTCCGGATTCTTCATGGAGGCTCCAGCTCACTTGTACAAACAATACTGAGAGAGTAAACTACAGAGTGAGCATAAGATTATTTATGTGAAACACAATTAAATGTAAGCAGTAGAATCCACTTCACTTGGCCTCCATTGCCTAAAATCGGGACACTCGTTTTAGCACAAAGCTTTGTCATTTCTAAAAATAGCTTAACCTACATCTTACCTTCCTAGAAATTTTTTTTCTTGTTTTGACTTATTGAATAAAAAATGATGAAGTGCTTTCTTTTTCCCTCCCTCCTCCCTCCCTCCCTCCCTCCCTCCCTTCCTTCCTTCCTTCCTTTTTTCCTCCCTCCCTCCCTCCTTCCTTCCTTCCTTCCTCCTTCCTTCCTCCCATCCTTCCTTCTTTCCTTTCTTCCTTTATTTTTGTCTTTACTTTCTCAGATGTCATCTTACAGAATTAGAGTGTGAATGTTGTGGCTGGTTTGAACATTAACTACGGAGGGTTTCAGGTAGCTGTGATGTCTTTACTACATCTTATGAAGTGGGGCTGCCCTAAAGACATCCCTGTCAGAGGCTTAGTCTGGGCAGTTGTTTCAACCATGCACACTCATGGTGATTTGAAAGTCCTCTTCATTCTGACTTTCCCTAAGTTGATCCATACCCTACTCTGCAAACAGCAGAAACTCAGGGCATCCCTCTCCTGTCATCATCTCTTCATTTTCTAAAGCTTGCTGTACCCTCCCAAGTTTTTGCCTCTGTATTCTTTCTAACTTGATGTTGACCAGACTGTGTGCCTGGTTAGCCCCCACTGTCTACTTCTTTTGATTCTTGTCCATATCTTTTCTCATAGTTTCTATGCACAGACTCTGTCATTTGAAACATGCTCAGCCAAGCACATACTAAAGCCAACATGCCTTCTGATACAGACTTTGCAATGATCTCAGTTTTGCAAAATGAGATTCCTTCATTGCTTGTTCAAAGCATATTCCTAGCTGCTGAAGGCAAGCTTCTCTAATTCAGTATTTTAAATTGATTTTTGAATTCAAATGGAAAGCTTTGAAATCAAATACTTTTACAGCCAAAAGGGAGCCTTGAAATCACATGGAAATTAGGATTAAGATCCAACTCCACTGCTGAAGGTACCATGCATCTTCAAACAAATGGCTGAACTCCCGGGGCAGATCTGTAATCTGGAAGAAGTAGTGTTTCTTCCTCCTTCACAGGACTCTTGTGAGCACTGAGAAATAATACAAACACAGCTTTTGAGAATAATATAAACACAAGCGGTCACAGGCTTCTGCAAGCTTCCCTGTTCCACTCCTCCTGTCTCACTGCTGCTTCAGAAAACCAATCGACTTGTGACATTTGCATGCTTGTGCTTCCAGTGCCAAGTAGTCATCTGACTCTGGCAGTTCACTGCATTCCGACTAACAGTCCAGACTCCGGAAACCAGAGCGCAAGGGTTCAACCTACAAGGTGGCTCCCACTTCAGAAGCCAGACACAAAAGGGGCACCTAGGCTACTTACACTCCAAATGTAGGTTTGCCCAACACATTCTGCACTTTGATCATTTGCCTGAAAAATTCAGAAATACACATACTTAGTGATTATAAAATTATAAAGTATACAAAGAGAAGAGATGATGGGACTGTGTGTGAGGAAGGGTGACAGAACATCCCTGCTCTTGGGGGAATACCAGCTTCTTCGTGCAAAGTTCTGCACACACCTACCCTGCACACATTTCTAGAATGCTTCCCCCCCCCCCCACACCTTCCTTGCACACCTTTCTAGAAGGTTCCCTACCCACACCTTCCCCGCACATCAAACATGTAACAACTTCATCAACACACAAAAAAGCCTTAGTCCTTTGTCATGGAGTTTGTACACCGTGGTCTCTAGCTCCATTTTCTTCTCCCTGGATATTAGGGAGGTGTGTGTAACTTAAAATCTTCAGACATTACTCAGTAATTTGACCTCTTGACCAACCCTGTCAAAAGGCTGTCCAGGAGTTTTACTTAAGTTATGTCACCACCATGAATGGGGACATGGGAGATGAGCTGGCTATCAATGAATAGGAGACTCTCATCATGCAGGAAATCTCAGGGTGTCAGGAGCTCTGTACCAGAAAATGTAAAAGACAACGTACCATAGCTGTTGCTATAGCCAATATCCACCAGTGGCTGTCATCCTTGTCATCGACTCAATTTGCAGGGCACTCCGTCCTTTCTCTAACCTAAACTCCCCACCTCCCCAGAGAGTTCCACTGAGACTTTCCTTACCTCAACACAGTCAGTCTTTCAGGACCCTCAGGTGCAAATCCGTGCCCATCTTTTATCTTGGAACTTCCGTTCCTGGGAGCTGATAATACAGCAATGCTGCTCTTCCTTCTAAGGTTCTGCCAACCCTTCCTTGTCCTATTGGAAGCACACCAAGGAGAGAGAAGCCTTTCCTAATGAGAACAAGACCTTCAGGGAGTTTTATTCTCCACTGTGCACGTGTATTATTACTGCAATAAAAAGTTTTTTTTTTCCTTTGTGTTTGGAATTTAAGTAACATCAACTGCAGAATTTTAAAATAAACTAGTCAAAACATAGCACAAATTTACACACCTATATAATCCGATGAGCTTGAGAAGCTTTTCCAGAATTAAGTCCAGTATTTTACAGACAGGATACCCAGTAATTTCATTTTCCTATTTCTTAACAGTTTCTCTGATCACTATGAAATCGATCTCTAAAGAAAATTCTTCACTACAAAATGGCCAGTCTCTTGAAGTGTGAGCTGGGAGTCTACTGCAGTGCAGCTGGCTTAGAGCTATTCATATGGAGATCCTGGAGTTCACTCTCTACTTCTCATCTATGCATCATTGAGATTTACTAAGACGAGAAGGTAAGTTTTCATAAGCTATTAGGGGTCTGCGGTATGAAAGAAAAATACCCATGTCTTTTGCTTTTGTAAAACTAGAAAACTGAGATCTATGAATTCCCCTAGATTTTATCTGTACTTCTTGCAACAGGGTGAATTGCCTCAATAAGCTAAGGTGCGTGATATATAAGAAACAGGCTTTGTTACCACTTGGGAGTCTGAGAGAGCTTATGAGCCAAATGCCTGAGTACTTTCCTAGGAGATTTGGCTTCATGCATAAAATTAAGCTTGTTCCCCAAGAGTGTATAAGTGAGAATAATTTTCAAATATTACTACAGCCTAGGTCCTGTGTGCATAATCAAGATCCCATGTGTGTCCTGCTCCAAAGGGAAGCATTCTTGGTGAGTGTGCACATATAGCTACAAGGCAGTGTTGAAAACAATCAGGGGACTCGGTAAGACTTTTGGCTCCTCAGGAGTCAGTACAAATCAGGTATTTATTTTGAAGACAGTGTCTAACTGGTTTGACCATCCGGGCTCTGAACACCTGTTTGAACAATCCTGCTGCCCCAGTCTCCTGAGTAACTGAGACAGCCTATCAGTTTCCCTGTTTATATATGCTTTGAGAAATGTTTTACTTCTTCTTTGGAGGTACGGATTGTAAAATTTATCATGAGCTGGACTTCACAAGAAAGAGGAGTAGTTTTATTATATCTCTTTTAGGCCATGAAATGAACAATATTCAAAAGAGTCATAACATGGGTCCACTTTGGGTCCTTTCGTGTTCTGGAAAGCCTTGCCCAGTGCACTGAGGACTAACTGGTTAAGCATCAGACACATGCTTGTATACCTAGTACACTCTGGAGACACCTGCAGCTAGAATTGCTTGTGCAGACATTTTTATGCTGCCCTGAGCCGGCCTTATTTGTTGACACCTCCACTCTGGACGGGAGCTCATAGCAGTGTCTTTTGGTAAAGTAAGTATGAGAAGCCACTTCTTGTACATGATGCAGGCTGGGTGCTTGTGGGAAATTCTCTGTAATGACGAACGAGCATCATCAGGGGCAGAAGAAAGGGCTGTCTATGTGACTTTTCTATGTTAATTTTGTGCATCTCTGATTATCAAAATAAAATTTCCTAGCTGTTGAAAGAGCTAAGGGTATTGACCTTCTAAGTTTACTCTGGCATATTCTAATGACATTTTGATTAATTAGTTAAGGTCATTGTTTTTCAGGTACTTTTGCTCCAATCTTGAACAAATACACCAACCTTGAGACAACTCTTGAGACTCTTACTTGCTAATATTCTGTGCTACCTGGAAGAAAATGAACAACAGGATTGCATGTATTTTACACATAAAGCTACATTTTGTGAGCCGGACGGTGGTGGCACATGCCTTTAATCCCAGCACTCAGGAGGCAGAGGCAGGTGGATCTCTGAGTTCGAGGCCAGCCTGGTCTACAAGAGCTAGTTCCAGGACAGGCTCTAGAAACTACAGGGAAACCCTGTCTCGAAAAAAAACAAAAAAGCTACATTTTATGTAATTCACAAAGGTTTGTTTTTTCATCAGAAAGAATGAGAGATGCTAGAAGTAACGAGGCTCTTTGATCTAACATTTCTTAACGTACTCCAACACACAGAAAAGAGCTTTGTGACAAGCTTTGTTAAATTAGAAGAGACATTCAATCAGTGCTGAGGTTGGAATAGCAAAATATTATTGTATTAGTCTGCCTGGCTGCCATAAGAGAGAACACCACAGGCTGGGAGGACTGGGCAGTGAAGGCCTGGTCCCCAGTGCTGGAGGCTGGGATCCAGGATAAGAGGCAAGGAGAGCTGCTGTTTGCTTCACCTCCCTCTCCAAACAGCAGACAGACCCTTCTCATTTTGTCCCGAGAGTGTGCTGTTTCTCTGGGCCCACTCCTAGCTGTGCCCTGTTATTGCAGAGCACGCTAGTCACATTGGACTCCAGTGCCACCATCATGACCCATTAAACGTGTTTCCTGAAGGAACAATCCCCATATGCACCGCAGTCCTGGGGCTGCTGTACTGTACAATTATTTTCCATGAGTGTGAAAGTCTTTCCTCAATGCTATAATATTTTATGAACAGTCAATGTCTTGTTCAATCTCAGGAGTCCCTCCATATGTTGCATAATTTCAGAAATATTTATATTAAAAGTTTGAAGCACTATACTGTGTTCCCTGATATTTATATATTAGCATCTTGGTCACCGATTTTCAGTTAAAAACCCCAACCCTCTCATTCACTGCCACTCTGAGGGCATAGAGCAAGCCCTGTTTCTGGATTATATACACAGTCTTTTTTGTCTCTGTTTCTCCCTTCTGTCTTCAGTATCTTCATGAGCAAAAGCAGCCCTCATTGCTTGGTTCAGGGAATAATGATTCATCATGTTCTTCCCTTTTGAAGGGCTATTTTCCTAATATGCAATTTTCCCACACTCAGTTTGATGCTCAGTTGACCCATGCAACCTTCCTCCTTTGTCTCATTTCCCACTGCCATTCCTGCCCCTTGACTCAAATCTATTGCAATCTTACACTGTTTTGTGAGAGAAGTTTTACTTTCACCTTTGCATAGTAAACTTTAGGAGGTCACAACCTTTCCTAGCTCTAGTGGTTATGCTCACTGCTGACTATTTTGTTGACACAGTTGAATGATGATTAGGGACGGGAAAGAATGAACAGCTGCTGAGTGACATTTCTGAAGTCTATATCTTCCTCTGTACTAGATATTGATCTAAATTTGATGTGCATGTATTAGGATTTTATTTAACTCTACTGCAAATTGACTCAACAATCAGAGTTTGCCTCATATCATATTAAACCACAGGTAGACAAGGATCAGCTATTCAGCTTAGAGGAAGATGGACTTCCCAGATGAAGTCTCTACTATGAGAGCCAGCTGCTTGTTAGCAGGTTCCTGAAACATCATTAACTGTTGTCTCCATAATACACTAGGGATTAAAATATCACGATTCATAGGGCCTTTGAGATAGCTCAGTGCATCAAGATTTACTTGCAGATAAGCGTGACATCCTGAGCCCACCCCTGCAACATACACATAGAAATAGAAAACTGACTGCTCCAAGTTGTACTTTGACCACCATGTGGGCACCGTGGCAAGCATATGGTTCCAGAATACATACAATAAAGAACCAAATATACAAAAGAAAAACACACTGCCCATTAATTGTAAGGTCCTCTGTGAGCTGCCGCATTTATAAACTGAGATAATTTTGTTATCCTGATGAAGTACCTCAGGACGCTTATTATTACAGTTTCTATCTGTGACTTGGGGTATCAGCCTGACCTTCATGGTTATGACAAAATACAAGGAAAATTACCTGAAATGGAAGGTTTTATTGAGTCTCACTATTTCAGAAAGTTTTCAGCTGAGGAGTGGGCAAAAGTACCAAAGAATAGAGAGAATGGCTTTTGGTTTGCTTAATGGCAACCATGAAGGAGAATAAGAAAGGGAGAAACCCAACACAATATACAACATTCAAAGGGAAAGTCTCCGTGGACCTTCTTTATCCCACCATGCTGCATGTCCCTCAGATGCCATCATATTATAAAACTATCAAGAAGATATGAAGCCAACAAATCCACGATTGGGTGAACGTGCTAATGATCTAGTCAGCCCTCATGTCTGCCAATTAAGTCTGCAATACTGGAGTTTCGGTAGACACCACAAATTCAAACCCAAACACTAGTATGCTATTCCTTTCAGTCTGCGGATAGTTAAGGTTAGATGAAAAAAGCCTCTATGGTGGCTCAAAAGGATGATATTCAACAGCTTAATCTGCTTGTAGCAGAAAATGCTACCACAGTAGGGTAAAGTAGGTTTATTGTCTGCTACAAGAGGCTGAAGGGTAGGCAGCTGGGGACAATAACAAAGAAGATTCTCTGCAATTTTCTACCTCAGCTTGAGGGTCCTCGGCAGGAAGGGCAAACAGAAAAGTGACAGATAAACCTTGGCTTGGAAGTACTGTGGTTCAGAAGCAGCCATTCCTCACCAAGAGGGAAGCAGGAGAAGAAACTCTTAGCCTCCATGGCTACCTCTTGTGGACAACAGTTCCTGGTAGAGCAGTACAGCTGGCCAAAGGTAACGTCCATGATGAGTCTTAGAGAGCTGTGTCGACAACGCCACCTCAAGGACCACCCAGCTCTTAATTTTTCCTCCCCTGTGACTAACATGCCAGTCCAGAATCATCTGGACAATTCTCTGAGAAGAACATTGTTTCCTTTTAGACAGAGTGTGAACTTCAGAAGGGTGGAGGAAAAATCAGAGTATTTGTGACCTGATGTGAAGAAGGCATGATTAGAGAAATCACATGCTTTTCATATTTGGATGACACATGCACATCTGCATTAATTTTTGAACCTTGAAATAAGAATTTGAAAAGAAAGAGAAAAATTATTTTCCTTTCATAAGGCTTCCGAGAAAAAAGTCTTTTCTCATTTGTTAAAATAGAAAGGAGCTAATAAGCTACAATAAGAATGCATTGCCCCTTTCATTGGCCTTTCAACTTCCTGTTGAAAAAGCAGGAAATAGACATTTTATGTTTTAAATCTCCATTCTCTTCTCTCCTGACACACACACTTTCTTCATTATTTTTAATTGTTTGAAGAAATTTATTTGGGAGCTAGAGAATATGAGAGTGTAATGCTAACATTAAAATGGTACACAATAAGATGTTAAGAAAATATCACTATTTTGTAGCATTGGTGATAGACAATATGATGTGAAAATGACAAGGAAAATTAGATATGCAAGCAGAAAGTAAAAATTATACAATGCAAGCTTCCTGTTACCTTTCTTTAGAAAGCATATATATTCATCTTATAGATTTTCCTACTTCATTCTAAAAGCTATGTGTGATTCATTTCTATTTTAATACATTTTAAATTAAAATATAGTAATATAACTTTATCCCTTCTCTTTCCCGTCTCCAGCCCTCACATGTTTCTTTCCTCTGACTTTTTCCATGACCCTCTCTCTAATGATGATAGCTTCTTCTTTCATGATTACTTTTGCTTTACACATACACACATACAAATACATATGTGCATTGATATATTATTACAATCTGCCTAGTCTTTTCGTTATTTGTGTCTATGTGGTTTCAGGAATGACCACTTTGTATGGGGTAATGAGTGAGATGGTTTGTCTCTGAGACAGGCTAATTCTCTTTCCCTGAGTAATCATCAGTTGCCCACCGTCTCTTGTCCAGGGTGTGATAGCTTGAGATTTTCTTTCCCCTTTCGCATTAGCATGACTGTTGATATTGCCATGGTTCAGATTTTCTTTATGCAGCCATATTTATGAGACTGTTTCACAGCAGACTGCATGGTGTTCTGGGTCTTACAGTCATTTCATTCCCTCTTAGCTGATGTTCCCTGAACTATAGACAGAGGGTTGTGATATACACGTACCCATCGGGACCTAAATGTGAGATTTGTGATGGTCTCTGATTGTCAAAAAGAGATTTTTCTTTGAAGGAGGTGATAGCTACAAGTATCTATGTATATAAGGATGAGATATATAATGTAGTTAGAAATTATGCTGATCTAGCAAAGTGGTCATACAAGATTCTCTTCTAAGATACTTGACCTAACTAGCCCAAGAAAATTGTCTAGGTTTTAAGTACCTGGCATGGTTTCTCTTCTGTTGGGTGGTCCTTAAGTCCAATTAGACCACTGTTTGTTTCCACTAATACATTAATTCCATTTACTGCATCTTTCCTGATATCTTATCATGCTGGTCATTGTGACTTATGGGTGTCACAGCTAGATAGGAATATTAATTGCTTCCTTCTCTTGGCAGAAGGCTTTCAAGTTATCTATGGATTGAATCAGCTGAGTCCTATATTTTATTTCACATGTTTAGAATATTCAACAGATTATACCAGGGAGTAAAGATAAATCTCTCTAGTAGATAAATTCTCCATACTTCACATCACTGTGTTGCTTCCCAGGGCTGGAGTATGTCTCTCCTCCGATCATGAGGGATAGAATGCTCAGAAGGATGACCTCATCTGGAGGAGAGATATAAGGAAGCAGAAAGGAGTGGGTGGTTAAACTTCATAGTAGAAAAATGTGATAGTGTGCCCTGGAGAAGGGAGCCCGTGCTGACACTGATATTTCTCATCAGTCCATAGCATGAACTCTGGGTAGGCTGTAGGCAGAGCGATATGATGAAGCAGCAACATTCTCCCAGACCCCTAAACCAGCCTAATCCTGGAAAAAAAAAGGTTAGACAGCATCCCCAGAAAAAGAGCACCAAATGACTGATCTCAAAATACCCTACACCAACACTCTTCAATGTACACATGGTAGTTGGGGGACAAATTTCAGAATAGGGTTTCATTCTTCTACAATGTGGGTACCAAGGATTGAACTCAAGTAGACTTGAAAGCAACCACCTTTACCAAGAGAGCCATCACTTGAACATTTGCATTTTCATTTTAATGATGTTAACACTTTATTTAGTTGTTAATGTCGCATTTGAACTTCACCCCAAAACCAGATTGATATGATTTTCTATTTGTCTGTCCACAAGATTTGTAGTTTTCTTTTTATACATTTGTGGTCAATATTTAGTTAATTTTCATGAGGAGTGAGTCTTTGCTTGTTTTGAATATAGATGTTTGATTAGTGTAGTATCACCCATTGAAAAGACTGTCTCTTCTGTTCTGAATTGTTTCTGCCTAATGCTAAACATTTCTTAAATGCTTTTGTCTATCAAAATCTTAGTTCTCTATTTTATCCCACTTATTTTGTACATTCGTTAACGAACACCATGCTGTCTTGATTCCATCAATTCTATAGTAAACATTGAAATGATTAGTGTCTGTCAGTCCTCAGACTTTGGTAGTAATATATTGCTTGCTGAAATCTTTGTTGTATGTATGAAATCCACAACCACATTGCCTATAGCTACAAAGCAACTTGCCATCATATTGAATCTACATATCAGTGTGGAAAAATGGGTATCTTAACAATAGCAAGTCTTCTATGCACGAGAATAAGATATCTCTGATATCTTTCATCATTTCCTCACAGTATTGTACATATACATTACATCTCTATTCTGTTAGATTCATATTAAAGAATTTCACTTAATCAGAAATAGCAAGTTTTATTTAATTTAGGCTCCAAATATTTGTCTGCGGATAACAGTATGCTATGGACTTTTACTAACTTTGTATCCTGTAGGCTTGCTACATGAACTTGTGACTCAGCCAAGCACTTCACAGCTGTGTCTGTGGAATTAAATGGTCCAGGCCCAATCTTCAAATTCTGTTTTCTGAGATACCCATTGGTTTTCACCCTGTTCATGTCTTTCTTGCTGTGAGAAAAATATGGACTCTTAGCTATAATACACCAGAGAATGCAGCTTGGAGACCCTCACACTGTCATTTGCAATATCATATTCTTGTGTTTCCCTAGACATGTGTATCTTAGCAGTGTTATCCTTGAGTTACCTCTATGCAGTGTTCAATCCTGAGAAGCATGATTAATTAGCACATGTCACAATTATCACAATTATTGCAGTTATAAATAAATTATATACACATGCATACAGATTCAACCAGACTGAGATCAACAATTCAAGTTTTCCTTTAAAGGATTTTATGCATTTTCTCATTTAGTTTTTACTTACCTTTTTTCCATTTTACAAGGAACTTCAGCAAAAGGATTTTTGACACCAGAAAAGTACTTCCTGACACTCTCTGAATTATTCCTGCCCTTTGATTAGAAACACGGTACATCAGGGGGTGGACAGAATTCATTTGAGAAAAAAAAAAAGAAGTCAGTTGCTGTCCATGTCGAGCTGAGGAAACTCATGCAAGCACATACACACACTAAAGCAATTAGCACTTTTGAGGAGCTCAAATAAGAAAAGAATATACAGTGGGAGTCACTACCTGTCACGTGTCCTGTGAGATGCTAGGAATACTTCTAAGATGAGGCCTGTAACGAGTTTTTCTCTATCCTGTTGGCCAGCTCCCAAATAATGCATGACATGGAGTCATTTTTATTAATAATGAAAGCAGTCCACCTAGGTCAGACATTAAAGCATGAGATCTTTAATCTTAGGATTGTGGCTTTGAGCTTCCATGTATGGTACCATGTATAGCGAGTCTTTCTCTGTCCCATCAGCCAGATCCAAATTAATGACACAGAGACTTCTTATTAATTATGAAAACTTGGCCTTAGCTTAGGCTTGTTTCTAACTATCTCTTATAACTTAAACCAACTTATTACTATTAATCTACATGCTGTCACATGGTTCATGGTTTTTACCTCTCGGCCTGCATGTCCTGCTTCCTCTTTGTCTGGCTGGTGACTTCCCCTTTCTTCTTCCCAGAGCTCTCTTTGTCCAGATGTACCTTCTATACCTAATGCCTAGTTATTGGCTATTTAGCTTTTTATTAAACCAATCACAGTGACTTATCATTACACAATGTAAACAAATGTCTCACAACAAGGCCCAGGCTTAGATTTGCAAAAGCTGTAAACTGTACACTGCCCTTGCCAGGAGGTCTCACTAAAACTGAGTTTATGGTTATAATGATGTTTTTGCTTACATTTCTGGACTTTAGAGAGATGCAGCCTTAGTATATCTGGATGTGGTATAAGTATGAGGGTATTGAATTTTTTATGTCAGAACCATCATAGGTATATCTAGCAGGCACAATAAAAAAGTATTATGCCAGCCATGATACTAATGTGTATCTGATAGACCTTATTGCACTGGTGGCCTCTCTGACCAGTTCGATTACTTCACTTCTAGACCTAATAAGAAACTATATATTTAAATTTTTATGTTTAGAAAGCAAAGAAAACCAGTCTACAAATCACAATCCCAGAGAACCTAGGCAACAATAAAGACCCTAAGAGAAACATGCATAGATCTAATCTACATAGAAAGTAGAAAAAGACAGATCTCCTGAGTAAATTGGGAGCATACGAACCTTGAGAGAGGGTTAAAGGTAAGGGGAGAGGCAGGGAGGGGAGCATAGGATGTTATATGAACATGTAGTTAGGTTTGGAACATCATCATCCAAGATATTTTTGTGTGGTTTTAGCAGGGTGTTCATTCCTCACATCTAGGTAACTGGGCTTTCTGTACAAATGAGTGGCCCAAGATAGACAGGACGCACACAATCTACAGTGCTTTCATGATCTAGTGCCAAAGTCACAAGTCTGTATTAATACACAGATTAACTGGAATAAGTCATTAGTGTTTGGTCACACTGTAGGGCTGGAGAATGACTTCGGCATCTTAAATGGGAGATGATAATGTATAGAACTAATTTCATACCACTATAGAATGGCAGTAGTTGTGTGACTTTGAATCATTTAATCTGAGCATCAGTTTCTCCCACAAGTTAAGGTAACAAAATCCACCTTAAAGAATTCTTGATATCTATTCACTGGAAGCTGGGTGTTTGTCCAAGTACATTCTTTCAGAGAAGGAAACACGAAATCTTCAACTGCAGTGGGTGTGATGCTCAAAGATTTTGCTGTAGACACAGAGAGCAATAATTTCCAATGGAAAAAGTTTAATTGCCAATGGATGGTAGCAAATTACTGCTTTCAGTGACCGGATCCAAATGCATAGATTTCATTTGTGTTTTATTCTTTGTCTTTCTTACTTTGTCCCCATATGTCAGGAAGCTGGGGATAGGAAGCTAGTGTGAGGCTCAGGCATCCCCTGCAGATTTGTGAGCTGACAGGGGCTGAGGTTCTTGGCTTCACAGAGCCCTCCTCCCTGTTTTCTTTCCTGCCTTGCTGTCTCCACTTGCAGCATGGGGCCACACCCCAGGCAGACAGGAGGCAAAGGACACAAACTGTTTGCTGACTGTGCTCCGTTTTGTACAGAATCTTTGTAATTTAATATAATTTTAGACGTAAGGAGAAGTTATAAAAGTAATAATGATTTCCCATAAACTCCACTCTTCATTTAATGCTAACATCTTCTGTAACTCCAGTATATTCACTGAAATCAGAAAAACAAGCACTTATATTACTTCTTTATCTATCTGCTCCATCACTATAACTAAAAATTAGAACTAATAGCAGTGATTATTTTAATAATATCTTTAATAATTAGTACAAATGAAAAATAACACTATACCATAATTACAGTGTGCAATCATGTAACATATCAATAATATTACCTTTGCTCTTCATCTGTTTGTTATTATTAGTTATACTAACTCATGTGTACTTAAACTTTTCATTTTTTCATATATTTCTTCTTTTTATTTTTACTGCAGGATCAATTGTCTACTGGTTGCTTACTCATTCCTTACCTCTTGTGACTCTGAAATATTTGAATATTTCTAGTCTGTTTATGTTGAAATGTGCCTCGAAGTGGATATGCCAATGGTTAGATTTAAATCATGTGATATTGCCCAAATGGTACTAAGGTAACACTGTGAATTACTCATTATATGATATCATGGATTCAGGAGAGAAAAAAAATGATTATTTGGTTTTGACAGCTTTGACCATGTTTGACCATGTCTTTAAGGGAGAACTTTTCATTGTACAATTTCCAAGTTTCTTTGGTCTACTCTGATTTAGATTATGCATTCGTCCACCAATTTTACTACAATAACTGCCCTTACCTACCGTGGCTGCTTCTACATTGTTTAAGTTGATTTTTTTATAGCAATCGATACAATAAGCACAAAGATAAATTCACGGCTTATTATTGAAAGGTGACTGTGTGGTCAAAATATTTTTAAGGTAGATGGAGTTATTTGGTTTGATCCATGAGAACAAGGATCCTGTGAGCTATTTAGATATCTGGTCAGCAGCTAAATGTATTTGCCACAGGAAAAATCTACACATAGGTGGAGAACTCAGAGAACAGAGCAAAGCACTGTACTAAATTCCCTTTGCAGACACAGAACATCTCGCTACGAAAGACAGAGTTGCCCCAGACAGTTTTAAAACCACAGAGAGATAAATGAACATTTATCATGACTTTGCCACTGAGCAAGCTGGAGCTTGTTCCTGGGAAGAAAATCTGATTCGATTTTCCTTAATATTGTCACATTCTTTAAAAACTCAGGTTAAGAATGTTTCCATCGCTCACTAGAAGATGTATTTAGATAGAGGAAGTGGTGTGCGAATTGATACCATGTGGCAGCTGTCCAACAAAGTCGGTCAGCACTTCAGGGACTCCAAGACAACAGAGAGCGTTGGATGTCTGCGTGGTTTGCCAGCGTGCGAAGGAAATAACCAAGCGGCATCAACAAAGAGTATTTAAACAACCCAATCCAGTTGTCAAAAGGTTATGCACAGCGGAGAGCTGGTGGCGCTAATTCTTCGTGGCTTAGCACCACAGTCATTTCCTAAAATAGACAAGACCTGCGCTAAGGGTTGCGTCTATATTCTACACTCCAGATCAGACATTTAGCTCTGTCTTTGAACCTGTAAAGTGCTTTCCATTAGGGTACTGGTGAGATTGAGTCATTAGAGGGTGAGTCACTTACAGGACCATGTTCTGATTAGACCTTAGGAGGGAGGCATAGGGACCTGCACTCATACTGCTGGCGACGGTGGGGCATTGACTCTAAACCTGCTATGAACAGCATTCCTGACACCCACCAATAACAGGACAGAGTACTTCTGAAGTCTAAGGATCATGGCCACAACCAGCCTTTGTCCTCTTCTACACAATGTTCCTTGTGTTTCCTTCAATGAATCAGGATCTTACAAACAAGATGTGTTATCTTTCCTGGCTAGTTGAGGTCAGAACATGCAACCCCATAATGAAATATCTGTATGTAGGAACCAAGCATATCACCTCTTATACAGACCCATATATAGGGCTTGTCATAAGGTGTGACAAGGCCCAGGACAGGCAAAACAGAGAACTGGATGCCACTGTGTGTTTTACTTTCCAAGTCCACTGAATTTGACATGGAAGACTGAGAAATCCATCAAGCTTTAATTAAATTTTACTAAGAAAAGTAATTAATAACCATAATGTTTAGCATATTTAAGTATAATATAACTGATCTAGTTCATAGATTTTATAAATACTATATATTTTTAAGATGTATTTATTTATTAAGTATACAGTGGTATTTATTAAGTATACAGTGGTTTGCCTGCCTGTGGGCCAGAGGAGGGCACCAGATCTCATTACAGATGGTGAGCCACCATATGGTTGCTGGGAATTGAACTCAGGACCTTTGGAAGAGCAAGCAGTGCTCTTAACCACTGAGCCATCTCTCCAGCCCCATATATACTATATTTTAATAAGATAAAACATACATAAAATATACACAAATAAGCTTAGAATTTTGTCATTGCATTGTTTTAAATACATAACTCAGTCATATGAATTATTCTTAAAATATTGTACAACCATCACCTCAATCTATTTCTAGACTGTTTAATAATTCCAAATAAAATCTCTATTCCTATATGAAACAGTGCCTCCCCATCTTTCCTTTCACAGCTCTTGGAAAGAAGGCTTCTATTTTATGTCCTTGTGAATGTGTCTCTTCTATGACAGACACCTCATAGAAATGGTATTAAGCAGCATTTTTCCTTTGGTATCTGGTTTATTTCATGGAATGTGTTCATTTTTAAGGTTCATCTGTGTTGTAGCTTATAACTTCATCTATTTTCACACTTGAAAACATTACTTCTGACATTCATTCTTCTCGATTCATCAACTGGTGGATATTTGGGCTGCGTCCACATTTTAGCTATTGTGAGTGATGTTGCCAGGAATACTGGTGCTCACTATGTGAATTTGTTTCAATAGGGCATGTACTTAAGACTGCAGCTGATGGCTCACGGGGAAATGATTTGTTTAATTTTTCAAGGACCTGTCAAGCTGCTGTTCCTTGGTTTTAGCTAATATTTACATGTGTGGTGTAGGAGCTTCTACTGTATCCATGGTGCTTGGCCGTGTTAAGGGTTAGGCTGGACGGCAACCTTAAAGGTCTACAGATATAGAATGGTTGTCTTCCTTAGAAATGTTATCACTTCCTTTTTCATGGTTTCCCACATTTTATCAATGAGAAATATGGGTACAACTTTGTAAACTTTTGTGCTTTCCAAAATTGAGGGACAGACAGACAGACAGACAGACACACACACACACACACATACACACACACACACACACACACACAGAGAGAGAGAGAGAGAGAGAGAGAGAGAGAGAGAGAGAGAGAGAGAGAGAGAGAGAGAGAGAGAGAGAGACTTAAAGTCAAGGTGTTTTGTGGTTAAAAAGAAAACCTGGCTGGGATCAGGTAGCTGGTAGTTGTCTGCATTGCATTAACGTTGCTTGTGTATAATTTATGTCTTTAAAACTTTTAAAGTCCATGTTTGTATTTTATCTATCTTATTGGTTTTTAGCATACTCTTTGGACATCAAAGAACTCAGTTACTCTCCACGGCTTTATGGAATTATTTGTCCTAAATAACGTATCTTAAAATGAGACCTTTAAGACAAACTCCCCTGAGTAAATTGGGAGCATGGGGACCTTGGGAGAGGGTTGAAGAGGAGGGGAGAGGCAGGGGGAAACAGAGAAAAATTTAGAGCTCAATAAAAATCAATTAAAAAATGATACCCTGAAAACCATGCATGAAGAAGAAAAGTAGAAATTTAATGAAGGAATAAGAGAGCTTCAAGAGTGGCAAGACCCAGTTCCGTCTGTTTGGTACAGCCTGGCTTTCGATTTCTTTGAAGCACACACAATATTCGGAACCCTAACAACCCATATTCTTAAAATTTTAAGCTGGAATCTAGCATGAGCAAAGTGACATCTCATTTGAGTTTGAGAACAGAAAAAAAACTCTAAATGCCTGGAGGGAAAACTATAGTCAGAATGTCTCTTCATTCTGGCTTCTGACCTTTCCCAATATTCATTTCTTTCCACACAGGTCTTAAAAGAGCCTGTGGCTATAAGGATGGAGATCTTTGGTATTGCTTAGTATGGTTTATGTCAAGATTCTGCCCTTGTCAAAGTACCCAAGTGTGTTGGTGACAGCCAGAAAGGGATGAAGGTTCAAAAGTAATTTCAGCTTTCTTAAATTTTTGTTCCTCCAAACCAAATGGAAGCACTTCCCCCCTACTACTATGAAAACATATTTCATTAAAGTTATACTTTTCATATTAAATAATTTCTACATATAGTTCCCATCTTTAATTTTTTAATGCCTTGTATTTTACACTCCCTGTGTTAACCTTTTTGCTCTATGAAACTCTGACTCTACTATCTAAAATTTAAACAACTTAATTTCCTTAGTTTAATTTTTTGTGTTTATAGGTCTTCAAATAGCTCTCAGATTCACCTCATCAGTAGGCTAGACCTCTTATGTGAACTCTGTAGATAAAGGATTGAAGAATAGAAGATACTAAATGACTTTCTCATACCTACATCAGAAATATTGATGAGGATCATTTCAGTTCATAGATTCTTATGTGCTTTCTTAGGAAACATTAGAACCTTCTTGTGCGGAGAGCACAACACAGGGATCCTACGTGGAGTTTGGGCTTCTGAGTGTCTCGTAGAGTTCATATCAAGTTTGGGGAACTTCTGAAAGGTTTGTGTGGTGATATTTTGTTTATGAGCTAACAAATAAAGCTTGCCTGAAGATCAGAGAGCCAAGGTAGCCACTCTGTTCAGCCCTACACCCCAGGCAGTGGTGGCACACACCTTTAATTCCAGCAGCCAGGCTAGTTAGCCATAGAGTTCAAGCAGTGGTGGTGCACGCCTTTCATACTAGCATTTGAGAGGACTATAAGGTGGTATGAGACAGGAAATCGCTCTCTTTTCAGTCTGAAGGTTTTGTAGCGGTAAGAGCTCAGTAGTGGCTTGGCTGCTTTGCTTTTCTAATCTTTACCTTTAACCCCAATATGTGTCTCTGGGTTTTTATTATTCATGCTACAGCTTGAATTCAACAAGTAAGATTTATGATGATGATGATGATGATGATGATAGTCTTCACAAAGTGAAAACCTATGAAGCTCCCATTTAAAAGGTTTTGAAGAACAGGGGAAGTACCATCTCTTTAGTGCTGTAAAGGCTGTTAGTGTTTTGTTGGCATTGTTCACCATTCTTACTTTGGGATTACAAAATACTTAGAAGTCACAGATAAAGGAATGAGAGTCTCAAGTTTCTGAAAATACTATATAGTATTTCTCCAATCTTTGATAGATTACAAGATATTTCTTGTTGTTCTCTTGGTAAGGAGCTGTGGTGCCTTAAACAATTTGGATGAGCAGTCTGAGGTCAGTATTACACTTAGATGAGCTCCTTGCTGTCCTGCTGCTACGTCATCACCAGCCTTCACCAGCATCCAGTGGCAGTTTGGTGTGGGTGTGTGGATGCTGCTTCAGTACTTTGTTCTTTCCCTACTGTAAGGATCTTGAGGGTAAAGAATAATGAAGAAATTGTTAAGCTGACTTTGATTCTGATATCAATCTGTGTCTTGGCATTAGCAATAGTTAATATTTCAATAGTATTAGAAAAGACCCAAACATAGGAATTTATAATGAAAAGAGTCTGTCTACTTTAGCTTGCAGTCTGGAGACTGAAAGTCCATAAAGCTTAACTTTGGTGAGGCCTTTGTGGAATAACTTCATTATTTCATCGTGGATGGCATTTTAATGTCAGGAATGTATTCAATGGAAGGAGATCACCTAAGATCTGAAGCTAGAATGGGGGTGGAGCCAGTCTTGCAAACTTCTCTACTGCCTAAACGTCCCCCGCACCTCAGTACCAGGACACTCGCAAGCATTTCCCACCCATGGGTCCTTGAAGGACACACTATTTGCCAATCATTCACTGTGCTTTTATGGGTGACCCTTAAGAAGAGGACAGGCAGCATAGCAACTGATTTCACAGAAAAGGGAGACTCAAGTTTTAGCTATCTATCAACAGTTAACCAGGAAAGTTTGATATTAGACTTAACATTTGTCTTTCTACTGGATTTATTTTTAGAACATTTATTGAGAGAAAGCCAAACCTTAATAATTATACCAAGAAACTGAAAGCTGTCTTTATTAGAAGTATGACAATGAAGGCATTAACAGAACTAAAGAAACTTCACCGTAGGCTCCCCCTTTATTTCCTGTATGTCTTTCATACCAGCTACTTCAATATTATACGTGTAAATTGCATAAACATATACTGCCTCATACTGAAACATACATGACCAAGTCTGAAAAACCTAAATTTATAACATCTCTATTTAAGTGACAACACTGGAGAGAACTAAACTAATGAAAATATCACTTGAGTGATGTCCTGGAAACTGTGGCTCCAATCTAGTGGAAGAAGCCATAGCCCTTAACTAATCTACAATTATTTCTTCTTTTGCCCTTATAGGGTTCCATACCACAGAAGCATTAAGAATCTCAAAAACATGAAAGCGTAAGTCATATACTTCATACCGTGTTGATACTTCAATCCTCCCGTAGTGCAATAGCGTTACTCGACTTTGCTATGTCCACCTGTCCTTCTGTGTCCCCCAAAGCATCCTCATTCTTGCCACAGATGTTCCTTGTTCTACGTTACTTGACTCTCCCTTACTGCTTTGGCCATATTCATCGGTAGGTTTTGAAGTCAAAATTTTTGTACATATCGTCTTTCTCCTTAACCCTTTTTCTCTTAATGTTTTGTAACAAGCACAGACATTCTAATGGTATGAGAAGTCAACCTGTTTGATTGCTTTCACTTTTCCCACCTGGTATAACCCATAGTCAGTGTTCACAGTGAGGAGAGGATGAGGAGCTCTTCACAACATTCTCAATGCTTTACCAATGGATTAAAAAAGAACAGAAAGCAACACCAAGATTACAGGAATTCCTAAACAAGAGTCTTGCCATTGTATCTACTTACTGAGAGGTTTCTTTGATAGTGCTTTTAGACTTTCTAACTATGGACCTATCTATCATATATTTAATCATATATCTACTAATTATACTTATCTATCGCCTATCTGCTAATCAATTGTCCACTTGCTTATCTATGATCAACAATCTACCTATATATTAGTCCATTATGTCTATCAACTATCCTGTTATAGATATCAACTATATCTGTTATAGATCTACATATCTATTATCCATCATTTATTTGGTTATCATCTATAAACTTACATTTGTCTACCTATGTTATATTGCCTGTATAGACCACTTGTTTATTTATCTATATCTATCATTTATTTATCTATTTACCTGCTATCTACCTAATGGTTTACCTAACTATAAGTTTATTAACTATCATATACCTACTTACCTATTACTTCTCCATCTCTGTCTACAACCAATAAATCTCTGTCAACTATCAACTTATTTATTCCCATCTATATATCAACTAACTGTCAATATTATACTAACCTAACTGATTCTTCAACTGATTGTAAAGAAGATGGTTGAAAGACCATTAACAAAGTCCCAGTCAGCTCTGCTGGAACATGCTGTTAGAGTCAAAGAGTCATCAGAGGAAAGTCACAGCTAAGAACCATAATTATGTGAAACTCCATGCCTGTCAACTGTGTAAGCTGCATAGATCCTGAGATGTGTGTCCCTCCCTCTAAATGCCTTTAGAGGAGGGTAATGTCTTCAAAGTGGAGGCTTTCTAGTGAAGTTTTAGCGAACATTCTTGAACAAGATGAGATTTTCTAACAAGCAGAAAACCAGCCATTAGAGTTTGTGCTATGTAAACCCAAATATCAAACCTCATAATTTAGATACTTTACCTTTTTATAATGTTTGTCATAATTTTTTGAGTACATCCTAAAGTAAATTTTATTGGGCAATACCATAAATCAGGCTACACACACTGTTTTGAACTTTATATCACAACTTCCCAATATCTGGAAAGGCAGAACTATACTCACATGCATAAATTATATATACACATTGTCTAAAAGGAAGTCCCACAAACTGATAAAATTATGCAAAACAAACGCTAATATTTGGTGCTTTTCATTATTATAGCACAAGTTAAAATATATGAAAATGAAGCTGAATATGCTAAGATCTCTCACTCTGCCCTTCCTTCCCTCCCCCCCTCCAGTGTCCAAGTGTGTGCATGCAGAGGTCATGGGACAGCTTTGGTTGCCCTTCCTTGGATGGTGTTAACCTTGTTTTTTGAGATAGATTCTCTCAATAGCCTGGAACAATAGCTCATGCTGGAATGCAAGCGCATTATTGACTGACCATCATCCTTATATTAAGATGTTTATGAAGCACACAGAAAACATTTTGGTTACTAGAAGGGTCTAGGGAAAGAAGAAACAGTTACTCACTTTTTTGCCCAAATAACATGAATTTAGACACAGATTATCACAATGATTTATTTTATATTTATTTAGTGATTGGTGAACAAAAATCCAGGGCAATTAAATTTCCTAATTGTAATATAGGGTATTTTTGCTTTATTTAAATTTTTATTATAAATATAGTTGGCATTGGCTGTTTTTCAGATAATTTGCATGCTCAAAGACCATCTGTTACAGAAAGTTCTTCTAATAAGACATTTATCATTGTCTTACCTTCTCTCTATTTATCCTTGCTATTAACTGCTGTAATATTATAAAATTTTAACTCTCCTAGTTTACTTTCTTCCTGCTGTAAATTTTGGGAAGTCATATTTTTAAATATGTATTCTAACCACACAGCAGAAATTGGTAAGGGTGATTTTAGAAAGAAATTTTATAATTTCTCCAGGCAATACACTCTGCTTTTCTGAACGCACTGTTTCAGATGCGAATGAGCCAGTAGACAGCACCCACTTGCCTGTCTGATTTGCTTGATCAAGGTAGATGCTACTAGCACCATGGGAACTGCACATTGAACAGAGGAACTAAATGCAGGAGAGGGATTCCAGAGTCAGTAGAGTGACCCATGCACAATTCCCTTCACTCTTGTTTCTTTATGTATTATTTCCAGAGTTTAGTCTAGACTGAGAAAATAGAAACTACATGAATTGTTTCCTTAGGTTTGAAAATTTCAGTATGCCCTCACTCTAACCAAAGTAGTATTAAAATGATTGTACATGGGCTAGTATTTTTGCTGTAATTACTCATATTATTGCATTATTTACAAAGAAAACAGAATTTGTGAGAAAACAATATACAAATCTAACTTTTTACATTTGCATTTATACAGCATTTCTTAGAGTGTTATGTTTTAGTAGGTACACAGGGAAAACCATTGAAGTACTACAATCTTCACACTAAGTCGCTGAAGTCTCATGGTGTACTGTGAACAGACTTTACAAACATATGATATCTGTTAAACAGTGACTTGCCATAGAGTAACCACATGTATCATATTGATTACAGTTGCCCGAAATATCCTTACAGTTTAGTTGGCTCGGGCTGAACAAGAAGAGGGCGCTGGCAGTAGTAGTCATGCTTCCTGACACTCTTTGAGTTTGGTTGGAAACACTTTGCTAGAGCATGGGGTTGTGGGTGAAACATGTTTACTCTTGAAACCACAGGGGAGTTTTGTGCTATAATTATTAATGTGGAGTTATTGTCTGAGTACCTTTAACCCTTCTAGTGCCCTATCCTCTGTCAGTTCCCTTTGAGAAAACCCATTTCTCCAATTTGGTTTAGAAGGAGTCACTGTAAAACACAGCTATCATGGACGTATTGAACTCTGAGCAAGTTCACTGCTTCTTGTTTTCAGGTGTCTCCCTTCATTTCCTGTCATCAGCTCCTCTGCCAGGATTTAGATTTTTCTCTTCCATTTTTAGACTTGGTAAGATATCTGATGATCAAAACACAAAGGGTTGTCATTGTACCGTGATGTAGTGTGGAGCTTCATCTATGGTATGTGCCACATAGAATATTTTATTTCCAGCTGACGATAATTATTTCTTAGAGTAAGAAAGAAGAAATAGGGAAATGGTGACACAAATAGACAGCAGTGAATTAAGAATTCACAGCAGAATGTTCAAATTAAAGCCAATGTTTCCATGCCCAATTACCTAATTTGCAATTGCAACTATACACTACACTTGATTATTCCCTTCAATGCTCTCCTTCCTCTCCTTCCACTCCTTTTTAGGTTTTGTACGCGAGCCTCATGATAAATGCAGAAGGCCCGGCTGTTTCTTTCCTAGTGTTCTCTACTTCCAGGTCCTATCAAGGGCACATGAAACAATGAATGAAGCCTGTGATTGGCATGGGGAGTGCTTGTATTTTCATACTGTTCTTCAAGGTGTGTCATGGGAACCACTACGTCAAGCCTAAGCAAAGCCATAAATACTGTGCTCAGAGATAAGTTAAAGGCAAATAACACACAGACACACACACACACACACACACACACACACACACACACACACACACACAGAGAGAGGGGGTGTAGGGAGAACATGCTTTCTCTATCATTTAAAAAATGTAGATGTTTCAGGAATGACCTAAAGAAATAAAGAGTGGTATCATAGTAAGTAGAAATTAGACATCTGGAGGCATCCTTGCCCAAATATTTTCACTTAAACATAAAAAGTGTTAATACTCATGAATTGGATGATGGAAGTAATCTGATATTTAAACCTTTAGCCCAAGGTGTACCATCCCTAGGTATCTGAAGTGACAACCTGCGTTTCCAAGGATTTCTCAGTGTGGTTCATGAATTGACTTGATGAGGGTCAGTTGAAATGGTGGATAAAAACACAAAATTAAAGCAAACTAGCATCTTTTTCTTTTTCTTTTCTTTTTGTTGTGGTAAGGTATACAACAAATTCCATTACCAGAACGATTTATGTGTCCTTGAGTGATAATAAACACATCAATATTTTGTACTATTTATATAATAGATCCATAACTACTTCATCTGGAAAAATTAAAAATTATTCTCATTAAAACAAGCACTGTTTTCTACTCTTCGGCCCCAGAATAATTCTACCTTCTTCTACTGACTGTACTACCATCAGTGTTTTGTACAGAAGAATCAGACCATATTTCCTTTCCATGACTGATTAATTACATTTAACATAAGTTCCTGAATTTTATCCATGTTGTAACATATTTCAAAAGTGGTCTGATTTTAGGGATAAATGATTTTTTACTGACTATCTAAAATACCACATGTACTCATATTCACATTTTACTTTTCATTCATGTACAAATGGATAATATAGAGAACTATTTTATTATATTCAGGGATGTAACTCTCTGTCATTTAATCTTTGTTATCTATCATCTATCATCTATCTATCTATCTATCTATCTATATCTATCTATCATCTATCTATCATCTATCATCTATCTATCTATCTTTCTATCATCTATCTATCTATCATCATCATCATCTATCTATCTATCTATCATCTCTCTGCCATCTATCTATGGATATATCAATCTATCAATCATCTATCTACCTGTATATATGGATGCTGAACACATCAAATGAGGGAAAATGTGAATCAAATAATCCCAAGTTAACTCCAAATAGAGTATTCTAAGGTTTTTCTTTATTAAAAGGGAAAACTCACAGAACAGGAACAGGGGTCCAGCATTAAGGTTGTGGTGTGCAGGAAGAAGAGGCTGAGGTGGGTGGGACGGTGCCTTTTTTGTACCCTAAGTCACAACCCAACTAGATACAGCCTCTTAAAGGCCATTGGCTGAAGGAGCTTCCTCATCAATATATTATCTATATCATTGGGTCAATTCATTCATGTATATTTCCAGAAATAGGATTAATTTAATTATTTGATTCTTTGTTTCTGGAGTTGGTCAAGAAAGTTCTATACTTCTCTCTGATATGACTGTACTAATGTACTTTCCTCTCCTTAGGGGACAGGGTTACCCAGTTGATTACTTAATTCATATATTATTTATTTACTCTGTGTGTGTGTGCATAAATGTGTTTCTTCATATGTAGCACGACTCCACCCCCAGGAGTTCAGCTATTTTCCTTTCTTCTATGTTATGAATTGCTGGTTTTTTTTTTTTTTTTTTTTTTTTTTTTTTTTTTTTTTTTTTGGTTTTTTGAGACAGGGTTTCTCTGCAGCTTTTTTAGAGCCTGGCCTGGAACTAGCTCTTGTAGACCAGGCTGGCCTCGAACTCACAGAGATCCACCTGCCTTTGCCTCCCGAGTGCTGGGATTAAAGGCGTGCGCCACCACCGCCCGGCTGAATTGCTGTTTTTTGAGTATCTCTCTTGATGTTCAACTTTAAGAAGACAAGTTCAAAACATTCATTTTGTCTAATTTTTTTCTCTAGTTCTTTATGCCTGCAATTTCATAAAGAATTTGCCCGGTGGTATTTTTTTAAATCTAATATATACAGTTTTTTTTTCTTTTATTGAAAAATAGTTTTCTCACATAATATATTCTTATTTGGAGGTTCCCCTATCTCTACTCCTCCCATTTCCTCTCTACATCCCTCTCTTCCTGGATCTACTCCCTTTCTTTCTCTCAGAAAAGCAAAAACAGACTTCTAAGGGATAATAATGTAACATCATTAATAACAACTAAAATAATATGAAAATTAAACAAAAACAGTCACATCAGAATTGAGCAAAACAAGCAGAAGGAAATTAGTCAACAAGAAGGCAACAGAATCAGGGGCACCCCCATCCTCACACTCAGAAATTTCATAAAAACAGTAAACTGGAAGGCGTAATGTATACACACAGAACCTGGTGCACCGTGTACGAGTACGCTGCCTTAGGCTCCAGGAGTTCCTATGAGCTTTGATCACATTGATCCCGAAGACCTTGTTCTCATGGTGTCCTCAAACCCTTCTGTCTTACACTATTTCTGCCTTCTCTTTTTCAAGATTCCCTAAGCCACAAGGGGAGAAAATTGATGAAGACCTTCCTTTTATGGCTAAGTGTCTCATGGTCTCTTATCCGGAGTGTAATGTTTGGCTGTGGATCTCTGCATTTGTTCCCATATTCTGCAGGAGGAAACTTCTCTGATGATGACTGAGTGAGGCACTGATCTATGAGTGTAGCAGAACATCATTTGGGATAACTTTATTGCTACATTTATTTACTTTCTTACTTATTCATTTACTTATTTTTAGAACAGTCATCTTTGGTTTTACCCTTGGTCTGTGGGCTACCTAGTCTCAGGTATTGGTCACCCAATCCTTATTGGGTATGGGTTCCATCTTGTAGAGCAGGCCTTATGTCAACCCAGATATTGATTAAACCTTCATAGTTTTAGACTTTACATTTAGTTGTTTAATCCATTTTAAGTTCATTTCTTTACATCTTATTAGGTGAGAATCCAATAGCATTGTGTTTTCTCAGCAATATTTTTTGCAATTGCTGACTTCTTGGCAATGAATATTTCTAACATGCATGTCAAAATAACGTGCATATCCATGAGGAGATTATTCTGGTTACACATCGCAATCCGCTGGGCTGTTTGCTTTAATGTTGGTACCACACTGTTGGATTATCATAGATTTGCAGTGAATTCTGAAATTAGTCAGTGTGATTGCTCCAAATTAGTCTTTTTAAGTGTTGTTTTGGCTGTGAAGGATTTCCTGAGATTTTAAGAAATTTAGGATGTTTCTCTCTCTCTTAAGTCGTTGAAATTTTTACAGGAATTTCATTAAATTGGGGGATGAGTTTGGATAATGCCTTCCCCTGTTTTACGTTGATAGAACAAACTGTGTCAGCCCAGGTCACTGAGATTCATGTGGGTGGTTGTGGTGTAGGAAGAACCATCAGTATTGTGCCAGCATTTGGTGGGGTGGGATCTTCGCCTGAATCAGAATAGAAGCAGAAGTAGAAAAGGAACCAGCCACTTGCAGAAGGTACTAGACCTGTATCTTAGAGCAACCCGCTGTGGAGTGGAGTGTCATACCCCGTGATCTGCCCACTCACCACTTGGGTCCTTTCCGTTCCTTAAGATTTGGGGGGAATAACCCAGGTTTTGAATCTCTGCAGGTAACTTGTGCTTCTTAATATGATCAGTTCTTCCATTTGGCAAGTGTGTGGTGTCTTTTCTCACACTGACTCACAATCAATGTCTTCTTTGATTTGGAAGGAAATGTTCGGATTTCTGTCACAACAATCTTTTACATACTTCTTATTTTGTTTCATGATGCTATTATAAGTAAAGCTGTCCTTGGATTATTTTCCCAATTGAAGCACTTATTGCTAGTACGATATATGCAAACTCAACTGAGTTTTTGTGTTGATTTGTATCCCATCACTTTGCTGAATTTGGTTAAATTTTTTTCTTATGGAATCTTATTTTTTCCTACACATATGATCATCTGTGAAAACTGATTAAGTTTTCTGATTCTGAGAAAGACTCTTCTTGCTCACTGTCTGGCTAGGCACTCCAGACTTACGCCAAGAACTCGCCAAAATGAACATCTCTGGCCCGCTCTTGTTCTTACAGGAAACCTTCCCTTCTCCCTCCATTGTGCATAATGTTTGTTGCATGTCACCATCTGGGTTGTGTTATGGTGAAGTAATTTCCTTCATTAGTACTTCCATTGAGTGCTCCTATCAGGAAAGCATATTAAATTTTGCCAAATGATTTTTCTGCATCAATAAAGATGATTGTGTATTGTTTCCCCTTCATTCTGTTAATGTGGTATATTATATAAATTTCTTTTTTTTTGTATTGAAACGAATTTGCTTTCCAGGAATAAATTGTACTTGGTCATGGTGTATAATTTTTTTAATATGTTAGTGATTTGAGTTTGGTAGTATTTTGTTGAGGATCTTAAAAATAAATGCTATTAATTAACTTTTTATAAAATTGGTTTTTAATGATTTTCCTGTTTCAATTCCAGGAATGGCTGCTCTGTCCTTTATGGTTCATTGCTTCTGTTAAGTGTGCACTTCATTTATTGTTTTTTGTTCAGTTCATGAAACTATAAAGTTTCATTGTTGACACAAAACCTTTATTTTTTATTTTTTTGTGAGAACATATACTATATGCACACAAACATATATAATATGTATATACACACCACATATATCTTTGTACTTATGCAAACATGTATATGCCTGCATATCCCTGGGAGCATGCCAAGAACAAGAAAGACATTGATTTTTCAGCTAGGCTGTTCACACCAAGATCCCTGGGTCTGGTTGTCTCTGGTTCTCCAATGCCAGAGTTACAGAAAACCATGCCACACTATGCTTTTTTTCCTGTGGGTTCTGAGGATTCAAATTCATACCTCCTCTATGTGAAATTCACACTAAGCTAAATCCACAGATCTTCTTTCTTGTTTTACAATGTATGACATGTTCCTGTTAGAAATGCATTTGTGGTATCTAAAGAATTTATTACATCATTTATTAACACTGATATTCTCATATAGTATATTCTGATCATTTTAACCCCTGCTTTCTCCTTGTTGCCTCCCAGAACCAACCTTACTTTCCTCTCATACCACCTTAGTGTCTTCTTGTTTCTTCCTGGTGAGTTTTGACATGATATATTTTTTATTTTTTATGTTTCCTTTATTTTGTGATTTAATATTGAATCGGTCATTTGCTAAAAGCATGATTTAATTGCTGCCAATTTATAAGTTTTCCACTTTCTCTTTTTTTCCCGTATTTTGACTTTATCCTGCTGCAGAAGATATGTTGTATTACACCCAATTTGTTAAAACCATTAAACCTCAGTTTGTAGTCTGACTATGCTATATCCTGAACAATGCATTTTATGGACACTTGTATAGAGAGTTCTTTGTGTGTCCCTTGTATCTTCTTGGTTTATTGTGTTAATTCCTCTATTTTCTCTCTGCTTAGCTGATACCCATTGTGAATGACAGAATTAATGGCATTCTCACCTGCAATGCTGTACTGTGGTTGCTGATTTTTGAGTGTGTGTGTGTGTGTATATTTATAATTCTGTGCCTTCATGAGATCTACACCAGACATTTTACTAATATGCAGTTGTCGTCGTCATTCGATGTCTTATTCTTTAAAGTGGATTTTGTTTGATTTTTGGGATAATCCCTCCTGCTCTTGTTTGGGTGTGAGATCCCTAAATTCTCTTTACCTTCAAATTTCTTTTTCAAATTATTGTTTTGTGTCTTTCCTTCTGAAATCAGTCTACTTTTTTTGTAAATAAAGTATTTGAAGTACCGTAAGATCCAGGCAGCTGAACTCCTATTTTTGATTGGCAGCTCTGATCTATCTATGTATTCTGAAAAACAATAAGTCGGTTGCAGAGCTAGTCTGTGTTTATCACCTTCTCTCCTTCTTTTCCTGCATATCCCCTTCTTTCATGCTTAGTTCAATTATTAAAAAAATACTTTTTAAGCCGGGCGATGATGGCGCACGCCTTTAATCCCAGCACTCAGGAGGCAGATGCAGGTGGATCTCTGTGAGTTCGAGACCAGCCTGGTCTACAGAGCTAGTTCCAGGACAGGCTCCAAAGCCACAGAGAAACCCTGTCTTGAAAAAAAAAAAAAAAAAAAAAAAAAAAACAAAAAAAAAAAAACCACTTTTTATGTGATGTGTGTGGAGGTTTTGCCTTCATGCATGTCTGTATACTGCATACATACCTGGAATCCACAGAACTCAGTAGAGGCCATTCAGTCCCTGGTACTAGAGTTATTTATGGGTGTGAGCCCCCATGCAGGTGCTGGGGATTGAAACTGAGTCTACTGGAAGAGCAACCAGTGTTCTTAATTACTAAATCATCTCTTCGGTTGCATAATTGTTAAAATGAAATCTTTCAACTCCCATCTTGTTTCCTTTCTTGTATATTCTTTTTGTTTTCTCTTTTCGGGGTTTCCATGATAATTATATTTTAATATGTTTTCGTTGCAGGTTATAGTTTAATTGGAATGGATGCCAGTAAGACTATCCTACTATAAAGAAAACTTGTATCTTTTTCCTTTTAAAGCTTCATTCCTATCCTTTTCCGTGGCCCATGCTATAAAATTGTGTCTATGTATATCTGATGTCCCAAAATAACAACTGATAGTTCTTAAACATCTATATAGAGATTATGTAGAAAACAGAATGTGGCATTACAATCTTTGTACTAACAAATCTGTTTTAATATTTTAGTCGTATATTACATAGAATACAGAAGACAGAGTTATGTAAAGCTACAGTGATACTAGCTTTTAGACAATTCATAGCTTTCCCTTCATCTGAATCTCATTTTCTTTATATGGCTTTGAGCTGCAATCTAACATGCATTTCAACAAGGACTTAGTATTGTATTTCTTATGGGGAAATCAGGTAGTAACAATCCTACATTCTGTTTATATGTCAATGTCTTCCTTTTCCTGACCTGGAAGGACCATTATGCAAGATATGGTGTTTTTGCTTGACATCATTTTTCAGCACACTGTGTGCCTTTTGAGACTGGTGTGATTCCTGAAATTCTGAGTCTCATCATGTGGCTGCGAGAGTCAGCCTCGCCCCTTTCTCCGCAGTTTGTGACCATGTCTCCATGTTTTGCTTTTTGTTTTTATGGGTGTAGATTATCTTGGTTTTAGCCTCATGGTGACACAGTGCTTTCCCCAATTTTTTCTGAGCTTACATCCCTCTTAGACGTTTAGGTGACTTTCCTACTTTTCCTTTGTACGCGGATGCCCTTCAACCGTTTTGCTTTCAGCATCTGTCTTCAAGAGATAAATTGAAAAAGAAAAAAAAAATGAAAAAGAAGTTCACCACATTTCGAATGCCCTGGAAATCCTCTCAGCCAAGAGTTAGGGCACTGTATCAGGGAGGAAGATAAGATGGCATAGGGTTCCTCTGTGCCTATGGTCAGTGTGCTGATAAAGCTTCAGTTAGTAGCTGGAAGACAAGGATATTTTAGATAGTTAAGGAACAAAGTGTTTTCCTCTATCTTTGCTCCTGTGTTCTATGTTGTATTTCCCTCAGAGACAAGTGTTCAATACTCTGCTAAACGGTTATGAGAGAAGATGTAGGGTAGCTTCCGTTTTGATTAGATCTCGTGTTGACCAATATCAAGTCAAGTCTATGATCCAAGTCTGCTGAAATTTATGGTTGGAAGTCTTCCAACCACTTGTAGACTCCAGAGTTGCCCACGAGTTACACCTGGGAGGTTCTAACACTTAATATCTGAGTGTGGAAGCTGCTTCCTATTGCTACCAATTTTACCCTTTTCTCAGAAAATTATTTCAAACTTTTATATCTTTATATGGGAACGTTACAAAATGATCCACATCTCACATTTATCTCTATGCAACTCTTTGTCTACTCTAAGTTTCTAAGCTACAATTAACTGTCTCTGTCTTTGCCACACACAGAAGCACTGGTAATACACCTGCCTCACAGTGTAGCTCTGATGTGATTCATCTTCCAAGAGAACACAGTAAGAACAAAGGATTGTACTTAAGCTGTGAGAAGAGATGTGAATGGGTGTACTTGAGACTACTTTTGAAGGAGTGATTAGAAAAAGCATACTTTTTTGTTAAGGGTTATTATCAATATGATTGTGCCATATTTTTGCATCACAGTGACATTTACAAAGGCTGAGTATTCATAACAACCTAAAGGAATTTATTTGCTAAGAATATGGTGTATATCATACATCTTCAGATGTACTGAATGTGCATTATGTGAATTATATTTTTTGTGTATATATACATACACACACACACATGCACACACACAAACACTTACAAGTAATCTTCCCCAATGGATCAATAGAATCTCTTAGCAAGGATGAAATATTTTTTTTCCATCAAGATTTATCAGTCTTCTCTGTGCTCTTCTTGCTTCAAACCATCCTACATTGGGTTGATCTCTTCCTTGTGTTAGCATCAATATTATTATTTTCAGAAACTCTCAATTTTTTCCATTGGCAAGTGCTCAAATAAAACTTTATAAAAAATTCTTTATAGTGCTGTTGCCAATTTAGCTTCTTTCCATCCAGTGTAATTGCTATAGGGAAATTGTACAGCGGGATGCATGTCCATGTGTTTGTGAAAAATGACATTTTAAATGCTTTGTGGGGAAGAGTAACCATTCTGGATTGAATTGAATACTAAGTTGGCTTTCTGTTTGGAAAAAAATTTACATGCTAGAGTAGGTCTTGTATAAGAACATTAAACATCTCATCCTAAATTATGCACCTCAGGGGATGTTATGATAGCTGTAATTGTTTATGGGGGAAATATTCACTCGTAGAAAACTTAGGTACTGACGAGAACTTGGAAAGTATAGCAATAAATATCCAGCTGTGTCTCAGCAGGGAGATACAGTCATGTTATTGGGTCATTGGACTCTTGTTGTGACTGGAACCATCCAAATGATTTAGAATAATAGATAATAAGCAAGATAAGCATGATGAATTCATCTTACAAAATACAAATATGTCTGATATCAAATAAATCCTGGAGCTACTAACCTTGACCCTAACTAATGTATGACATACCATTTCTGCTGCAGCTAATGGAAACAGCCACTGGAGAATTCTTAATTCAATTCTCTCTCTCTAGATCTATCTACATATAAATCTATGATTGATGTATCTCTTCTACTGCCTTCCTGAAGTCCTAAAATTATACCTGTGGAGCTGCCATGCTTCCATATAGCAGATCAGTGTTCTACATATTGGTACTGATCAAATGGCACAGTTTGTCTTACCCCAACTTGGTGATTCCCTGTAAAGATCAGGGAACAATTTTTAAGAATTAGTTTTCTCTGTCCGTTATGTTAGCTTCAGAAACAGAATTCATGTAGGTGGACTTGGTGGCAAGGCAACATTACCCACTGGCCAACCTCATTGCCCCAACCACTCTTTATAGAAAATTAGGCATTTGTTTCAAGAATATGTAAAATAAAATGCAATTTTAGTAACATCTCTGAACTCAAATGCAGAAAAAAATTCTTCTAATAATTCAATGTCAGTAAAGGTTCAAGAATATGAATATCTCTATTTCTTTCTAATGATAAGAGATGATGAGGCACAAACAAGGGCCCAACATAGATGCTGATCTAAGCTGAATTCTTCCAAACCACACAGGGCTATGCAAACTCTGAAACTTGCAGGAGCAATTCTTGATTATTCTCATATGTGTTGGATGCACTCAAATAGACCTTCCTATTTCATTTATGTGATGATTAACTTACAAGCTTATGTGTAGAAATGGTGAATTTATTGTTTAATGTTTCATAATTGTTTTTCCCAGTTGTATCATATTTCCTTGTTGATGTTGAAATGGTGTTTTAAAGCAGAAGAGAGGCAAATGGTTTTAATTTAGAATATTGCTAACCCTGAAAATCAGGGAAATGTAGATACTATAACCTAATGATATCCAGGTATTTTTGATCTCCTTGTTCTTCACATTCGTGTTTGAGAAGTGGGAACAACAAATTTCCAGTCTTATTTATAGGGTGGAAACCACATAAAAATAAAAAAGGAGGCCAAGCAGTGGCTCACACCTTTAATCCCAGCACTCAGGAGGCAGAAGCAGGTGGATCTTTGTGTGTTCGAGGTCAGTCTGGTCTACAAGATCTAGTTCCAGGACATGCTCCAAAGCTACAGAGAAACCATGTCTCAGAAAAAAAATAAAAAAGACGCATAGGTTCTAAATCAAATGGAATAAATAGATGTCCCATATAAGTCAGTGACAATTGCAATATGGTAAAGGAGAGAGAGAAAATAGAAGAAATGATATTGATTAACCAACAAGAGTCCCAAATAGTCTTATAATGTACCACCTGTTAAATATTATTCAAATATACAGAACAAATCCATTTTATTTTTAAATATCGTGGCAATATTCATAATTAAAAATAAAGTGGTTGGTTAAGAGACTTAATTTACAGCAGTGATTAAAATTTCCCATGTACCATTGTGTGAGTTATGAAATGGCCATTGCTATTGTCTATATATCTAATCATCTTTATAGGAGTCATTATATTAGGAATGATGCTGATGACACTCTTATCTAAGAAATCTTCAACCCAGGCTAAATTTTATAGTCAATATTAATTTCAGTTAGGAGACAGTTGGATTTTTTTTGTTTCAAATCAGTGTTCATGTGCTTTTAACAGCTAACAGTTCCATCCATAAAACAAGATTAGACAGTCTATCATTTTAATCCTGCTGCTATTTTCTCATCTCTTTATAGATACATTTTTGAACTTCAAACAGGAACTCATGCAGCCAAGACTGGACTCAGACTCACTAGATTACCAAGAATGCCGTTGAGCCTGGGTCCTTTTTCCTCCAGCTTCTGAATGGTAGGATTACAGAGTTTGGTTTTATGGTATGCTGGGGATCAACCCGGGGCTGTATGAATTCTAGGCAAGCACTGTAACAACTTACTTAAAACCCCATTCATGGATACATATTTTTTAAACTAAATTATATGTGTGTGTGTGTGTGTGTGTGTGTGTGTGTGTGTATTCATGTGTCTAGATACACATAAAGACACATTTAAGAGGAGGAATTCACCCTGGCGGTCTGAAGAAATACATATATCAGATGTACAACTTGCCTTAAAATTATCATAAGATTGCCAAATAGTTAGGTGTACTTTAATTTCTGGGCAGGCCCAGAAACCCTCTATCATTGTTCAAGATTTTTACATATTGTTTTATTCTTCTAAGTAACTGTTAATGAGCTTAAAAATACTGCTGATAAAAGATGCCACTGTTCTTGGCCTGGGAGACAGCTTAAGCGACAATATCTGTCAAAATAACGTGGAGAAGGAGCAGTGAAGCTATGATGAGGTCATTATGGTCCCTATGGTCCTATACTCTATAGGACCAGCATTGTTCCAGGGGCCCTGTGCAGAACCTGGTAACAATGAACCTCTACTCAAGGCTGGAGACCCCTGGGCAGAATGTGTGAAGGTGACTACCAGGTCATCGGTCTGTGTCTCCAAGGAGAAAGAACAAGATTGAAGGGGAATTTAATAAGGTAACATTCCAGATAAAATTACTATGGCAGGATAAATAAGAGGACTCTAAAAGTGTTGTAAGGGGGCTGCTTGTTGGTTCCCGACTGCTGAGACCCAAAGTAATCACATAGAAACTATATTATTTAAATCGCTGCTTGACCCATAAGCTCTAGCTTCTTATTGGCTAACTCTTATATATTAATTTAACCCATCTTCATTAATCTATGTATCACCATGTGGCTATGGCTTACCAGGTAAAGTTGCTACATGGCTTTTCCCTGACTCTGCCTCCTTTCTTCCAGCATTCAGTTTAGTTTTCCCAGCCTACTTCTGTTCTGCCCTGCTCTTCTATAGGCTCAAAGCAGTTCTTTATTAATCAATGGTAATCACAGCATACAGAGGGGCACCCCACATCATATAAGCATTTAATATGTTCAGTGCCCTTAAAAAGGGGGAATAATCAGTCTTAGCTTCCTACAGACAACAGCAAATTGCCTTAATATTGGTGGCTAATTCATCAAATATTTGTAAGTGTGTAGTAGAAGATTAGGACAGTTAAAGATCAAAATGTCATCATCTTAAGCTGGTTTTCTTGTGAACCTCTGGGTACTTTTTTTTCTGCTTCTAGACTCTAGATTCTAGAGGTTCCTGTACTTGTTTGTTCTGGTTTCTCCTGCTTCTTAAAACCATCATTAGCATTGCACTCTCTTCCATATTTCTGCCTCCCTCAAGGAAGAATGCCTGATTACATTCTCAGCCTTAAACATCATAAAAGTCATCTCTTGTTTGGGAACTGGAACCTTTACATGTTTGAGAGAATCAGGTAGCAGCTGATGACAATGATCTGTCTGCCACAAAAACCATGAAAAGAACATGGCAGCTTAAACAATAAATATTGGCATTAATAAATAGATGGCTCTAAGAAATATAAAGTAACAATATAAAAATTGAAGGATCATAAAATGCTTCATAGATTGTTTTCAGACTAAAAACAATCAGGAAAGATTTACCTATAGGTAGCAGTGAACTACACACACACATGTGCATGCACAACACACACACACACACACACACACACACACACACACGAGGTCGCACATATACTACATACACACGCAAACACACAGATACAACATATGCACACACACACACACACACAGTGTATAAAAGAGCAGTTCAGATATATGAAGGGCAGATTTAGTGGCTCCAACATCTCCCAGTGAAGTTCACGATAAAGAGGATAAAGAGGATAAAGGAGAATCGGCAATTGAAAGGAGAGAAACGTTCTGTAGTTGAAGGAAAGAATGAGGTCCAGATTGAATGAGATTTTTAAGTTCTGAGAAACATGAATGAGAATTAACTCAGACAAAGCCACAACGTAATACAATTACAGAAACATTAAAAATCCACATTCTTTTGCACTTAGGCAGGCGGCAAAGCTCAGGAGATCGACTTCACAGCCTAGTGACAATAGGCAACAGCTATGTGTTCTCTGCTGGGAAAATGCTAGGAGCAGGTCTTAACTGTTCCCATTACAATCACGTTAAGTCTGTAATCTAACACATGCGCTATTTCATTCTAGCAGCCATTTCGCAATAAGCAGATATTCAACCCTTGCACGTGGAGACACATACAAATTTGTCAAGTTAGTAAGCATTTCTGATTCTTAAAAATCAGAATGTATTTTTAATTTGGAATACCTAAGAGGAAAAAAAAATTTCTGTAAAAACAAAGATTAAATTCCTCATTGACTGCACAATTATTTTAAAAAGACAATAGATAAAAATACATAAGAAACTTTGACAAAATAAAAACAAAGTAATAATTTATTTTAAAAAGCTGTAAACTTAGAAGTCAGCGTTCTGCTGTATCAATTAAGATAGAGGATATAAAGGTCACCATGTCTCTTCCTCAGCCTTCCCATGTGTACTTTTTGTGTAATCATATATTATTTTTAAGTATTTCTTCCAGTAGTCTTCTATCATAGCATGTCTGATAATATGTCTGATAATACCCATACCTACCTACCTACACACACACACACACACACACACACACACACACACACACATCACTTCTATAACAACTGAGTTGATATCAAATAGCAAAGCAAATGTTGGTACTGTATTTAAGAATAGTTGATCAAGCCATAAGAAGAGGTTCCTCCTTTCCCACTGAGTACTTGGATTTATATTTATATTTGCTGCCAAGAGAACTCCATATGAGGACATTGAAATACCATGAGCTGAGCGAACTATGCAGCATCAAATAACAAGAATATAGAAAATTTCTTCCTTAATAAAAGGAGTGTATCGTGGAACTGTGTGGGTGTTTAAAATATAATTTTCATGCAAGTTGATTGTTTTAAGATGAATTGCTATTGTGTTCTTATTTAATTTTATGTGTTCTAGAGAAAATGGGAATAATGTTTTTAGATCAGGTACACAGTTCTTAATATGTCCCGTTGACAATCTACATATTAAATAGATCATCAGTGCTGCAAATAATATGGATGGCACTTATATCAAATAGGTTTTCATGCAGAACACAACTGCAATCACTCATAGGGAAGAACTTTTAGTCTTTAATTGGAAATAATTTTTATAAGGAAACTCATATCAGAGTCTCACCTATTTCACAATTATTTAGTAATGACCTACCTTATTTACCAGGAAGGAGAGTGATAGCTACAGGCATCTGGTGAATGTGTGGTTAAGACCGTGGTCATCAGACGTATAATTAAAAGGAGGCTGGTCGGGGAAAGTCTATACAATATAGCATTTTCAGGTTCGCTTAGAAATTAAGCCATGCATAGCTGATGCACCTGTTAAATTCTGTGGCTCTCCAGTTATTGTGAATTGGTTCTAGTAGCCGTTTGTCTCCAGTTAGTGTGAATTGGTCCTAGCAGTCTGTCTGACTGGTGGCTGAATCCTAAAATTCAGTTTCTTCAGTAAATATCTGATCACCCAAAGGTTTGTAAAGTATGGGTAAACAAAGATTTGAGTTTAGAATGTAAAGTATTTAGAAGAGTTTATGAAAGTCATAATGGAGCTGTCTATGTTTTGGATATCAGGATTATATGAGTGTTTGAAGAAATGGCCGAATTGAGCCCTAGAGAGGCTAAAGGTTGAGTTCATAACCTTAGTGTTCAGAGAGTTTGGGTTTTTGTTCATTTAGAAGGAATGTTTTTTATCTTCTAAGCATCCAGCCATGTCAAATCAAGATAAACATACTCTTAAATATTCACCTTTTATAGCTGTATTGGTTTCTTTTCTTATTGCTGTGATAAACTATTCTGGCAAGAGTACCTGATTTATGGAAGAGGAGTCTAAGATGGTTCACTGTTTGAGAGCATAGTCCGTGACGGTAGGGGAGTCAGACAGCAGGGGTTAAACGAGCTGTCCAGGTGTCATCTGCAGCCAGAGGGCAGTGCTCTGAACGCCTGCCTCTGCCTAGTTATGTGTCTGCTAACACAGTCCGGTCCATGTCAGGGAATAGTGTCTTGATGGGTGGGTCTTTCCATAGCAGGGAACCTAGACAAGATACCCAAGGCCTGTAAGCATGTCCAAGAGTCCATCTTCCAGCTGGTCCCATAGTCTGTATTCTAGCTGGCAATACTAGCATTCAATCACCCAGTACTTACACATTGCTTCAAAAGTGATTTTGGAAAATAAGTAACCCTACTTCTGTTTTCTGAAACAAATAAAACAATTTTAGGTTATCAGCTCAACCAAGTTTTACATCTCAAGTCTGGCTAATCTTTTCTGTAAAAGAGGTTAAGGCACTAAGGATAAAAAAAAAAAAAAGTCCTGGGGTAAAAAAAATCTCTGGGCAAATAGTTCGGAAGAGCTCAAAGTTAATGGATAGTAAGAATTCTTTTTTTTTTTCTAAGACATTATAAATATGACTGAATGAAATGTAGAGCTCAATAAAAATCAATAAAAAAAGTTTAGGAAAGAAAAAAGCAAAACAAAACAAAGAAAACAAAGTCCATGAGCTCCCAGGAGCTCTTTGTGTGGTTTGGGTATCAGGGTAACTGTAGCATTAAGAAAAGAGTTTTGCAGTGTTCCTTCTGTTTCTATTGCGTTGAACAATTTAAGGAGTATATCTTTTTAGCTCTTCTTTGAAATTCTGGTAGAATTTCTGCACTGACACCATCTGGCTCTGGAATTCTTTTTTTTTTTTAATTTTTTTGGCTGGGAGACTTTTGATGGCTGCTATTTCATTTGGGGTAATGGGTATATTTAAATTATTTATCTGGTCTTGTTTTAATTTTGGTATGTGTTACCTGTCAAGAAAATTGTTCATTTCTTTTAGATTTCCCAATTTTATGGAGTAGAGACTTTAACGTATGACCAGATTATTGACTGAATTTCCTCAGTGTTGGTTGTTATGTCCCCCTTTTCGTTTCTGATTTTAATTTGGATAGTCTCTTTTTGCCTTCTGATTATTTTGGATAAGGGTTTGTCTATCTTGTTGATTTTTTCAAAAAACTAAGTCTTTGTTTCATTGATTCTTTGTATTGTTCTATTTGTGTCTATTTTATTGATTTCAGCCCTCAATTTGATTATTTATTATTGTCTACTCCTTCAGGGCGAGTTTGTTTCTTTTTATACTAGAGCTTTCAGGTGTACCATTAAGTCTCCAGTGCAAGACTTCTCTTCCGAACTTTCCTCTTAGCACTGCCCGCATTGTGTCCCATAAGTTTGGTTATGTCTTGCTTTTTTTTTTTTATTGAATTCTAGGAAGCCTTTAATTTATTTATTTATTCCTTGACCTCGTGATAATTCAGTTGAGAGTTGTTCAGTTTCCATGAGTTTGTAGGCTTTCTTTAGTTTATGTTGTTGAATTCTAACTTTATCTCATGATGATCTGATAAGATACATGGGGTAATTCTAATTCTTTTGAATCTATTGAGATTTTCTTTGTGACCAGGCATATAGTCAATTGTAGCGAAGGTTCCATGAGGGGCTGAGAAGAAGGTATATTCTTTTTTCTGTTTGGGTAAAATGTTCTGTAGATATTTGTTAAATATATTCAAATTATAATATCTATTATTTCCCTTATTCCCATATTAACCTTCTGTCTGCCAGACCTTTCCATTGGTGAGGTTGGGGTATTGAAGTCTTCCACTATTAATGTGTGGGGTTTGATGTTTATAAACATTGGTGCCCTCATATTTGGGGCAAAAATGTTCATAATTGAGTCTCAATTTTGATTGATTTTTCATGTGATAAATATGAAATTTCCCTCTTCATTTTTAAAAATAATTTTAGTTTGATGTCTATTTTGTTAGATATTAGGATAGCTACACAAGCTTGCTTCTCAGGCTTATTTGATTGGAAAATCTTTTTCTAACATTTTACTCTGGGGTAATGTTTGTATTTGAATTTGATGTTTTTTCCTTGTATGCAGAAGGATGGATCCCATATTCCTATCCTTTCTATTAACCTGTGTCTTTTTATAGGTGAATTGAGTCCATTGCTATTAAAAAGATATGAATGGCCAGTGATTGTTAATTCCTGTTATCTTTCAGGTTTGGATGGTGGTAGTGGTACTGTACCTATGTTTCCCTACTTTAGGTTTTGCTACAGTGAGATTATCTATTGCCAATATTTTCATGGGTACAGCTAACTTACTTGGGCTTGAGTTTTCCATTTAGAATTTTCTGTAGGACTGGATATGTGGTTCGGTATTGTTTGAATCTGTTTTTGTTGTAAAATATCATTTTAAGATTTGTAACTTTTGTTTATGCTGTGTTTGTTTAACTCTGTGAAGCTGTGATTCTTTGCCTTTCTAAAACACCTGGTGGCCTAATAAAGAGCTTAATGACCACTAGTGAGGCAAGAGAAAGGCAGGTTTGGCAGGCAGAGAGTATAAATAGAAGAAATCTGGGTGGAGAAATGGAGACGCAAGAGAGAACAAGGAGATGAGGACATTATGGGCCTGCCTCCCAGTCAGACATGGAATAAGAAGAAAAGTAAGATATACAGAAGAGAAAGGTAAAATCCCAGAGGCAAACATAGATGAGATAATTTAAGAAAAGTTAGAAATAAACAAGCCAAGTTAAGCTCGGGCTTTCATAAGTAGGAATTAAGCCTCCGTGTGTTGTATATTTCGGTGCTAGGTAATTGCCCCCCCCCCCCCAAAAAAAAAAGCTCAAAGAGTAAAGAGTAAAGACAGCAACAGTAGGTTTTATCATTGACTACCTTGTTTTCTCCTTGTATGGTGATGGAAAGTTTTGCTGAGTATAGTAGTCTGGCTTGGCATCTGTGGTCTCTTAGTGTTTGCAAAATGTCTGTCCAGCACTTTCCGGCTTTTAGAGTCTCTGTTGAGAAATCCAGTGTAATTCCAATAGGTTTATCTTTAATTTTTTACTTGGCTTTTTTCCTTTGAAACTCTTAATACTTTCTTTATTCTGTATGTTTAGTGGTTTGATTATTATGTAGTTGGGGTACGTTTTTGGGGAGGTGCAGTCTACTTGATGTTCTGTAAGCTTCTTGTACTTTCATAAGCATGTGCTTGCTTAGGTTGGGAAAGATTTCTTCTATGATTTTGTTAAATATATTTTCTGTGCCTTTGAGCTGGAATTCTTCTTCTTCTAGCCATATTATTTTTTGGTTTAATATTTTCATGATGTCCTAGATTTCTTGGATGGTTTTCTGTTTGTGTGTTAAAATATTTTAGATTTATCATTTTCTTTGACTGATGAGCCTACTTCCTCTATCATATCTTCAGTGTCTGAGATTCTCCCTTTCACCTCTTGTATTCTGCTGCTGATACTTGAGTCTGTAGTTTTCTGTTTGCTTACCTTGATTTTCCATTTCCAGAATTCACAAGGTTTGTGTTTGCTTAATTGCCTCTATTTAAATTGTGAAGTCTTTCAGTGTTTCTTTTACCTGCTTGATAGTTTCTTTCATGGCTTTCTTTAAGGGATTTATTGATTTCTTCTAATTTTTTGTTTCTTTTCCTCAATTTCTTTAAGAGGATTTTTCATTTCTCCTTAAGTGACTTCTGTCATCATCATAGCATTATTTTTATGCTTAATCTGTTTTGGGTTGTTCAAGTCTTGCTTTTGTGAGGCCACAGGGTTCTGGTGGTGCCATATTGCCCTTTAAGTTTTTGCATGTATTCTTATACCCTTCTACATTTGGAATAGTTATAGGTATTTAGTTATAGTTATATAAGTATATATATAGAATAGTTATAGTTACTGTAGTCTGTGCCTGGACTAGGAATCGTAAGTAAGTAAGACTGCTGAGAGAAGGAAAGGTAGCCACTCTTAGGGAAGAGACTTCTAATTAGTTATGCAATACACAGTGGTCAATCCTGAGACTACAAAAACATCAAGAAAACCTGCCTCCGCAGACTGAATTTATATATTTGTTCAGATATATACTTATACCTATGTAATGATAATAATTAGAAGAAGAGGCTATTGATTTGAGAGGTAGGGCATGGAAGAACATGGAAGGAGGAATGAAAGGGGGAAAGGGATGTAATTATATTTTAATAAAAATGTATAAAACTAAAATATTAAGAAATAATTTTTAAAAGGAAAATACAACAAAAGACCAACTTGCATTTCAATAACAATATTTTTATGTTTTCACACTCACACACACAAATGAGTATTGTCCACACATTGTCCATGCCAGCACTTAGAGCTATTTTAGAGGAACTGGCTCTCTTTTACACATTGTCCCATGTGTCCCTGGGGCTGCCACTTGTAGCATTTCTTTTAACGCATGCCTCGGAGTCTTAACTTTTTCCTTAAACTGGACTATGAGTTCACATCAGGGTAGTTAGCGAGTCGAGTTGTGGGAAAAAATGGTAATAGTCAAAACATGCACAATGTGCATGCAGAATTGTGCATTGTGCATCTGAATGCACAATGACCAAAAGTTGATCTAAAATCAAATATATAATGGATTGTATCTAAAGAATGTGAGATGCTTCTGGAAGTTCTTGCCTGTGTTGCTTGACAACTTCACCATAGTCTTTGTTCAGAATTCATGGCTTGTACAGTATGAATGGAACATTCTCATTCCAAGCAGTGCCAATATAGACTCCCTGTCACATGTCACAGCTGTACTTATGAATTGTACCTTTACTTTGTTTATTTTAAGTTTTCTGTACTTCTAATAAGAACACAGTAGTTTATTCTACAAAATATTTTCCTTCAGTGTTACTTAGAATGCAAATTTCAAATTATTATATTTTTGAACTATACCATATTAGATTGTTTATAAAAATTGCCATTTTGATTACTGTCTTGAGTTTTTTTAAAGTCATTAAACATATTTGACCTGGGATTAGGATAGAGTTTCTAATGATTTTTGAAATGGCCATTACTTATGCCAACTTGTACTATATAAGTATGTGAAATGGCACTATTATAAATTCCAAATACTAAAAATTCTGAAATTCTGAAAAATTGGGAAGGTGCTCTCCATTCATCAATTCAAACTTTCAGCTGAGATTCAATTCTCTATATTAGAATTTACAAGCACATCATCATTTTAGTTTGCAAAACTGCTTTTATTTTAATAAATGGAAAAATTTCATATTAAATGAAATATTAGTTTTTATTATGGCTTATTATCAGTAAATATTTTCTTTTTATACCTTTTTTATTTACCTTTAAACCCAGGGTCACATAAAATTTTCTTTGATAAGAAGGATTCTTGGATTAAAAAAGGTGAAGAAACCGTGTCTTAAGGTATATAGAGAGGGGCATTGAATAATTGAGTTGTGTCAAGTAGATCTACGGTGAGGTGATGCAGGGAACTCAAGATGGTTCAGTTTTGTTGTTTTCTTTTGCCCGCCACAAGGTCATGACTCATCTTAAACACAAGAGAAGTGTTAGACATTCACACATTTATCTAGATAATATGAGACCAAAACATTAGCGAATAGTAGTAACATCTTTGTGTTGTATTTTCTAGGATATAACATAGGGATTTTTTCTGGAGAAAGCATTTAATAAACAGGAAGAAGATCTAAGAAATACTACAGAGCCCACCAGAGTGAAACAAGCCTTTCCTTACTTGTCCCTTCTTACTGGCAGTAGAGAGTACCATAGACGGTGTCTCAAAGGAGCATTCATGCCACTATATAGCAGACTTGGGTGAAGGTCTGGGTGCAGATGCCACTGGATCCCACGTGCCTCTTTTTCCTAGGTGGTCAACAACCAGTCTGTCTTCACTAAATCTCATGGTGGATAAAGCTCTCTAGGCTTCTGAGTCCAGGATTTTCATTTGGGAAGCCTCTATCTTCACATCCATGTCACTTCCTGAATTCTCCTCCTCCTGATGCCAACAAATTCCAGGCTAGGATTTCACAATGAGATTTGAGGATGGTATTGGTAATCAATTCATAGAAATTTGAGGATAAACCCACTTCTTCTAAAGCTAGCATCAGTAACATATGTTGCTTTCCATGCAAGGTTTAGATTTATATTTTGAAAAATAACAAAAGAAATACTGTATCGAATGCATCTACATCCACAATGCACATTTTCATGTATTCATGTACATATGCATGCATGCATGTATGTGGGCAGTGCATATTATGTGCAATAAAGTAGTACTGGCAGATAATATTCATGCTGGTGCTTACTGATTATAGTTTTCTCTTTCAGGCTGAAATAATTTTAAAGAAACTGTTAACATTGTATATTTTATAGTGGCACTAAATTCATCTAGTTTTTCTTCCTGCAAATAAAGGATAGAAAGATTTTTCCTGTTGACAATTGTGCCCTCAAGTGTTAACAATATTCACACATGTTTAAGGGAATAATTAGGCACATTCCATTCTATCCTGCTTAAGTTGTAATTATAAAATGACCTTTGTTCTATTTATACATACAAGTAGTATACTCTGATGGGAATTTTTTCAGATAATAACCCAATTCCCTAACAGAATTATAACTCCTAACTGACCTAACCTTGGAAAAAATTAAATGAAAGACACCTGCACCAAAGATTAACTTCCTGATGTTCTGTCTAAATTCTCTGTGCCAAACTAGCCAAGGACACCTTTCTTGTCCATATGATGGAAATGATTTCCATGTGTTTGTTGATCATGCCTATTCTGCCTTAGACAATATAGGAACTTCAAACCTTTCAAATCAGTTATTGACAAGCTTTCTATGCTTATAAAATTTTCTCTAATATTTGTTAAGAGTCTTCAATATCTTAAATAAGAAGTGGAAAATACATTTCAGGCAAGAATGGAAGCCCCCGCATTAAAATTATTCTGCATTTTGATATAATTTACAAATATATGACATCAAACATTAGAGGATTTATCCCATTTCTATATCAGAGGGAGTTCTAACATGTTGTGACAACCTTAACTCTGATTTTCCTTCTTTTGTCAGTTTAACCTAAATCTTTGCTATGCTGTTTTGAACACTGCCATGCTTTTAACTCTCAAACAAGAAACGGGTGGTTAAACACTCACACATGGCCATATTCTTTGTGTGTGATAATCTACATTAACTAAATATTATCTTTTGCCATTGTCAATAATCGCATCTTATCATCTTATTTTTGCTTTAGCTTTTCCACTAAGACTACACTAATAAACAATTAACTAAATCAATTTTAACAAGAATTCAATTTCCTGATCTGTTGTCTTGATGGAAGAGCACATTCAGTTCTCTTATTGAGTCTATATCACTCTATATGCTGGGGAGACCAAGCAGGTGCTTGCAGCATGCTTTGAGAATCATTGTTCCTGAACACACTGATGATCATGAATGCACATTCAGGAATTAGGGTCCTGAAAGATCTTCTTAATATTGGGGTTCTAAAACCATCTAAAACCATCTAGCATGGTCGGCATTAACTCTTTGCAAGCTCCAGGATACTGACTGGCTTTTCACTTATCCCTAAGACTGATATAGCTGGCAACGGTTTGTGTCTTACAAAGACCAAGTGCACAGTGTGTCCCCACATCACAGGCTCTCTGAGTCTAGGTCATTCACAATTGCAGCACTTGCAGTTAGAACATAAACGATTTTCAAAAGAAAACCAGCCTCCATGGCAGGGTGGTAATTTGAAGACCCAGAGGAGGCCACAGCATGAACATCCTCCCTTCTCCAGATGTACAGTTGATATTTGTGTCCTGACTAGAACTTGGGAGAGCGCTCGTAAAGCCCACAGCATCAGTGAAGGGTGAGTGTCTGTATCTTTGGTCTTATCTGATCCTCCTATGCACCTGTATAATGAGTAGCCTTTCTAGATTGTTCAAATAGAAACAGCAGAAAAGGACACAGGGAACTTTATGTGAGTGAGTCAGGATCAGTGAAGTTGGAATGGAGGGGCAGAGGGCCGAGATGAAAGAGGCCAAGAGGGTTTGGGAGCACAAGGGTCAAGCTCTGCATGGATTATCTCCTGCTGGGCTTAACATCAGAACACATACCTCTCTTTGACTCCGAGAAGACATAGATGGACATCAATGCATCGGCTTTGTTGCTGATACTGGAGAGCCAGGTGACTGCTGTGATGTACTAGTAGGCACCTGTTCCTTTCTCCCTTAGAATTAATCATGCGGTTACATTTGCAGCCTGTTCCATTTCTTCATGGCTGTGAATCACTGCCTTTTGAATGCTTATTATAGAAAGAATGTGAGCTTCTGTCCAAGAGAAGGCTCAAAATGCAGGCAAGCCAAGTTAAGCTTGGTTTTAAACAGAGGGAGATAACCAGCAGGGTAGGGATTTCTTTCTTTCTTTCTTTCTTTTTTTTTTTTCATGGTTTATTTTTTTTTTATATTTAAAAATTTCCATCTCCTTCCCTCCTCCTCCCCCCCTCCCTCCACTCCTCCTCCCCCTTCCCTCCCCTCCTTCTCCCCCTTCCCTCCCCTCCCCTCCACCCATACCTCCCCTCCCTCCCTCTCAAGGCCAAGGAGCCATTAGGGTTCCCCACTCTATGCTAAGACCAAGGTCCTCCCAACTCCCCCCAGGTCCAGGAAGGTGATCGATCAAGCTGAGAAGGCTCCCACAGAGCCCGTCCATGCAGAAGAATCAGAGCCCAGAGCCATTGTCCTTTGCTTCTCAGTCAGCCCCCGCTGATTTGTGAGTGAAGTTCTGGAAGCTACTCTTTCCTGAAGAGGAGACCCCTACCACTTTAAGGAAATACAAGATTTTCTGATTGGATTCCCTAAACATTGAAGGGAAGGGTTTGATAGACATTTCCATTTAGGCTTGAGTGCTGCAAGGTTTCTCACATATTGTCTGTCTGCATATTGTCCAGTTGTGGGTCTCTGTGTTAATTCTCATCTACTGCAAGAAACACCATTTTTTTTGTGATGAGGTTTGAGCAATGCTGGATCTATGGGTATAGAAATATGTCATTAGGAATCATTTTTGGTGCTTTGTTCCTTGAGTATACTAATAGTAGTAGATTTTCCTGTAGAGTCCACAACCTATCTAGTCTCAGACACTTTATCAGTATCATGTATGGGTTCCACATCATGTAGAGAATCTGAAGCCCAATTGCAATTGTGGTTGGTTACTCCCATAACACTTGTGCCATTATTGTACCCGAAATACTATATTCTGCAGGCAGGACACTGCTGTAGAAGCAGGGTTTGTAGATTAGTAATATTAATAATTATTTTTGTAAGTTAACAACATCTTCCAGATACAACATGATTGATACGCATAACAACTCACAGGCACTGCATCAGCACACACAAAATCTGTACAAGTCCCAAACAGGCAGAACCCCAGCAGTTTCAAAGGTAAGTGTACACAAAGCTACACCCTCAACTGAGAAGCTATTTGCAACTGATACCTGCAGGGAAAATAAAAATCAGTTTTCTTCAATGGAATAACACTGGGTATATAATTACTCTAGGGAAGGCCCATAGCCAACAGAAAATGGAATTTATGTCTTGTAGGTTTTGTTTCGATATTCTTTTTGTCTTATTGTTTTGTTTTTCTTTGTCTATTGGTCTTAATATTTGTTTTTTAGTTTTTGTCTCGTCTCCTTGAGAGAGAGACAGAGAGAGAGAGAGAGAGAGAGAGAGAGAGAGAGAGAGAGAGAGAGAGAGAGAGAGAGAGAGAGAGAATAAAGTTAGGTGGATAGGTGTATGGGGAGGATCTGAAAATAGTTATAAAAAGGGAGAATATGATCAAAATACATTTCATGAAAAACTATAATTTTTTTAAATGTTAAATTGGCAAGGCGTATGTTCATTATCATTTGGCTCATTCACAAGCATTTCTAAGACTCTTTAGTGATTGGTATATTTTTGACATTGAGAAGTCAATCAGTATTGTTTATTTTAAACTTAAGTATCCCCTGATACTGAGGCTCAGGTGCTAGGTTCTCACTGTTTATTTTCAGAGGCCCCATTAAAAGTTCTATTTTAAGTGATTCAAGTGCAACCTTCAAGTTCCATCCTTGTGTTTTTCAGTTTCTTTATTTTTCAACACCATTCCTTTTTTGTTTATCTTCATTTTTTCTTTATGAATATCAAAATTTAAATCATTCACTATTTACTTAAAATTTTTGGAAGTATTTTAGGTAGTATTAGGTAATGTTGATATCAAGTCTAATATACCATTGTACTCAGCAAACATATTTCAAATTCTTTCAATGCTTTGGCATTTATCAGAACTTATTTTATGAGTGAGAGTGATCTACATGAATTAGTGTCCTGTGTATCACTATATATGTAGATACACACACACACACACACACACACACACACACACACACACACACATATATATATATATATATATATATATATATATATATATATATATAAACAGTGTCTGTTCTACCATTGCTGGATATTATATAGGACATGTGGGTATTTGAATAGTATTTGTCCAATACTATTCAAAGTTTCCAAAGCCCCATCAAGTTTTTAGTTTCTAAATGTTTTATGAATTCCCAATAAAGAACATGTGTAATGTCTGACCATTATCAAAACTTACTCTGTAATTTCTCTCCTTCTGAATTGTTAATATGTGGAGGCATCTGCTGACCTAACCTGGAAGTGTTCTCTAATAATAATATACTTGTATAATTTCACAATCATTGATTTTCTCTCTTCAATATTTCTAAAGTAACTTCTTAAAAAATTTCAAGCTAAACTGCTATTTAAATTACTAATTTATATAATTTAGCTCCATATGGAAGTTTTGTCAGGGAGAGCAGTGACTTCAGTATGACATGTCACTGTCCACTAGGTCCATGTGAATTCAGTAAATGGTACAATTCATAGCATATGGTCAGTCTGGAGCTGGAGTCATAGAAGCATGAGAGTACGAGATCGCCTTAAAGTGACTCTTTGCCAATAACACCACATTTGGGGTAGCTTCTAGCAAATGAAAAATAGTAATTATGATTCTAGACTTCTAGAGGTCAAGAGATAGTATAAAGCTCTCTAGAAATCTCTGTGTTCAAGCTGCATAGCTACAACTTGTCTTAAAGAGAGGTGTGACTAATATTGGGAGAGAAGCAGGAAGAGGAGTTGAAAGCAGGTGTTGTCCTCCTGCTTATGCCAGAGTTCTCTCCCACTTTTGGTAGAGACATACTTAGGAAAGCAAACTGATTTCATTTCCTGCTTGCCTTTGCCCTTGGATTTGACGTAGCCTTGGTATTAGGGAATTCTTCCCTCAATGCACCAATTGCTCACACTCAAATTTAAACACACTTCCTCTTCTGTAATCAGTGAGGGAAACAGCTGGTCACCATCTTCTGTGCACTAAATGTTAGAGCTGCTGCTTCAGAGTAAATGATCCTACTTCATAGACTCTTGAAATGAGAAGGGACCTTGATGTCATCCTGGGCTTCCTCTGCCTTTAGAGAAGGTGACCCTTTAACTGTCCTGAACAGATGAGCAAATCCAGCCTATTTTTAAGTGATTAAGAGAAAAGGTAATCAAATGCCTCCAACGACCACGCATTCCTCTGATGGGAGACCCTTGCTCTCAGGAAATCATCTCTATTATCATCAAATAGCATTTACTAAACACCCACATGTGCAAAACGTGTTTGTGTTTTCAGAACTTAGAGTGAGCCCTGGGGAGAAGAAAACTGCAAAGTGGCATTAGCCCGCTTGGTTTCTGGGCAGGGCATGGAGAGCTTAGCCTACACCATGCACAGATCTACAGTGAGCTGATGGAAAGCAATTATTTTCAAAGACCGTCCAGAAAGTCTATGGGATTTCTTTTCTTTTCTTTTCTTATTTTAGAAAAATAGTCTTGTAATTAAAGGTCATCATCATTTTGCTTTCTTCCATTTAGTCTTTAAGATTTAGTCAATCTCATTAATGCCCAAAGACTGAAGAAAAGAAAAACATGCTAATCACAAAACAAATCTGGGATCAAGACTACACTTGTTATTCAATTTTAATTTGGGCTTCTAATACCCAAAAGTCAATGCCCAACACTATTACCATATTCTCTCCTATTTTCTTTACCATGGCTAGAAGGTCCTAGTCAGCAAGACACTACCATAAATGTAGTGTGGATGCAAGCATAGTATTGCTATAGTTGTTTGGTCTTGTGTGTGTGTTCTGTTTTCCAAGTTTATAGTTGTATTTCAAGGCAAGGATACTTATTCTCACTTTTATTCCTGATAACGAAGCTAAGCTTCAGAGAGGAATTCTTTCCCATTAACTGAAATCAAATGAAGGATTATCTGATCTCAACATGCATATATGCGTAATTAAATAATTCATTTGATGCAATAAACAGCAGTAAAAAATAAGTGCTTCATTTCTAGAAGTTATCAGGCAATCCTAATGACCACACTATATGGCTTGTTTGGTTTTCTTGTACTAAGCCACAGAGTAGAAAAAAATTTTCTGTATGCAGTAGGCAGTGGTGAACGTAGAGACTCATTATTGGTTGATTTGCAAAGTAAAGTTGGCTGAGTGTTCAGTTGTGAATTATCAGACTAAGACTCAGGAAACTTCATAGAAAAGGAAACAGAGAACTGGTAAGAACTGGCAGGTGAGCAAGAGGGAACAAACCACAGAGGTCCCACCATTATAGAAGGATATATTGTCAGTTGATGGCTGCTGAGGGAAGGAGAATCAGCCATTTTGGGGACTTGGCCACTGGTACTGGTAGGTTGTTCATGACCCAAAGGATTATCATCACACACACACACATACACACACACACACACACACACACACACAGTACTAATTTAGATTTAGGGAATATTAAAAAGTTAAAAAGAACTTGAAGCTGAAAGGAGAATGGAATCTGGAAACAGGAACTGAAGTAAACAGCAAGGAGGAAAGATGTTACCCAATTATACAGCACAGGTCCGCCTGCTCAGAAATGGCACCACCCATAATGGGCTGGGTCTCCCTATAGTATTAACAATTAATAAATCCTTATAGATAGGCCCATAGGATGGACTGACAGAGGGAATTCTTCAGAGTCTCCTTCTTCCCAAGTGACTCTGGGTTTTGTCAAGTTGACAGCTCAAAGTAATTATGACAAATGTGCATTGCATAAACATATGAAATTTCCAAAGAATAAAACATTGTTTTTAGAAAGAAGCTACATATATAGTTGTTTCAACTTAAGGTAAGGATAAAGTTGTCATGTAAGGATAAAGTTGTCATGTAACCCGCATTTTATCATGTTCTTTGACAACAGCCCACCTGCCATTGGAAGGACTTAATTTATAACCTCTGGCTTTTGAATGATTCTCATTGTTTATCTGTTCTATGTCTGTCTCTACTTTATGAGACTTTTCTGCTCAAGGCTGTAGTATTTGAATAGCTGCGTGAGGACTGATGCTTCCTTCTTCTTTCTGTACCAAAACTTAGCTGTGAGTGCTGTCCTTTTCTTGCAGGGTCTCAAGAACACCGGGGCATCATAAATACCTCTTCCAGTGTTTGAATTGAGCCATGATCATGGATCTTACCAGTACCCAGCCCCAGCGTGCTTCAACTGGCTGTGCTAGCCAGGTTTATAAAACTGTGGCAAAATATCTAAGGAGTTTGTTTGGCCCATCTTTTCAGAGATATCTTCTGTCTCATTGGGTCTGTGATATTCAAATATATCAAAATGGAGATACGTGGAGCACGAGTACTTACTAGCAAGAGTGAGAGAGAGAGGAGAGGAGAGGAGAGAAAGAGAGAGAGAGAGAGAGAGAGAGAGAGAGAGAGAGAGAGAGAGAGAGAGAGACTTGAGGTCATATTTCTAGAGGCTTTGTGAGGTTATCACTTATCCACATCATAAACAGTGCAATGAACATAGAGAGACTGAGTCTTTTTTGGGATTAATGCCCCTAAATTTACCAGAGGTCAGTCTAGACAACAGACAGAGGTCTTGTTCTCTTTTTGATCCTCTTTTTTTTGTTGTTTGCAGAAACTGCAAATCTATAAAAATAAAATAAACAACCTATTTTTACCTACTTACTATAAAAAAAGGACTGGAGAGGTGGCTGGCTCAGTAGGTAAAGGTGCTTTCTAGCAAGCTAACGACTGATTCAGTCTCTAAACCTACATGGTAAGAAGAAAGAACAACCTCCCCCACAACCCAAACTCTCCTTCATATGTATTCTCAACCATGTGCACCCACATTCACACATGCACAAGTACACAAACACACACACACACACACACACAAAAGTCACAGAGCAGTAAGTGTACATGAATCTATGGATAGATTTAAAAGCACGTCAATATAAACATTTAGAAGTAATAGTCACTTTCTTTGTATTACTAATACATTTTTTGTAACTTATTTTAAACATTTGACCTTAAGCAGTGGAATTTACCTTCAGAAGAAAAAAATATGACATTGTGGGCAGTTCAGACCCAGTGGAACTTTTCCAAGGGATGTATGTGGTGAAGTAATAGAATTCTACAACAAAAGTGTTGAATTTTTGTCTTCAATATTTTTTATTAATTTTTATATTCTTATCAGTTAGTACTTAGGTACATTTTGATTCCTTATCCTGAAGTACATTGGCCAATTCAGAGCCAAGAGTTTTGAATTTGACTCAGTACAGCTATAAATTCATGACTTGATGAACTGAGAAAGGCATCTACACCTTCTAGAACTGTTTCCATACATATTTCTATGAAGATAGCCAATTAATTGCTAAGTATCCATAAGTACAAATAAATGTGCTCTGTAGTTGATGGAAATAAAGTTCCTAACTAACAATGGCTTGCTGTAGTGTGAGATTTGTGAAAATTCAGTTCTTCTATTGGCAAATCATAGTCTCCTGCTGTGGTTTTCTTTATTTACGTTTTGCTACATATGCAAGGGGCTCCATTGAGTGAGCAATGGGTCAGGAGCTGTTCTTGAAATGCTTTGGATATGTGGATACTTTGGTAAGTAATTCTAAAAACCGAACCCTCTAATCTCGTTAGGCACCTCTGAAACACGTGTGATAATCTGGCGTAAGTAACACAGACACAAGTGGCAAGGCATTACCTTCTTCTCTGGCAGGAGGTGAATAGGAATCAAGCACTGAGACCAAACGAAGTGCAGGGACATCTGGAATTTCACCTAGGGGATCTCAGGTAGATTTCATAACTTTCAGTGATGTGCTTCAACCACGTATTTAATGTTTCAGAGATGACCTTAAAATCACCTTTGAAAGGATTTACCATTACTTCGTGTAAACATCTGATTGGAGCAAGTTCCATTTCATTAATCAATTCCAGGAATGCTCAGGGTGCTGCTTCTGTCAGAAGAGAAAGGAAAGAATGATTTCATAAGCAGATGAAAAGTATGGGCTTGCCTCTGTTTCTACAAGCAGCCTTTAGTGCATGCTTAATCTTAAAACTTCCAGTTTTGAAAAGCTTGCCAAGACAGCACTCAGAAGTGTCATGAACATGAGGCAGTAAAGATGCAGCAACCACTGTTCAGATTTTGACATCTGTGCTTCTACCTACCTAGCCTTCAAAAGACGGTGAGCTAAAGCTCACTGAAGAATTAGAAAAGTACCGATTAAAACCCTTGAGGATTTAAAAAAAATCAATGACCCAACAGAGGAGAATAGGCCATTTATCATTGCTGTCTCTTTGATGTCAAGAAAAAAAAAAGAGAGAACGAAAGAATACAGAAAACATTACCCTTCATATCCATGCTGAAGTGCTTGCTTAGGATCCTAAGAAGTATTTTTCTATCAGCCCATTATGTCAATTAGCTGTCATAATATCATTATGGAACTGATATTCACACCACATGCTATAATCACTCCATGTGAAAGCCGAGAGAGTCGGGGTCAGAACATTTATGTCATTTTCATCTGAGTGGTAATGCTACCGAGAGTCAGCCCTAGATTCTCCAAAAGATGGAAAAAAAAATCTCTTTTAGTCATTCTGTAATGTACATTTTATTGGCAGAATTTCCAAATGTGAATTGAGGAATAGTCTACTTTTAAAGTACTGCAATAGAAAAGTATAAAAGTATTCCTGAAGTCAAACATAAATAATACTTTGGTTTAATGGAGGAATAATAGAGTTTTGTTTCTTCACTTGAACCCAGCATAAATTCACTGAGTCCAAACTTTTTCCGTGCTCCTATGAAAACAAAACTATTCCAGATTAGTGAATACCAGGTGAAGCTACTGATATCAAAAAAATATTTGAAGGTCTCTTCATCTTTGTACCATTGGCTTTGGGTACTTTTTTCATTATTTTTGGAGATCTAACATGTGTTGTAGGATGTCAGGGGTTGATTTCTCTTCATACTATGTATTAATAGCATTCCCATTGCAAGAAACCTTTAATATCTTCAGACAGTGCCACAATACATTTGGCTGAGAGTCATTTAATTTAATAGCTGGCAGAAGTGGTATCTTTACAATGATCAGTCTAAAATACTACAAATTAACAGAAGTAATTGTTATGAATAAGACTGTGGAAGATTATTAATATGCTGCATAATTTTCAAACATTTTTGCATATAATCAGTCAATTAAAATAGTTACTATTTCCATCACCCTTTCCCCTTTCATCTATCTGTTCTTTCCCAGGGTAAAGTTTTTTTTCTAATTTGTTTTGCTACAAGCATTTCTCTTTAGGGAGAAAATAGGTCCCTTATATTTTTGTGCAATTTACATCAGATGGCTTGCTATTGGAGTCTGTCTTTGGCAGATTACTTATGCAACAAACAGCACTAGAAATCAGAGATCACACCCCTGGTGGAACAACACACAGAGATGGCTTATTGCCTTCATGGAATTGGTAAGGTTATCTGGTCTCTGGGTTTTTTCCTGGAATGCAGACCACATGAATGCTGGTTATATCTGATGCTGTTTGCCCTGTGGGAAGCAGAGTTTTAGAAACTTGATCTCTGACCAAAAGGCTACTTATTTCTTACCAGAATTGGTAAATCTATGTCAGGACATTTTTTAAAATTTTTTAAGAGACTTAATTTTCCACTTCTTCACATTTTCACATTTTTTTCACATTATCCATGCCAGTCTCTGGCATGGATAGAACATTAAGAATATTTATTCTTCAATGTGTTAACTTTTACTCATTTCATTTTGTTGTTGTTGAAAAAGAATTCTTAAAGATGTTATCCACTGTATCATGTACCTTTCCCGTGTACATAAACATATCTACCTTATAAAGGAAAAGGTATTCTCCAAATCCGAAATAGCTTTCCTTCACCACACCACAAACTAAGATTTGCTGTCCGTGCAGCCTTGCTTTGTTTTTAGGAAATGAAGACTTCCTTTTCTTAGGGCAGATCCAGCAGCTGTGCAGCATCATTCAGTAATAATGCTTGGTGTTAACTCTACCACTGATTTATTGTTTTTCTACTTTTAAATAATTGGACATCTTGGGAAGCAGGATTTATGAAAAATGCTGCAACCTCTTAAAAGGTTCACCTAACTAGTCACCTTTGAACATGTTTTTATTATTATTGTGCCTGGGAAATCACAGGAGCAATGTCCTCTATATAACACCCAGAACCATGAAGATCCAAAAGATATTTTCCTCCTGTCTATGAGTGCATTGTTAGTGTGTGCATTTGTGTGTGTGTGTGTGTGTGTGTGTGTGTGTGTATGTGTGTGTGTGTGTGTGTGTGTGTGTGTGTATGTGTGTGTGTGTGTGTGTGTGTGTGTGTGTGTGTGTGTGTGTGTTGGAGTTAGGGTCTCAGAAACCAGAGAGCTTTTGAGTAGAAAATAATTGAGATCCCAAGACAAAGTATGGAAAGTATTAGAAACACATCTAGCAAAAATAGACTCAGAGTGTGTCTGGCTTCAGGAGTCCACGTACTCCCTGGGTACACTGAAAGAGTAGAACTTGATTCCAGGTTTCACCACAGTTTCTGAGGATCCTAGGGAAAGACACCACTGGATGGTAGCCCAATAAAAAAAGCTAGCTTTCATCATGGGGAATTGCTTATGTCTTTGGATGTAAGTTTGAAGACTTTTAATCACTGAATTAAAGTAGAGGATAATTTTTGTTCTATGGGGCTGGTGTGGAGTAGTCAAGGGTCATCTACTGGGTGGACAATATGTATGAAAGACTCATGGGCAGTATAGGAAGTTCATACTTCAGCGGGAAAAGGTCCCATTCTACACTCTTTAGGAAGACTTGGGTTCTTGGGTAGTGTGGGTTTGGGTGACTGAGTTGATGGAGTCAAATGAAGTCAAGTAGGAATGACATGAGCTAAGGGGGATAGGCTGGCTGAGAAGATAGTGAAAACCCCCACAAGGCATCGATTGCTCAGTGACTTTTATATTTCTGTCTTCTCATTTATCTGTCTGTTCTGCTTGCTTAATTCTACATTTCTTCTCCAGTGCTGAGGCTTTAACCCAAGATCTTACACAGGCTCAGGAGGAATTCTCCAACTGAGATTCATCCCTAGCCCCCCTTTCTCCATCTTTCTATTAGTTTTTAAAAATACCCAAGATCCTGTAATTGATATTTATCTTTATAATATACATCTCTGTTTTGCTATTTTATAAAGATGTGCCACTTTGTTTTATAGATTGAAATTGTATACAGTTTGTATTTCTTTTTGATATATAAACATAATTGCATTTATTGATACTGTATTTTGAGATTATAATACAATTACATTTCTCCCTCTACTTCCTTCCCTCTAAGCCCTCTCTTACATCCCTCCTCACTCACCTTCAAACACATAGACAACTTTTAAGTAAATATGTCTGAGCAAACATTAGTTGAACAAAGATGACACCAATGGCTATGCCAAACTGGACTGAGAAACGCCCATGAGGCTTCAATTCCACACACAGACTTATAGGCAACAAATGAAACTGGGGAGAAGGGAAGAGCCTACCCATTAGTTTTCCTCTGCCAAATAGTCAGTGCTGGAAAAGCATACTTACTAGTAGCATTATATTGTTTTTATGTGTGTGTATATGTATGTGTGTGACTTTAGCCACTTTGTGAATATACAGTATCTTCATTTTAACTAGAAATAATGATTTGAGGTATCTCAACAAAGAAAATAGAGATAATAATGTTTACTATGTTTGCGAAATAGATTCTTCTCTGAGAAGTACACTGATGGACCATGAGCTCAGAGTTGGGCAGTAGTTTTAAATATATTATAGAAAACTAGTCAATATTTTCAGTTATTAATGAATCCCAGTAAAGTAAAATACCCAGATAACATAAAGAATGAAAAATGACCCCACTTAATTGGTACTTCTGGGAAATCCAGGTATATGTCTGAGGTCACTGAAGGACCTGTGCCAATTGCTAGATGGTCTCATCTATGTCTTTTTCATTTCTGTAAGCCTGAAATATATAGTATTTTTAATGCTCTCTTTGTGTATTACATTAAATCAGGAGGCAGTGCCTTGGCTTGCTTTTAGGGAGAAAGAGCAGCAAGCATTCTGCTTAGTGGGTTTTGTTGCTGGTGATGATAAAGAGAGGACCCATGGTTTTCTGACACAAACTGGTGAATACACAGGGAGGAAAAAGCCCATTTCAATGGGTGCAACTTTGACTTGAGAAACTTTTGTTAGTTCTTTGATTTTCACTGATAATTTATTGTTCATATATATTTTATGAGACCTCAACTGGTAACTACTATTGGTAAGGAATTTCCAGCAACAATGAGCAACTTATACAAGAATAAACAACCTTTACTAATCAACTTGTATAATTCTCACAAACAAAGAAACCAACAAAAAAAAAAAAAAACAAGGAAGATAAACTAAATTAAAGAAGGCCTAAGTGTTTGGATCCGACCCAAAATGACCATTAAAATTGTAAATTACCCCATTAAATTGATAACAATATGAGCCA